>NC_091146.1:13267129-13618129 GCF_041381155.1 Argopecten irradians
CTGAGCAGTTACTTCCGGTATCAGCCCGGGCGCATGACTCACTAATGACGGATGAACAGAGAGCTCCTGCAAACTGTACAGAGATCCAATAATTAGTTACTCAGTGATACACACAAACTTAAAACAAACTGCTTTTCAGCACTATACTCACATTCAAGTTCATTGTTTAAAGTGTTTGCTCCTGTTTAATCTTTTTATTATCCTTATCATGTCCAAGTACGCCTAAGAAGTCATATATTGGCATACAAAATATCATTCGATTAAACAAGGGGCTAATATCTACTAACACATTCTGAACACAACTTGAAATATTTTTTTATGGAACGTTATATGCAAAACTAATCGCACTGCGCAACCCAATATGAAATTCTTTTATAGACTAGCATTGGACCATACCATGACTGAGCTCTGTCTGGACTGTAGAACGGAGGGAGATCCCGATAACTTCACACTCACAGTATAGGTCCTACAAACATATGGTATACCATAATAAACATGCAATATCGAAATCCAAAATCTCAAAAACGGTAACAATACCACTGTTACAGAACTTAAAGTTACCAATGCTTTATATTTCACCTTTTGAAAAGTTTTATGCAACTTCGTATATATCCTAATGAGTTGCACCAGTTATACGTTATACAATTAACCGTTACATATCATGACTATATCATTATTATACAAACAAACGCGAATTATCTGACCGCAACTAATAATCGACTGATTATCTATAAACACACCGTGCCTTTGCTTAAAAAACTTCCACCAAAACACAACCGACAACCATGCCGTTTTACCGGAAGAACAAAGATGAGGACTAAATGCGGACTAAAATCCGGATATACAACAAACTAAAATCCGGTTAACCAGGTTCCGGAATTACATACATAATTACTTATGCAACTTATGGTATATATCCTAATGAGTTGCACCAGTACGTGATGTCGTTACCTGCTTTAAGAGCTGCTTTAGTATTTACATACTTTACGTGTATGCATGTTTACAAGTTATATGAAATACAAACAAATACGGACACCGGTAACAAACAGACAGGCAGATCAACATAAGCTGATCAGTAAATAAACATGGACAGAGTATTCTACCAATTTAGATCAAATTCGTAATATCATCATAATTACTTTGTCTTCATTAAACTTCATCCCTTGTCTATATTATCACAGCATTATTCCTTATCTTGTCAAAACGATGTTGATTTCATGGTGGTATGAATGTTTGTAAGTATTTACTTGATTCTAATAATATCAATACCGTTAAGGTATAACCATACTTTTATTTTCAAAATGAATATATCGTCGTTGTTGCAAAGAGTATTTTGTCCGTTAACTCTAGAAATGAAGTCAGTGATCGTCGTTGTTGCAAAGAGTATTTTGTCCGTTAACTCTAGAAATGAAGTCAGTGATGATGTATTTTATCTCTATCCTGTATATGTATGCTTTATTTCGATAAAGTCAGAATCTGTAAATGCCCAGTAGTAGACTTAAATATGCCTACATTGTACAAATACCAGTAATAAATACCCCAATACATACACAAACTCCAGCTCTATAGAGCTCAGGATCTGGAAATGTCCCGTGGTAGAGGTTCCGGCCACCAGCACGTGCTCTCGTGAGGTTGGACTGTTCACTCGACCTTTGTTGTCTACTATACTGACGGTATAGATCCTGTCTGTGTCACCAAGGTTACGTATAGTGTATGTTATATCGTGGACCTTACCGATGTCAAGATTACCTATAAGGAATTCATAACAAATTAGTACACAATTATATTGGTCTGTTTTCAGGAAGTTATGTGGCAAAATAAACAACTAGATTTACCAAAAGGAACATATCACACAAAAACACACATAGATATAAGAGAAATATTGGGGTGATCGGTCGGTGTAGTGGTTAAGCCACTCGCCTTTCACCTAGCCGGCCGGGGTTCAATCCCGGGATTCGATCCTCGGCACGAACGTGAAAAGCTTAGGGGTCACCTGCCCGATCACGTGGGTTTTTTTCCCGGCACTCCGGTTTCCTCCCACACTAAAATCCCTAGCGCGCTTACATCCAGGCCATCGAAAGTTATTTGCATAAGTTGTATAACTTGTTTCGTAATCGATGTAAAATAGATAAAGTTTATATTTATATTTATATAAAAGAGAAATGTCTCCATCTTTGAGTAATGTATTAAACAAATTGAAACTAATTTTCACAAAGTTTTGTAATATACCTACCTATAATGGGTTGTACATATAGGTCGACTCCGACAGGGATGATCAGAGTTTTAGAAGTCCTCTTAAATTTAAAACCATTTTGGTCAACACCACTAAGTTGTACGTAGAAGTTCTGAAACATCAAAATACGTTCATCTAAATACAAGCATATAGCTGAACCATTCCATTATCAGTTTATTAAACATAAACGTACAATATACATTGCTGATACCAATAATAGCGGAAAATTGCTTACTGTGGAGGAAATACAGAGATAATCTAGAGAAAAAAAACCATTAAGCTCATATTCTATTAATTCGGACAAAGTGTCCCTTATTTATCATTCACATCTTCGAATTATTCTTTATTTTATGTTACTCTTATACAAAAAGAAATATCAGTTGCCGGATCGGTCCCATTCTGATATACACGTTCATTATCACATTAGCTCATTTCGATTGGATTTGAAAAAAAAAGAATTCTTAATTAAGAATTCTTTTTCAAATACAATGTATGTACTCATTTGTACCTGGTGTCAAGGGCATTCCGTAAATTCCTTAACTTACAATTCTACATAGGAAAGTATTACTGGTACATTACCTCGGTTCATGGAATGCTTTCCTGTGGAACCAAGGAATGATCGTAAAACCGGATCCTTAATTATTGTAAAAAATGACATCATAATAGCATAGTGCAGTGGACCCTCAATAAGCTGAACGCTTGAGTCCCCTGCTAAAACCATTCGGATTGCGAATTCTCCACAGTACTTAGTTAATAATCACATTCGTTTTCAGATATATATTTCCCGGATTGCGAATTATCCGGACTTCCAGCGTCTGGCTATAAATTCAATTATAAAATCCGAACCCTGTTATGTCCGTCCGGATAAATTTCGGGACCATCGGAATCCGGATTATCGCGAGTTCACTGTACTGATGTAATCAATATAATGCTGGTCCTACCTTTGATGGTACCACGATGGAGAGATAACCAGTGGTTTTGGTGGACCCGAACACAAGTGACACTGACTGTCTGTATATGATAGATCCGTGCTCTCCGACAAGGTTCACAGCAAAGGACGATGACGAGGAGTTCAAATTGTAGGCGAGGATTTCTAGTGTATAGTTTTTACCTGTTTGTAATTAAAGCAATATGTTTTAATATATACATTGTAAATATAATTGTAATTATAATACACGACCTACCAATTATTGGGTAACGGTATAACACACGACCTACCCATTATTGGGTAACGTTCTAACATATAACCTATCCGTTATTGGGTAACGGTCTAACACATAACCTACCCATTATTGGGTTACAATCTAACACACAACCTACGCATTATTGGGTTACAATCTAACACACAACCTACCCATTATTGGGTTACAATCTAACACACAACCTACCTATTATTGGGTTACAATCTAACACACAACCTACCCATTATTGGGTTACAATCTAACACACAACCTACCCATTATTGGGTTACAATCTAACACACAACCTACGCATTATTGGGTTACAATCTACACACACAACCTACACAACCTACCATTATTGGGTTACAATCTAACACACAACCTACGCATTATTGGGTTACAATCTAACACACAACCTACCCATTATTGGGTTACAATCTAACACACAACCTACGCATTATTGGGTTACAATCTAACACACAACCTACCCATTATTGGGTTACAATCTAACACACAACCTACCCATTATTGGGTTACAATCTAACACACAACCTACCATTATTGGTTACAATCTAACACACAACATTCCATTATTGGGTAACGGTCTAACATATAACCTACCCATTATTGGGTAACGGTCTAACATATAACCTACCCGTTATTGGGTTAAATCTAACACACAACCTACCCGTTATAGGGTTACTCTAATACACAACCTACCCATTATTGGTAATCTAACACACAACCTACCCATTATTGGGTAACGGTCTAACATAAACCTACCCCATTATTGGGTTACAATCTAACACACAACCTACCTATTATTGGGTTACATCTAAACACAACCTACCATTATTGGGTTACAATCTAACAAACCTACTTATTGGTACATCTAACACACAACCTACCATTATTGGGTTACAATCTAACACACAACCTACGCATTATTGGGTTACAATCTAACACACAACCTACGCATTATTGGGTTACAATCTAACACACAACCTACCCATTATTGGGTTACAATCTAACACATAACCTACCTATTATTGGGTTACAATCTAACACACAACCTACGCATTATTGGGTTACATCAACACACACAACCTACGCATTATTGGGTTACAATCTAACACACAACCTACCCATTATTGGGTTACAATCTAACACACAACCTATCATTATTGGGTTACAATCTAACACACAACCTACGCATTATTGGGTAACGGTCTAACACAATAACCTACCCATTATTGGGTTACATCTACACACAACCTACATTATTGGGTTACAATTAACACACAACCTACCATTATTGGTACCTAACACAACATTTCCATTATTGGGTAACGGTATAACACACAACCTACCCATTATTGGGTAACGGTATAACACACAACTACCCATTATTGGGTACCGGTATAACACACAACCTACCCACTATTGGGTAATGGTCTAACATATAACCTACCCGTTATTGGATAACGGTCTAACATACAATGTATAACCTACCCGTTATTGGGTTACGGTCTAACACATAGGATATTCCTGATCCGTCCGATTCCTTTAGTTGACTGTCTATATACATGTAGGTAGCCGCTGTAACATTTACTGCCCACTCTTTACCCCTGAGTCGTGTCAGCTTCCATATACCAGGGGTTGGTCTCTATTTAAAAACAAAAGCAATTCAAACAAGGTGCCGCAAAGCGTGGCATTATCCTCCGCACCCCGCAGTTAGTAGAAAATCCCAAATACATCAAGTTCAATGTAGGACTTCAAATTTATTTGAGTATTGTAAAACTGGAAAACTGAAGGTAACAAAAAGAAACAGTTACCTGATACATGCAAAATATTTCATGGAGCTGTGTTGAACCGTTTTAAAGTTATAGCCCGTAAACCAAAAGAAATAGTAATTTGGTATTTTTACTAAGTTTCCATGGTAACGAAAAAAAACAGGAATGTCCGCAATAGCAAAAGGCACAACTAGAGCACTTGTCTGATGGACAAAGAAAGTTTCAAAGAGCTGCGTTAAACGGTTTATGAGTTACAGTTTTAAAGATTTCAATACGTAAAATAACTTATCTTAATTCTTACCTGGATGGACATTGTGATAGTGTTACTGGAGAAATATTGTGTGGGACGTGTGGTCAAGAATGTTTCTATAGTTCCTATTGAAAAGGCAATAAATGTAGTAGGTTAAATTAGTTTTACAACATAGTTTCAATTGAGAACATGAGATTACCACTGAAATTATATGTATTATCAATATTGACACAGAATCTGAAAATCATTCTCATAAGATATATTTGGTATAGTAGAGTATTCCTCAAATTAATTAGCACGATGTTTCTTTGTTACTTTTTAATGTTTCTTGACCTATTATAATACAAATGGTATCAAGGTCATTTATCGCAACAATTGAAAAAAATGGATGATTTTGCAAACATCGAATGAACGTCTCCCTACTTTCTTAAGTTTATGTCTTTGACTCTTTACAAATGAGAGGTGGACACATAGACAACTTAATTTACACATCCTCAGCGTGTATTCAACCTAGCATTTTCTGATATCATGAAATATATGAAAAATATATACTTCTTATGTATTTCTTTTTATTGATTACGATCATCTAATGAAGGAGGCCATGCTTTTCTTGTGCATTTTGTTTACCACAAATCATTAAACAAACTCCTTAAAAGCTATATCCTCAATTACCACAAATATCTACTCAAATGTGGACACGTGGTCACGCTGATACCTGATGTTTGGTGTTGTATGCGGATCCCAAGTCATTGGTATGAATTTTAAAATTTACTATATGAATACACAAGATATTTAATATGATTGTTGCAGAAACTGTTAGACTTAGAAAAGGTACCATTGGGAAGTGCCAGTGACGCATGCGCCAGACTGTATGGTCCTTTGATGGTGATGACAAGAACGGCTGCCTCACTGTCCACAGTTACATTTACTGTATCGGGGTCTGATGTAGCCAAGACAAAGTAGTCGATTATAGCTTCAGATGAGGGAAAGTCATTCTAAAGAAATACGGAAATAGAAACAGATGAAATGTCTTTAATTTTGTTTGTTCCATGTTAGTCGGATACAAAGTCATGTTTGTGAAAACACATTTATTATTTCGTACAACTACATATCTGCGCTATTATAGCATCTGAATTTATTGTGTTATTTAAACTTTTTTTTTTTTACTTTAAATCTTTAAAATATCAATTCTTATTGGTTTTGCACAGCAATTACCTACGGTTTAAATGTTTCATTTCTATAGCAGATCACACATGACTTCGTCATGATCAAACATAATTGGATTCAAGAAACACACTCTATACCTTTAATACATTATCTAAAACTGCCGTCACCTCGCTATGATTTACATTGAACATACTTCCACCAGTATTGGATACGAGTGCATCGAACACCGAGTGACCTCTCTTTTCTATGCCTGATTAATACAAAATATAAGCAACACAACAAATTATGAATATAATAAGAAAGCCTTCACAGTAAGGGAATAAAATGCATTATAATGTTAGACTACCTGTAAATCAGCTTTGATAACACAATTTTAAAAAAATCGACGTTACTAAAATAAACCCATACGAATGCCAAGCTTCAATATTTGATTATCGCCTTTATTGTTTTATGATAAAACAAATAGATCTTACCGAGCAACTGGATAATTTAGGTAAAATACAACTCAAAACCAAATATATTTCAAATAAATGTTGGTGTGGGTCTGTATAATTATGATACAATCAAATATGTAATAAAGCATTTCCCTGGATGAAAGCTTGCGATGTACCTCTCCGACGACGAGTTGGGGAACAACTACCGGTCAAAAGAAATTTTAGTGTGATATCCTTAGCATTCGCCTGGTGAATAACGTTGCTCGACAAGTTTCCATCTTTGGCATCCGCGTCTGTAGCAACATAGATGATGGAGTGCGGCTTACAGGCGTCAATCGCTGTGGCAATAAAAAAGTACTTAAATCAAAGTTAAAACAATAGCACAAACGAACAGGCTGCAACAAAGGAAGTTTCTTACTGTAAGAACTTTTTTACTGTCAACTTTGGTCAAATTCGGTGTTAAATGACAGATAATTAGAGTGAACATCTATAGCAAAAAGGAAATTTTTCAGGATATTTGACTCAACATACAGTGTATGAATTTCGTCTCGCTTAACTGTCTGGACTGGTGTCCATTACTTTACCTATACAAGTGAAAAGTTGTGGTTCAAAACACTAGTGCCATAAACTATTTTCTTTCATACCTACAAATACTGGCTGGTCTAGGGCAATACACTCATGTCGCCTGAGGCTGTATTGCATGGCTACCCATGCAATAAAGCCTCGTGACGTCACGGCGTCAACAAAATCTCTATTTCCTCGGTAAAATTTTAACATTTTTTTTTCACAAAATTGACTGGTTTTACTATAAAAGATGCAAGCAACGGAATTTGTGTTGAAAATATCACGTAATTTTTCATGTATGGAAAATTGACTTCCAGTCGTGGATTTCTTCGAATTTATTTCAAAATGGCGGGATATTATAGTTGTAAAATTGCAATAAAACGTCGAGGTATGAAAGAAAAATACTCTTTCATAAGTGGATATGAAGGATAGGGATATTCTACCCTCGGGATCACAAAATGTTGCAAAACCCTCGGCAAGCCTCGGGTTTTACTACATTTTGTGACCCTCGGGTAGAATATCCCTATCCTTCATATCCACTTATGAAAGAGTCTTATAATACTTCTCTATGTAAATACTAGAAAGTGTTTACAGCTACACCTGGTGCCATATTACCACATGTGGATGGTTTTACTGAGTGGACAATTTAACTAAGGTATTTTTATAGATGGTAGCGAGATTGATGATCCTACCAGCTAAAATGCCGGACATGGCGTACTCAGGACAATCATCGCCTCCATGAACGCTGAGTGATTCTATCCAGTGAATCATTTCCTGTCCATCAGTCGTTGTTTCTACTGTCGTCAGGGTAGCTACAGTAAATTAAAGTCGTTGTTGATGTTAGTAATGATGTGTAATACATGTATCAACGTATCGTAAATCACAGAACGAAGCCATATACTGTCATTCTCTGGTCATAACAGATACATCTATATACATTATTGGAAAGGAAAATGGATAAAAAGCAATAATTTCAAATTTGCACTCTTTAAGAATACACAATATTGATGGGTTCATATACGGTGTAGTTTGATGATTCCAACTACACTTTTCTGCTGGTCGATCCGGAAAATAATGCTCTCTGTATCTGCAAGTAACCTTAATTCGTATACTTCAATGTGTTTCATGGTGTTTGCGCTGATAGGATTTGGCTGGGTACATGTATCTATCGATATTGGATGTTTTTTATTGTATATAATATGGATGATTAAATGTTGTTACCTGGATCGTTAAACGTAGACAATACGTAACTACTGGGCTCGTTTTCTGTCCCAAAGACTGAAGATAGAACATGGATGAGAGATGCTTTAACAGACGCGATATCGTCCCCCATGGAGCCTGTTACATCAACAACAAAGCCCATGGATTTCTCCTGTTTGACTGAATTCAGTTTGAAAATATTCTCTATGGTTGCCTGGTTGACATCTCGTAATAATCCTGAAGCTGGAAGGAAATAAGTGCATGTTAATATTTTACGTATTATCTGAAAAAAAACAAATGTATATAAATATATTAACGACACAAACTATAAGCTTAACTTAAAACAAATAATACCACAATAAAGGAGAAAATACATCAAATAAAGAAACGAATGCATGTAAACAAATAAACTATGGCTGAGGAATAAATAAATAATCATGTGGGTGAAAAAGTGTTATCTCGAAATTGTTTTATACATCCTTTAATTCAAATATTTCGTAAAATGACAAAACCTAAAATGAGAAGAGGAACAGTCGATATATGTACAATATTATATAACGCACCTTTAGGAGAAATTATCCCAGGAGCATAGGTATTATCTTCATGCGATATCATTTTAAGGGTCTGCGCTAATGAAAAGTATTTTTCTGATGACTAACTTCTTTTCTGATATAATGTTTTGGAAAAAGGAATTCAAACCAAATTCAAAAATGTAATAAAATAATGTGGTGGTGTGCTTGATTTTGAGCTATTGCATATGTACGATTCAAAGACAGCTATTTGACGTAAATTGTGATTTTAACATAATTCCACTGTTTTGACCATACGCACGACTAACTAGGATGTTTTCTTTACGAAAATATTATTATCACATAGTCATGCTATTGCTCAGAATAGCTGTATCTGTTACCCCTACCGCCTAAATTATGAAGGTGAAAATACCTGGCTTTTTTACAATTGTTACCAGATGTCATTTTTCACAGAAAAAAGTTCCAATGACTAACTTTTTCTAAAATTTTGCAGTTACAAAACCACCAAAAAAGTACTTCAACATCTCCTGTTTAACATATATAAATCTTTTTATCTTCACTTACGTGTAAAAATAGGTTCTAATTCCACATTTAAATGCTTACCATTTTCATTTCAGTAAACTTAAAAAAAAAATAAA
Organism: Argopecten irradians; assembly: GCF_041381155.1. NCBI lineage: Eukaryota > Metazoa > Mollusca > Bivalvia > Pectinida > Pectinidae > Argopecten > Argopecten irradians. Next base: position 13,277,120 of record NC_091146.1, read on the forward strand.
GCAAAAATTAACTTAATACAGCTAAACATGTTGTTAAATTAAAAACATTGAAATTAAAATAAGTGAATGTACTGATAACCCAAACGGTGTATGGTAATAAACAACTGAACCGACCTCTCTACAAAGTGTGAGAAATGCACCATTTCATAATGGCTGCAAAGTTGGTAATTTCTTAAAGTCTGTATACAAAGAGTTCTACAAGCCATAGAGTCTACTTTTTCATATTTTCTAAATGACAAATTGAGACATTTAGGTTTTGAAAGTCACAAAAACGCTTTGATTAATGTTGTAACAAGACTTCAAAGAGACTAAAACCTCACTAGAGCAGATCCTTAATTGTATCTGTTAAAACTTTTCTAGAAGACACTTTCGAGATTCATTTCCACTAGGATATCATTACGCGGTATCATCTTAATCACCAAGTCTAATACATATATTTTAGATTTCAGTAAAAAAATATCAATAATTTTACTTTGACTGCAGATACGTTTAATGTACTACACTTTTACTTTGTGTTATCAACAGTTGATTTTAATCATTGTTTGCTTGTTTTCATTTATCGTGTCCGACGCAGATGATAAGCATCCTGTTTACAACATTTAAGAGAAATGATAACGACTTACCGGAGTCCATGAAAAAAGCTTCGGTAGCTCTGACCGCCGTCAGACCGGAAGTGTTGTGGAGGTGCGCATGCGGAGACCAGTTCCAATCCGGTGTTTCTTTATTTATCCCCCCAGTTGCTGCTGTGTTCCTTCCAGCATCATTCACTCCACCGTGACTGCATTTACCCTCAACAGCCAGGGGGTTTGCTGTTAGTTGTAAGTTTACGGTATCAGACGAAACATTTATGAGTGAACATATTGATTAAAATTGAAGAAGAAAATGAACAATTTTTAGATTCCGTTACATGTTGTTACTTTCTAATCATTATAAGCTTAACCCAGTTTGCTCACAGCAACATTAAGAGCCGTTAATTCTAAATATATGCTAGTAATCTTATAATTCAATTAAATAAATATATCAAAATACATTGCAAGCTTTTTGATTTTCGTCTTTTTTACATATTGATATATTGTTTGTTAGTACTTTAATCTAAACTTTATCTAATATAATTATATTCTCATTTCTTATGACAAAAGTTTGCAGCTCTCATGTGGTGTTTAACACTTCACCATATTGCGGTAGGGATATAAATGATAAAGTACTATCTAACTTGTAGGTTTGGGGAAATAAAGTTGGCCATAGAGGTATCCACTGGTCAAGCGATTTCTGGACAAGCAGGTTATTATTGCAGGCACTGAAATGCAACGAAATTGTATTAGTAACTCTACAAATGAGGATAATTCCATAGAAATGATTTTGATTTTACTTTGAATTTATTTTGGCCTTTTATTTCGGATTATTAATATACTAGCTTTATACCATTTCTACCTCTTTATGAGGGGAATGAGGGAAACACTAATGGTATAATACGATAGAAAGTCATAAAAGCAATATAATTACAATGTAAATGCAAAAAAAAAAGATTTATCAACTAACGAACTAAGAATTTACCCGGACTTACTTAGGCATGCTGCCATCACAATTACGACACGTGTCTGTCCCTGACTCAGCTATCTTCATATTGAATGGCGCTAGTGTTCCTTTGTAATGTGGAAAATATACAAAATAAATACATATTTAAGTTACCGTTATAGAACTAATCTTCAGTACACTGAAATTCTATTGGAAGCAATACGAGAGAAGAAATGTCAATAGTAAACTAGATCAATACGAGCTGAACTGGGCCGATCATGAAACCACCCAAATCGAGCATCTGTTGTCATGGTAACTGTTACTGGTTGGTTGATTGAGTGACATATTATCCAGTTTCACTGAAACGAAAATTGGTAAATGAGGGATACGAAATACGATGGAATTACTGCGGGAACGTTTTCTCAGATTATGGTTAATGGTTGACCAATTAACCTATGTACATTGTAACTGAAGCCGTTAACTTTAAAGACTGATACATGCACCTGTTAACTGAACATATCTAACTGCCTGTATTTAAGAGAACAGAATAATATTATCCTTACCAAAGTTAAGGAACGACTCTCCGCCATTGACCATCATCTCTACCCAGTTGGTGTTACTGTAGAAGGACTGTATGATCATCAAACACTTCCCTACTTTGTCTATCAGGAGGTGTATCGAGGTATCATCCAGTGATCCTTGGGAAAGGATGGAGGCGATCTCTAGTCTTGTCGACTTCACTAAATTATCCGCTAAAACGTTTGCAATAAAATGAAATAAAATATGATATTAAATATGATATATCATTGATTTTTTAATTGGTTATTGAAATAAAATTTATATTAAGACGTCAATACCCAGATTCAATGTAGTCAATGGTCAATCCAGAGATTCGTTAGATTGAATTTTTGTCGCATCAAGTCACTTGTAAATGTGCTTCGATTTTTTTATATTTTGCAATTTGATATGTAACCTTTAGGAAAACTTAATTTAGTGAAAATACATAGAATTGCGGGTATCCTTGGAGATAACAGTGTAGTAGATTTGATCCTATAGTACCTGTACCTTCTCGGATCATCTTGGAGGTGACAGTGTACATACACATACCTTCCCGGATCCTCTCGGAGGTGACGGTGTAGTCAGGGTCATTATGAAATGACCTGTAGACATTCATCACAGCCGCTGCGAATTCCTGCCTCCTCTTCTGGTAGTTCTTGAAACCCTTTGTATCTACAACATTGAAACCGATTGCGTTCCCTATATTTACCCCGCTGTAATATGAAATAGCATGTTGTGAATCAAAAGTATGTACATATCAGATTAACTAGTTTGATATATAGACCAGATATATATATTGCGGTGTGCCTCACTATACAGTTACTCTATATTGTACAGTAAAAATACCGACTTTAAAGGATCGATGTTTAATATTTCACGTACCCGATCCGAAATAATCCTTGACGATGTCCGTAGAATTTTGTGTTGAGGTATTAAATAATCCAGTCGATGTAAGAAACTTGGTTGCTGCTCTGTCCACTCCATCCTGTGTGATACTCTCATGAGTATACATAGATTGGTCATCTCCCTGACCAGTAGTCGGCTTAAACGCCCCAGTCTCAGCAACCAGAAACCACCATATACATATCAAACCAAATGTGGTCATCTTTAATGGTATTTGCATTCTTTCACACGATGTTATGTTTCAAGTAGAAAAAACCCATCTTGATCTGTTAGACCAGTGTTCTGTAGGTCATGTAGGGTTTGATAAGGATTGAGCAACCTGTACAGGTACTTCCTGGATTGGAGGATCCAATGATTGGTCAAAACGTATCCCTACGTGTAGAGGGCATACCAGGTCACCCGATAGCAAGGCCTGTCACCGCTATCGATCGTTGGCGGTTACGTTTGTTTTCCGTTGAAGGGCAGCATTAGGTATAGCTGATAAGAATGGTATATAGTGGGATCATGGAGGCACCCTATAGCCGCTTAGTAACACTCGATACAAATAAAATGTCGTGATTTTTTGACAAAAAATATTTTAAAAAATATGGCAACACACATGTTGACAAGTAGTCATTTTTTGTTGTCATATTGTCCTACCATGTCTTGTCTTAAGTGAGGTAGTGCACAGTTTAAGTGGCAACACACATGTTATCATTCTAATGATATATTAGTTTTCTATACATTCCAATATTACAAGTAGTCAATCCTTGTTGTCATATTGTCCTAGCTTGTCCTGTTTTAGTGGGATAGTATTCAGTTAAATTGACAATACACATGTTATAATTCTATAGTAAGATAATAGTTTTCTATACATTCCAATATTACAAGTAGTCAATCCTTGTTGTCATATTGTCCTAGCTTGTCCTGTTTTAGTGGGATAGTATTCAGTTTAATTGACATCACACATGTTATAATTCTATAATGCGATAATAGTTTTCTATACATTCCAATATTACAAGTAGTCAATCCTTGTTGTCATATTGTCCTAGCTTGTCCTGTTTTAGTGGGATAGTATTCAGTTTAATTGACATCACACATGTTATAATTCTATAATAAGATATTATTTTTCTATACATTCCAATATTACAAATAGTCAATCCTTGTTGTCATATTGTCCTAGCTTGTCCTGTTTTAGTGGGATAGTATTCAGTTTAAGTAGCAACACACCTTAAGACAAAAAATGTCTATTTAGGGTTACATTGGCAAAAAAATCGGTAGGTCGGGAGGATTTTTTAGTGTCTTTCGCTCTAAAATAATGGCCGGAACGGGAGTCTTAGATCGAGATCCCGACTTTTAATTTTTTCATAGAAAAATGGGGAAAACAATTAAGGTCGGTGGTAAAAAATTAGGGCCGGTTCGGATAACCCTAAACAGACATACTATTTTTTGGCCTTACACTCATTTCATAATGATATAATTTATCTATACATTCCAATATTACAAATACGTTTTAATGTTTTAATGTCATATATTCCTGTCATGTCTTGTTGTATTGAAGTAGAGTTTGGTGTAAATGGTAACATACATAGTATACTTACCTTATCATTTTATAATGTATTATTATTTTTTACACATTTCAATATTACAAGAAGACAATGTTTTGTTGTCATATGGTCATGTCTTGTCTTCACTGAGGTACATGTAGTATTCAGTCTAAGTGATTCACGTGCTTAATGTATATTAAAACAATAAAATTATATAATAATAATGTTTTGTCTCCCATCTGTGTTGCATGTTTTGTCTTGTAAATATTCTAAAATCTAAGAAATATAAATGACAAAACAAACCATCTCGCGGTATGACTACATGGTATATATGATTCAACAATTACATATTATTCTGAAAATGCATCTGAAAAAGTAGTTACTAAAATCGCTATAAAATGTGAAATTATAAACTTTAGCTTTAATTCTAAGTTTGGCTGTGTGTATTCACTGCACTATATATGTTTGGTTTAAACAAACTGATTTCTAAGAATTTTCAGTGCTAAATATACAGAGCTTTGGTAGGGAAAGTGACGGGTGCTGGGATTGAGTAGAGAAAAATGGTGTTTATTTTTCAACCATAAAAAACCAAAGATTTTGATAAATCAGCCATAGTTTGATCATTAGTAAAACTAACACGGGTCATGAGTATATAACCAATATACGAAAAAAAGACTGGTTTTAAGATGGACAGTAGAGTAAACACTACTGGATACATATGTATATATATCTAATTAAAACGGTTTAAGCGACTGATAAAATTTTGAACCGTATCAAAAATATTTTCATTGTACTGGTCGGGCATATTAGGGTTACCATAGAGTAAAGTGTTTATATCATAGTCATGGGGTAGGTTTCTGAAACATACCATTCTTGTTTGATGGTAATTTAGACAATGGAGAAGGAAATGTTCAGAAATTTCGTCAGATTGGTTACACGAGCAGCGAGGACCAACTACAAGATTACGATGATATAGATGAGAGTTTAGAGAACTGCAATGCATTCTAGAATCTGGCCATGCCTTGTTTTACAATAATATAGTAGAGAGGGACAGCTGGGATATTAGTATTAAGGAAGTTTTGAGACAGGTAATATATGGATTTAATTTTATAATGTCCGGAAGCGAGTCCACAGAAGAATGTAGAAAGGAGCCTTTGTAAAGGTTAGTAAGGCATGGAGGTTGATAGAAAGAATCGGCTCCCCTTGTTTTGTATGAGTGAATATTATGATGACGAGTTGGGAGCATGTTAGTTAGGTACAGTAAGTGGGGCACTAACCATGAACAATCTGATGACATGTAATGATTTTGTGTTTTCGCCTTCTATTGATAAGTATATCTAATCCAGATTCTGTATGTAAACGATCATGACTAGTGAGTTTGGTGGCACCGGTAATGATCCTAGCTGCTTCAAGTTGAATGTTTTCTGAAGGATTACTTTGTCCCAATGTCATGCTATCCCAGAAAATGTCTCCATATTCTAGCAATGGTCTGATAAAAGAACAGCATAAAGTTTGAAGAGATTTTCTATCAATGCTGAATTTAAGGTTTCGGAGTATATTTAGTTTTTTAGAAGTTTTACTAATAATTTGTTGTAGATGGTAAGACCATGTTCCGTTAGCTGAAAGGGTGATGCCAAGATGTTTGTGACAACTGACTTCTGTTAGTGTGATATTATTCATGAATAGGGAGGGGTGAATCGGTTTGTTAATTTTTTTGCTTACGGTCATAGTTACAGTTTTAGAAGGATTAAAATTTACAAGCCATGTATTAGACCAATCGTTAATTTTTCTAAGGTTATTATTTAGTAGATTTGCACTCAGATCAGAGTATTCCACTATAACAGACAATGATGTATCGTCCGCAAATAATTTGATGGAACAGCTGATACTACTTATAATATCGTTAATGAAAATTCTGAATAGCAATGGAACTAGGATGGATCCTTGAGGACCACCGGCTGTAATATAAGCTAACTGAGATTGTTTACCATTAATTACTACACATTGACAACGATTAAGCAGATAATTAGAGAACCAAGAGAAAATATTTCCTGAGATACCGATAGATTTTAATTTGGATAGGAGACCCGATGCCAAATATATGTTTCACATCATTATTTCTGGCAGTACTGCCAAAATTCATTTTTAACCCTCATTTTCTTTTGTAAAATTAAAATCTATGTATTTTTGTTCTAGCAGTCATCAAACTGTTGATAAGTTTTTGCGGTGAATAACATATTTATCATCTTGATTTGTCAGTATGAAAATTAGACAAATATATCTTAAATAGATATGAAATCATTGAAAATGCTCCAGCGCTGACGAATGGTATTTTTCTCAATCAAAAACAGGAGCAGATGAATTAGTATTTATCTTTAGTTACAAAAGCTATTTACTGTACACCATTACCACTATTGAAAAGTTTAAGCTCCAAATTTGATTTCAAATTGAAAAATGATTAATTGCATCAGTAATAACAAATTCCGTCGCACTATATCCTATATGGAATGAAGTACTAATCGCGCATGGACCAAAGACAAAAAAAAAATTGTATAAATTCTTGTGTTTATTAGACATATTTATATATACACGATTTAACATTAATTATTGTTCAAAGAATGAGTATCATATATTTATGTTCTGTCGGCGGTGGAGCATCTTTAATGAATCATCAACATCCCTCATGATTGTTTTAGTTATGTAAGTATAATACACACGTTTACTGTCTTAGTGTGTTAAAAGTAATCCTTATATACCAATCGAAACCCGTGCCTCATTTTTATGAAATCATTGTGTCGCTGTTTCAGCCAATCAGAGATGTCGTTACAAACGGCGATGCCATGTTTTACGTTATGCGATGACAATGTTAAAGGCATTTTAATGCAAAGTAGTGATTATTGGTTTATGAAATTCATGATTACAATTAATTGTCTTAATATGAGCACATCGATATATATGATGCCAATATCATATACGATATCCATGCAGACATGTTGCAATAAATGGCAATGCTAACGAGGATATCGGGATAATTGATCTAGGGATTTCTGGCTCTAGTGCCCGGATGTAATTCGCCAGAAGTGTTAAGGTATCTATGTATTCAATAAGCAATATAGTATTAATTAGATTGGCTTATCTTAATATTGCCGAAATTAAAAACAGTCACTGAAGTACCCGCGAAGAAAAACCTATGTGTAAATTGATTGATTTAAGTATCCGTAATATATATAATCCTAGGTATAGTTTAACAATGTCTGGGAAAAGCCTATTGATTATGTTAATGGAAAAGATGATAATTCCATGTATATTAAATCATTTGACACTTCCAAAGTAGTATGTAGTCAGACAACATAACTGCCATATTATCAGCAATCTACTCGAACGCGCCGACTATTCCAGCTGCCATCTACGATACCTAGCTAGTCGAATGCGCAGTAACCTCACAAATGATATTTCTAATACTCATTTTCCTCGTACTAGGTAAGTTATCATCCTTTGTTTGCAGTTTTCCAAAGGATATGTGTCAATTCAACAGTCCATTAATGTTTAGGATTATATCTTATGGTATGCTTATATTTCTGGATCGGAAGACGAAGCTGTCTTGAGTTTAAAGCACTGGCATATTTAATACGTATTTTAATATATATATTGTCATTCTATCAATTTCGTTCGATAATTTCAAAACAGGCTTTAGATCGGAAAACAACTGTTGTTTAATTAGGTCAGGTTTTAACTAATGATTGCTACTCAGACAAACCTTTCTCTTTGTATTATATTCCGAATTTGCATATTGCAGAGTTATCTGCACTTGCGGGTAGGTATTGATTGTGACGTCATGTGTTTGCGAGCGTAACGTCATACATTTCGGAGAAAACGACGTGAATTGCGCTCACAACATAATGACGTAACAATTGATACCCCTACCCGCAAGGGAGCTAACTCTGTAATATGCAAAGACGGAATATACTGTGACAGTGAAGTCCGCTCTTAGAGTTTGTATAAGTTGATTACGTAAGCCTATCTCGCCATAAGAAATTCATCGCTGTCGTCGTTCTACATCAGACGCCTTCAGTCATTTTGTCCTTACCGTCACTGTCAAGTTTTAACCGACAATAGTGAATGATATTGTTTCCCTGTTTGGTTGTAGATGTTGACACGTGTGAAATTGCTTCAATGTTTGTCTTTAAACAACAATAGTGAATGATATTGTTTCGCTCTTTGGTTGTAGATGTTGACACGTGTGAAATAACGTCAATGTTTGTCTTCAACCGACAATAGTGAATTATATTGTTTCGCTCTTTGGTTGTAGATGTTGACACGTGTGAAATTACTTCAATGTTTGTCTTTAAACAACAATAGTGAATTATATTGTTTCGCTCTTTTGTTGTATACTTAATGTTGTCACATGTGAAATTACGTCAATGTTTGTCTTTAAATAACAATAGTGAATGATATTGTTTTCCCTCTTTGGTTGTAGATGTTGACACGTGTGAAATTACTTCAATGTTTGTCTTTAAACAACAATAGTGAATGATATTGTTTCGCTCTTTTGTTGTATACTTAATGTTGTCACATGTGAAATAACGTCAATGTTTGTCTTCAACCGACAATAGTGAATGATATTGTTTCGCTCTTTGGTTGTAGATGTGGACACGTGTGAAATGATTGCTTCAATGTTTGTCTTTAAACAACAATAGTGAATTATATTGTTTCGCTCTTTTGTTGTATAATTAATGTTGTCACATGTGAAATAACGTCAATGTTTGTCTTCAAACGACAATAGTGCATGATATTGTTTCGCTCTTTGTTTGTAGATGTTGACACGTGTGAAATGATTGCTTCAATGTTTGTCTTTGAACAACACTAGTGAATGATATTGTTTCGCTCTTTTGTTGTATACTTAATGTTGTCACGTGTGAAATTACTTCAATGTTTGTCTTTAAATAACAATAGTGAATGATATTGTTTTCCCTCTTTGGTTGTAGATGTTGATACATGTGAAATCACTTCAATGTATGTCTTTAAACAACAATAGTGAATGATATTGTTTCCCTCTTTGTTTGTAGATGTGGACACGTGTGAAATGATTGCTTCAATGTTTGTCTTTGAACAACACTAGTGAATGATATTGTTTCGCTCTTTTGTTGTATACTTAATGTTGTCACATGTGAAATTACTTCAATGTTTGTCTTTAAATAACAATAGTGAATGATATTGTTTTCCCTCTTTGGTTGTAGATGTTGATACGTGTGAAATTACTTCAATGTTTGTCTTTAAACAACAATAGTGAATGATATTGTTTCGCTCTTTTGTTGTATACTTAATGTTGTCACATGTGAAATTACTTCAATGTTTGTCTTTAAATAACAATAGTGAATGATATTGTTTTCCCTGTTTGGTTGTAGATGTTGATACATTTGAAATTACTTCAATGTCTGTCTTTAAATAACAATAGTGAATGATATTGTTTCCCTGTTTGGTTGTAGATGTTGATACATGTGAAATTACTTCAATGTCTGTCTTTAAATAACAATTTAATAGTGAATGAAATTGTTACCCCCATTGGATGTAGGTGTGGTCACGTGTGAGAGATATGATCTGTACTGGTCGAGGTCCCAGCACTGGTTACGAGCTAAAGAGTACTGCAATAAAACGGCTGGCTTATATACTGCAGATCATAGCGTACAGACATGGAGACACCTGGCGTCGAATGATGGAACTATCGATCACATTTACAGGTAAGTCAAATATTCTATTCATAGTATGAACATTTTGATAATCCTGTGTCATAAGAATATTTCATACTCGTATTTTTTTAAGCTTTGACGTCACTATAACATTTATTTTTAATTTAATCGGGTTTGAACGAAATTTTGTTTTCAATCTAAACTGTTTCTATAACAAAAGTTTGCAAACGAAATTTATTTCATAACCTGATGAAGTTACAACAAATAGTGTCATCAATGCTTATAATTGATTTCCCAGACTTCTTGATAAAATAAAATACGTTTACACGTAAGATTCCATTGCCTTTCCAAAGTGTTATTTTTTCCAAATCAATACGCAACGTCAATGATTCTATGGTGACGTCACGATAACGTCGAGTTTCCGCACCCTTCTGAAATGTTTTTATTTAAGCATTGAACGTCTTTCAGTTGGCATTCATATGAATGCCAACTGGGCAGAGGTAAATTTCTTAAAGCGCACTAGCGCATCATGTTGGATTTGCCTCTGTCCAGTTGGCATTCATCTTGGTTATGAATGGCAACTGAAAGACGTTCAATGCTTAACTTATATTTGGTTACAATTTTATGTCGACATACCAAGGTATTTAGCATCTATAAGGAATTAATCATTCGTTATCGTCAAGGATGGAACAGCCATTTGAACAGCCGTTTTCCATGATCACTGGAACACAATAATAATGACGTCATGATAAGCGATTGAAGTTCAAAGTCTATATAAATGGCAATTGCTTGGTAAGGTTACATAGTGGGATTGCAAATCAGAAAGCCAGAATTAGTATGAAAACAAAGAAAAATGTTATATAATAATTTTGGCTTTGACGATGTTCCTAAATTACGTTTGAACTGAATAGCCGTTTTCATGTTGTTAGTTCTGAAATGTGCATATCAATATGGTTTAATTAATGACTACGAATATCATTACTGTTTCACCAGCACTTTTATATTACGAAATGTTGTTTTGCAAACAAAGATATGCTAAAATTTACATGTTTATGATATGTGTTTCTGGTTGTGTCCTGTAGGATAACGGGATATGGACCAATAAACATATGTTCACATGGTATCTACAACATATCTACGCCCATAGACAGGCAGTGTATGAATATCATATGCAACGGGATGTCTAAACAACGCATTTGTAACAGTGATACCGTCTTATGTTATAAAGGTAACAGTCTAAACAGTTCTGTATGTAACAGTGATACCGTCTTATGTTATAAAGGTAACAGTCTAAACATCTCTGTATGTGACAGTGATACCGCCTTATGTTATAAAGGTAACAGTCTAAACAACTATGTATGTAACAGTGATAACGTCTTATGTTATAAAGGTAACAGTCTAAACATCTCTGTATGTAACAGTGATACCGTCTTATGTTATAAAGGTAACAGTCTAAACATCTCTGTATGTAACAGTGATACCGTCTTATGTTATAAAGGTAACAGTCTAAACAACTATGTATGTAACAGTGATACCGTCTTATGTTATAAAGGTAACAGTCTAAACAGTTCTGTATGTAACAGTGATACCGTCTTATGTTATAAAGGTAACAGTCTAAACAGTTCTGTATGTGACAGTGATACCGTCTTATGTTATAATGGTAACAGTCTAAACAGTTCTGTATGTAACAGTGATACCGTCTTATGTTATAAAGGTGACAGTCTAAACATCTCTGTATGTAACAGTGATACCGTCTTATGTTATAAAGGTAACAGTCTAAACATCTCTGTATGTAACAGTGATACCGTCTTATGTTATAAAGGTAACAGTCTAAACAGTTCTGTATGTAACAGTGATACCGTCTTATGTTATAAAGGTAACAGTCTAAACAGTTCTGTATGTGACAGTGATACCGCCTTATGTTATAAAGGTAACAGTCTAAACATCTCTGTATGTAACAGTGATACCGTCCTATGTGATAAAGGTGGCAGTCTAGACAGTTCTGTATGTGACAGTGATAACGTCTTATGTTATAAAGGTAACAGTCTAAACAGTTCTGTATGTAACAGTGGTACCATCTTATGTTATAAAGGTAACAGTCTAAACAGTTCTGTATGTGACAGTGATACCGCCTTATGTTATAAAGGTGGCAGTCTAAACAGTTCTGTATGTGACAGTGATATCGTCTTATGTTATAAAGGTAACAGTCAAAACAGTTCTGTATGTGACAGTGATATCGTCTTATGTTATAAAGGTAACAGTCTAAACAGTTCTGTATGTGACAGTGATACCGTCTTATGTTATAAAGGTAACAGTCTAAACAGTTCTGTATGTAGACAGTGATAACGTCTTATGTTATAAAGGTAACAGTCTAAACAACTATGTATGTAACAGTGATAACGTCTTATGTTATAAAGGTAACAGTCTAAACATCTCTGTATGTGACAGTGATACCGCCTTATGTTATAAAGGTGGCAGTCTAAACAGTTCTGTATGTGACAGTGATAACCGTCTTATGTTATAAAGGTAACACTCTAAACAGTTCTGTATGTAACAGTGATATCGTCTTATGTTATAAAGGTAACAGTCTAAACAGTTCTGTATGTGACAGTGATACCGTCTTATGTTATAATGGTAACAGTCTAAACAGTTCTGTATGTAACAGTGATACCGCCTTATGTTATAAAGGTGACAGTCTAAACAACTATGTATGTAACAGTGATAACGTCTTATGTTATAAAGGTAACAGTCTAAACATCTCTGTATGTGACAGTGATACCGTCTTATGTTATAAAGGTAACAGTCTAAACAACTATGTATGTAACAGTGATACCGTCTTATGTTATAAAGGTAACAGTCTAAACAGTTCTGTATGTAACAGTGATAACGTCTTATGTTATAAAGGTAACAGTCTAAACAGTTCTGTATGTAACAGTGATACCGTCTTATGTTATAAAGGTAACAGTCTAAAACAGTTCTGTATGTAACAGTGATAACGTCTTATGTTATAAAGGTAACAGTCTAAACATCTCTGTATGTAACAGTGATACCGTCCTATGTTATAAAGGTAACAGTCTAAACATATCTGTATGTAACAGGGATACCGTCTTATGTTATAATAAAGGTGACAGTCTAAACAGTTCTGTATGTGACAGTGATACCGTCTTATGTTATCATGGTAACAGTCTAAACAGTTCTGTATGTGACAGTGATACCGCCTTATGTTATAAAGGTAACAGTCTAAACATCTCTGTATGTGACAGTGATACCGTCCTATGTGATAAAGGTGGCAGTCTAGACAGTTCTGTATGTGACAGTGATAACGTCTTATGTTATAAAGGTAACAGTCTAAACAGTTCTGTATGTAACAGTGGTACCATCTTATGTTATAAAGGTAACAGTCTAAACAGTTCTGTATGTGACAGTGATACCGCCTTATGTTATAAAGGTGGCAGTCTAAACAGTTCTGTATGTGACAGTGATATCGTCTTATGTTATAAAGGTAACAGTCTAAACAGTTCTGTATGTGACAGTGATATCGTCTTATGTTATAAAGGTAACAGTCTAAACGGTTCTGTATGTGACAGTGATACCGTCTTATGTTATAATAGTAACAGTCTAAACAGTTCTGTATGTGACAGTGATAACGTCTTATGTTATAAAAGTAACAGTCTAAACAGTTCTGTATCTAACAGTGATACCGTCTTATGTTATAAAGGTGACAGTCTAAACAGTTCTATATGTAACAGTGAAATCGTCTTATGTTATAAAGGTGGCAGTCTAGACAGTTCTGTATGTGACAGTGATACCGTCTTATGTTATAAAGGTAACAGTCTAAACAGTTCTGTATGTGACAGTGATACCGTCTTATGTTATAAAGGTAACAGTCTAAACATCTCTGTATGTGACAGTGATACCGTCTTATGTTATAAAGGTAACAGTCTAAACATCTCTGTATGTGACAGTGATACCGTCTTATGTTATAAAGGTAACAGTCTAAACAGTTCTGTATGTGACAGTGATACCGTCTTATGTTATAAAGGTAACAGTCTAAACAGTTCTGTATGTGACAGTGATACCGTCTTATGTTATAAAGGTAACAGTCTAAACAGTTCTGTATGTGACAGTGATACCGTCTTATGTTATCATGGTAACAGTCTAAACAGTTCTGTATGTAACAGTGATACCGTCTTATGTTATAAAGGTAACAGTCTAAACAGTTCTGTATGTAACAGTGATACCGTCTTATGTTATAAAGGTAACAGTCTAAACATCTCTGTATGTAACAGTGATACCGTCTTATGTTATAAAGGTAACAGTCTAAACAACTATGTATGTAACAGTGATACCGCCTTATGTTATAAAGGTAACAGTCTAAACATCTCTGTATGTAACAGTGATACCGTCTTATGTTATAAAGGTAACAGTCTAAACAGTTCTGTATGTAACAGTGATATCGTCTTATGTTATAAAGGTAACAGTCTAAACAGTTCTGTATGTGACAGTGATACCGTCTTATGTTATAAAGGTAACAGTCTAAACAGTTCTGTATGTAACAGTGATACCGTCTTATGTTATAAAGGTAACAGTCTAAACAGTTCTGTATGTAACAGTGATACCGCCTTATGTTATAAAGGTAACAGTCTAAACAACTATGTATGTAACAGTGATACCGCCTTATGTTATAAAGGTAACAGTCTAAACAACTATGTATGTAACAGTGATACCGCCTTATGTTATAAAGGTGGCAGTCTAAACAACTATGTATGTAACAGTGATACCGCCTTATGTTATAAAGGTAACAGTCTAAACAGTTCTGTATGTGACAGTGATCTCGTCTTATTTTATAAAGGTAATAGTCAAAACAGTTGAATTTATAGTAGCTAAGTGAACATGTAGCCCTTCTTCTTTTTGAAATAAGGCACATTCTGAATTGGATAGTTACATGAATGGTATCTACGTTTAATTGACACCATCATTTTTGGGAAGAGGGTGGCCTACTTAACATTTTGATATATGGTGTAAAACTTCATCACGTTATAACATAAACCACCAGACTAGTTGTCGACTTTATTAATCTCAATAACTGCTAGGAGGTTACAGATGAACATGTTATATTTCCCCGCTGACCTCTGACCCCGTACAACAATCAAACCTCCAAACATATCATTATTCACCAAAATCTGTCGTGCACTTAAAAAAAGCCTGCTTAATTTTACATAATAAAGGTCAAATAAATATATAACTTAAAGCAATGGGTTGGTTTTTAGCTCACCTGGCCCGAAGGGCCGGTGAGCTTATGCCATGGCGCGGCGTCCGTCGTCCGTCGTCCGTCCGTCCGTCCGTCCGTCTGTCTGTCCGTCAACATTTCCTTTAAATCGCTACTAGTCATAGAGTTCTGCATGGATTGTGACCAAATTTGGCCACAAACATCCTTGGGGGAAGGGGAACAGAACTTGTATAAATTTTGGCTCTGAGCCCCTGGGGGCAGGAGGGGCGGGGCCCAATAGGGGAAATAAAGGTAAATCCTATAAATCGCTACTAGTCATAGAGTTCTGCATGGATTGTAACCAAATTTGGCCACAAGTATCCTTGGGGAAAGGGGAACAGAACTTGTATAAATTTTGGCTCTGAGCCCCCGGGGGCAGGAGGGGCGGGGCCCAATAGGGGAAATAAAGGTAAATCCTATAAATCGCTACTTTTCCTAGAGTTCTGCATGGATTGTGACCAAATTTGGCCACAAACATCCTTAGGAGAAGGGGAACAGAACTTGTATAAATTTTGGCTCTGACCCCCTGGGGGCAGGAGGGGCGGGGCCCAATATAGGAAATAAAGGTAAATCCTATAAATCGCTACTAGTCATAGAGTTCTTCATGGATTGTAACCAAATTTGGCCACAAACATTCTTTGGGGAAGGGGAACAGAACTTGTATAAATTTTGGCTCTGACCCCCCGGGGGTAGGAGGGGCGGGGCCCAATAGGGGAAATAAAGGTAAATCCTATAAATCGCTACTTGTCCTAGAGTTCTGCATGGATTGTGACCAAATTTGGTCACAAACATCCTTGTGAGAAGGGGAACAGAACTTGTATAAATTTGGCTCTGACCCCCTGGGGGCAGGAGGGGCGGGGCCCAATAGGGGAAATAAAGGTAAACCCTATAAATCGCTACTAGTCATAGAATTCTGCATGGATTGTAACCAAATTTAGCCACAAACATTCTTTGGGGAAGGGGAACAGAACTTGTATAAATTTTGGCTCTGACCCCCCAGGGGCAGGAGGGGCGGGGCCCAATAGGGGAAATAAAGGTAAATCCTATAAATCGCTACTTGTCCTAGAGTTCTGCATGGATTGTGACCAAATTTTGCCACAAACATCCTTGGGAGAAGGGGAACAGAACTTGTATAAATTTTGGCTCTGACCCCCCAGGGGCAGGAGGGGCGGGGCCCAATAGGGGAAATAAAGGTAAATCCTATAAATCGCTACTTGTCCTAGAGTTCTTCATGGATTGTGACCAAATTTGGCCACAAACATCCTTTGGAGAAGGGGAACAGAACTTGTATAAATTTTGGCTCTGACCCCCCGGGGGCAGGAGGGGCGGGGCCCAATAGGGGAAATAAAGGTAAATCCTATAAATCGCTACTAGTCATAGAATTCTGCATGGATTGTAACCAAATTTAGCCACAAACATTCTTTGGGGAAGGGGAACAGAACTTGTATAAATTTTGGCTCTGACCCCCCAGGGGCAGGAGGGGCGGGCCCAATAGGGGAAATAAAGGTAAATCCTATAAATCGCTACTTGTCCTAGAGTTCTGCATGGATTGTGACGAAATTTGGCCACAAACGTCCTTGGGAGAAGGGGAACAGAACTTGTATAAATTTTGGCTCTGACCCCCTGGGGGCAGGAGGGGCGGGGCCCAATAGGGGAAATAAAGGTAAATCCTATAAATCGCTACTTGTCATAGAGTTCTGCATGGATTATAACCAAATTTGGCCACAAACATCCTTGGGGGAAGGGGAACAGAGCTTGTATAAATTTTGGCTCTGACCCCCAGGGGGCAGGAATGGTGGGGCCCAATAGGGGAATTAGAGGTAAATATTCAAATTTCTTCAGAAAATAAACAATGAACCTGTATCCAGAATATTACTTGGCATTACAAACCAGGTGAGCGATACAGGCCCAATGGGTTGGTTTTTTCTGAACACTTTTGTTAATATTTCATTTACGTTATTTTCTCAGATAATACGACGTCTAGACCTGGTCATCCGACTGTCCAAACGTCCCCGGCAATACAAACTACTGACATTACTTCCACACAAGCGGCTTCTGTCCCCACCGTGACGTCCGAGGGTCGTACGACATCCTTTTCACTCACGTCATCTCCAACAAATGGCGTGAAAGATGGCACGTCAAGTCACAGCAGCACCACATCTGACGTCACCCTATCTCTTAGCAACATTTTCAGTGAGGTCACTCCAGCTATCAACACTGCCACTTCTGACGTCAATCATTCCTCAAACAGTACTGTCAATGACGTTTCCCAAGATCTCAATACCATGGTGTTTGACGTTACGAAATATCCCAACGATTCCGTCATCGAGATCATTCCGAAAGTTAACGTCTCCTATACTTGTGAAGAGCTCTGTTACACAAACCGAAGTCACCCTAGCCAGACTGAGTTACGAGCCATGATGGAGGAACTGACGTTGGAACTAGCTATAAACAAGACGACTCTGTCCTCTAGGAGGCGTCAATATATCAGCGTGTACGACTCGCGGCCGACAAGTGTTGCCATGGGTGGTGTGGCTGTAGCCTTTCTGATCACGTGTTTATGTGTTATAGCTGTCCCCGATATTATCTCCCTCGTCAGATACCTACAGACAGTGAAAGTCATCCGTAAGAGAATTCATCGTGTGTAATATTTTACCCTAAACTTGAATGAAATCCCGAGATCTTGAAAACATCAAAAGTTTATACACAATAAACAGTTAATGTCATACAGTTTAAGATGATCCCTTTTACCACATATATGACTGTTTCTCAATAACCAATCAATATTAAGGCCAGAATATTTACATCGTATCTTGAAAAAAGTGTGCTCTAAACTTGTTCAAAGGACAATCATAACTCCTGCTAATCGCATAGTGTCAAAAAAAACCCCAAAAAACCGTTGCAAATGCGAAACGTGAAGTTTTATTTAGTTGTTTGATTGCGGGCATGGTCTTCATATATATACCACATGCTTACTCTTATGAGGCAATATGTAAAAATTATAAGATATTTTTGTACACTCACTCCACTGTGACATAACTTCTACTTGATGAAGGTGGTTAATAAACATGGAATGTGGACGTAGATGTAGAAAGTGAAACATAATAGAATTAAGACTTAGAGAACTGCTAAAATGAAATATCTTCACTTAATGATGTTCCATAGCTGAAAATGGTATTTTTCTCTATCCTAAACAGGAGCAGACGATTTAGTATTTTTCTTCAGTTACAAAAGTTACTTAACACCATTATCACCATTGAAAAATTTGAGCTTCTAATTTTACTTCATGATAATAATAATAAAAAAATTAATTGCATCCGAAAAAAATTCATGGCACTATGTCCTATATGAAATGAAGTACTGATTGCGCATGCACCAAAGTAAAATATTTTGTTATATTATTTTTTGTGACAATGAAACGTATACACATGATTCAATACGAATTACATATGCTCTGTCGGTGGTGGACACTCTGCACAGACATGTAGATAAACTGATACACCAATATTCCTTTATCAAATGTTATGAAAACGTTATGAGTGACAATCAAACTGCTGGTTTATCCTTCAAGTAAAGAGGAAGTGACCCGTGAACGAAGATTGACGGGCGTCGACCTTTGACCCTGCCTGAAGAATCACTTTAACGACATCTGCGGTGTTCAACCTCAGTACTGCTACATTGGTACTCGTGTCATACTGCTGGTCCTGTGAATCAGTCCAAGTGTATCCGAACTCCTCACCATTAACATCTAGTATAGTCCCGACATCCTCTTCTCCGAACGTCTCCACTGACCACGTGATCTGGTACACGCCACTTACACTACATGTGAACACACCAGTCGTGTTGTCATAACAACCGCCCTCGTTGACGTAAACTTTATCGAATACCACTGGATTTGTTTCTGTATCCGAGCTTACAATGGCATAGAATGCTATGTTCTGACTGTGTTCTGAAACATAACAAAAAAGTTTTTGAAATATTTTCTGAAACGTTCAAGATACACTTGAGGCGTAGCAGTTAGAATCGTATACAAATCACGCCATCTTGCAGTATAGTCATGTAGCGAGAACGCCTGAACCAGACAGATGTATGGTGTTATTAAAGATGTAACGCCAAAATCTACCTTTCATATTCAGCGCCAAGTTTATCTGACGTCATTGCAGATTATACGAAAACGAGGCTCTACCTCATGTACAGATGGAAGAATTTGCAACAGCAACTTTCAGAGTGATTAAATTCACCTCATCCCATACCTATGCATGTTTCACAATGGAAAACCCATGTGATAAATTCCGCGTGTTACTAACTTTCGCGAATTTCACGATCCAGGTCAATTCGCAAAAGTTTAGCTTACAGTAGTGTGTTTACCTTATTTGGTGAATTGTCTTGCCTAAAAATCATTTTATCACCTCTTCAGTGGTTATGTAGTTCATTTGTTTAACGTGCGTGACTTTAGCTCAGATATGGGTACAGCGTACATATTGTACCTGCTTAATCGTATTGATCAACGATTTGTAATTACAACGTTAGCAATTAAAATACAAAACAATGACGTGGAATTTGTCAATGTGCTAAATGTTTCATAAGAAATGTAGAACAATACACTTATGCCATATTTTGCTTCTTGGTTATGTAAAAAAATTAGCCTCACTGAATTGTCCCTTTAATGTCTACATCATCTGTATTGAAAGAAATTATCATTCAATTGTTAAATTCGCTAATATTAATCTTCGCTAACTTGCTTTAAAATGAAATCGCGAAATTTAGTAGCCACGAAACACAGTTGGTATACACTATTCATATTTACCTTTTGTTTGTTCCTCGACCTTACTCCCCTGTTCACCGGGCTGATATGGCAAGGCGTCTTGCAACTTTGGCATCACATTTTCTATCAAAAATGTTTGGAGTTGTTCGTACTTGTAACGTAAATCCTGAAGGGCTTTGTTAGTAGAACCAACCTGTTGATTTAGATATTGTAACTTACTGCCGTATACGGCCATACGTCTATGTAAATTTCTGTTCTCTGTCCGTAGTAACTGCTGGTTGGTATTAATACAAGCTAAATAGGAGTTATCCCCATTTGGCCCTGGTACGGTAACTTCATTGTTAACGAGAGGCTGCGAAACAACAACACCGATAAACAGCAGATATAATAGTAAATACATCTTCTGTGTACTGTACCGTGATACACTGTAATACAGATCCCTATATACAACGCCTGACTGGTTTCGAAGACAAATGTTAAAATATTTCAGTTACAGAGCGGTTATAATCGAACTTATTCCTACCATCCACTTCGCTCGGTCTCCTTACAAATAATCGTCGAATGGCCGATTGTATTATACACCTTTATATGAAATCTGTTTTACCTGAGAAAGTATCCGACTTGACACAGAATGTGCTTACTTCCTCTATCTTACTTATAACACATTACTAACATGTCGTCGGTTTTTTACAAGCTTTTTGACTGATGGGTAATTACTATCATTACATTACTAAAACAAATGTCATATACGGTGTAAAATTTTCTATTAGCAATTGTTTGATATCTGTGTGAAACATACAAACACTAGTATAGCCAGTCAGTTTAAAAGATGTCAGTCGAGTGTGTGTGTCTTCCGACCTTGTCACTGGGTGACCGAGTCTTGACCCCACCCTTCCATCAACAATGGAGACTATCAAGTAAATATAATTTGAACAACATATGTTACCCCTACCCCTTAATTTAGCCTTTTTTCAGATTTTGCCAAGTTTTTCAAGAACAGTAGGGTAAGGTTCATCTTTCTAAATCAGACAGATAAATAGGGGTCAATGTGCTTACTTTTTTGCCCCATTTAAAGATACTCCACCGCTGACAAATGGTATTTTTTCAATATCAAAAACAGAAGCAGACGATTTAGTATTTTTCTTCAGTTACAAAAGTTACTTACTTTACACTATAACCACCAATGAAAAGTTTGAGCTTCTATTTTTACTTCAAGTTAAAAATATGAAAAATAATTAATTGCATCCCGAAAAAATTCCGTGGCACTATATCCTATATGGAATGAAGTACCGATTGCACATGCACCACAGGCGAAATAAATTATTTTACATTATTTTTTGTGTTGATTAGACATATATATACATGATTAAACACCAATTATTGTTCAAATGATGAATATCATTTCTACTCTGTCGGCGGTGGAGCATCTTTAATATCCTAATGTAACCGTGTCCAACCGTACTTTGGAGATTGCGGTTGAAGTAACGCAGAGTTTGCGGTTATCGCCGGAAGGTGATGGAAAATTGAGAGGGTAGGTCCACGAAATTGTCAAATAACGAAATTCTAGAGAATATTTAAAAAAACTGAGTCGCTCACGGATTGTAGCACACATTGAAGAATTCAAGGCATGTTTCGCATATTGTCGATGTTTTTTGTGGAGTTCAAACACTCAACGACAAAAATCGAAATAGGATTTTTTTGTAAACAAATCAAAATTTCATAATGTTTTAAGCCATATTGTTTTATATAAACACTTTCCATTTATGTGTTGATGTTCTAAAAACACCCCGAATGAATGACATTTGTTTGTGTCAAGAAATTTCCATGAAATACTGAATTGAATTTTTGAAGGATGAGGTTGCGGTTGCATAAAGTAAAAAATGGGGGTTGCGGTTTTTGGTCATTCAATAGCTATAATGGAAGGATGATATTTGCCATTTTCCATGACCTCAGAGTGGTTCGGAGATGTTTGCGTTTAATGTTATTATCACTAAGACAATCAATTAAGTTTCCGTTCCGTATTGATCAGTTTTAATATTAGCAATGGTATGTATATGTAAGAATGGTATGTCAGCTTTAACTCTTCATTTGTTATTATAAAACTGTGAAGCAACAAACAGGAAAATTATATAAAATTATCATGAAGATCATGAAGCATTTTTCACCCCACGAAACACACCCGTACCCGTTATAAAAATACATGATGTGTATTGTGTTTCTCTGTAGTCTTCGTAATAAGAGTAGGCCCTACCTAGTAGCCGCTAAAGAGACGCCTACTGCTACAGGCGATTGATAACACAGTAAATAAATAAAAGTAAATAAAAAAATGAATAAAGATTGAATTGACCATTGAGATTTCTCATTAAGACTTCGAATCCGAATCAGAATACGAAATCCATTGTATTGTATTTAGTTCTACTTCATTGATCACTATATGCTATAGTAATGACATTCAATTCGCTTTCTGATTCTGATTCCGACTCTCGGTCTTAATGATAAATCTCTTATTGGTCGTTTGGGATTAATAATGGAAGTGAAACTCTCAATAATATTGATTCCTATTCATGTACTGTTCCCTTCCAACAACCTGATTTTATTTTTGAGTTGTGAATGGTCACTTTCATTGAACTCTCAACCATGCTTCTTTTCAATCAGCAAAGAACAACAAAAAATCCTTCTCGAATCTCAAACTACCTAATTAGAGAAACAGGAGAGTTTATAAATGGGAAACAGAATGATCTATAACCTATGAACATGTGTCAAGTTTGTTACTGTTTGTCCCATTTAACTCAGAACATCTGTTTTCGGCAATATTTCGAAAAATAATCAACCGATTTTAATGCTTCATGGTGTACCGGTCCTACTTTAGATGTATCCGCCATAGTCTTTGCAATGAAATAAATATAAAAATAAAAAAAAACCATTTGAATCAACGTCAACATACATTAACAACACTTGAATCATTGCTAAAAACGATGTAAAAAAGATACACAGTTGACTGGCACCTAATTATAAATAATTTAGTAATCGATGCAGTAAGTCGAAAAGGGGGATAAGCTGCACCAGATGGTATCATTTCGTCCATTTAGGACTCATCTGACAATCCGCACTCATAAAACCTACTTTATCCCAACCGCAACAATCAATGACGTTACTTTTTTACTTTACATTTTCCGCAACCACGAAAAACTACTTTATGTCAACCGCAATAATGACGTTACTTTTACCGACACATTTTCAAAATCGTATCTCTCAATCATCCGGTATTAGATTTAGAAAATCTTTTGAGAGGCTGTTTACAAGGGTTCGAAATTATAATATAATCAGTTGATACTGGTCTAGACTCGATTTGTAAAGCAGCATGAGATCATGAACTTGACAATTGGCGAAAAGTGGCAAAAATTATGCACTGTACGTAGGTGTTTGAAATACTGGGGCCATACAGAAACAGGTTACCGCTTCCCGATTTTGGATATATCATCTCTGTTCTCCGTGCACACTTCAGATTTCTGAAAAAAGCTTCCTGATGAGAAATATGACATTTTCTCTTCCGACTCTCCGTTTTCCGGCTCATAACCGCAAACTCTGCGTTACTTCAACCGCAATCTCCAAAGTACGGTTGGACACGGTGTAACTGTATTGTCCTGTATTGTTCTGACAATTATAATCAATATTCAATTCACAAACCTTTCGATTATAATGTTTCATCAACTATTAGTGGTAAAATCCAACACACGTATAATTCTGTTCAAATATGCCGCTATATGTTTGATTTACCGGAAACCGTGACGAAATGACACACTCAACAGGTAAAATATGTTTAAAAGTTTTAAAAGGCCAACAAACTAAGAATAAACATCGTGAAACTGAACAAATATAAGTGTTATTCAGAATTTAGCGAAAAAGAACTTTAAAGTTAATGTTAAAAACTATGTGACATTATATTTCTTTCGTAGTGAAAATTTGTAAGTCATTCCATATATGGAACTATATTTGCCATATTTGGAGCGCGATACTTTTACCCATGGCGGCCAATTATCATGTACGTATAACTTAGCATTTTATTAGTATCTATTGTTACAGTATCGTGTACGTTTGTACGTACGTATGCACAGACTATAATCTTGTATGTTTGTGCGTACATCGTTGTATCATGTACGTACAACCTAGAATCTTGTAGGTACAAGTTATCATCTTGTACGTATAACTTCATATCTTACAAGTACGTACATGTTATTACAGTATCTTGTACGTACAAATTATTATCTTGTACATTTGCACGTACAACGTAGTATCATGTACGTACAACTTTGCATCTTGTACGTACAAGTTTATACACTAAGTCGTTCATACATGTGCAAGATACTACATGTATGTTGTACGTACAAGATAAATACAATTATATATATTTCATTGAATATATAAAATATAATACAATAAAGCTTTAATGGTTAAAAATAAAGAAAACACCTTTTTTTAGATAAGATGCCGTTTCATAAATTGTAGGCCATATCATATTACTACGGTGGCATGATTACTGTCATATCATGCATGTATGATAATGTACGGTGGCTGGGAACGGACATGAAATAAATAAAATTATTGCGTGGGAACGAAATATTATTGCGTGGGAACGGAATATTATTGCGTTCGAACGAAATATTATTGAGTGGGAACAACATGATTATTGCGTGCGAACGATAAAGTACAGTTGGTAGTAGACTAAAGGTTACACATTGTGCACACGGTGTGCACGAGGTTTAGACTACAGGTAGACACGGAGTGCACAAGATTTAGACTACAGGTAGACACGGAGTGCACAAGATTTAGACTACAGGTAGACACGGAGTGCACAAGATTTAGACTACAGGTAGACATGGAGTGCACTACGTGTGATCACAGTGTCCACGACGAGTGGACATGGTGTCCAGGTACATTCAGACCTAGACAGACATGGTGATACGCTACAGCTAGGGATCGGGGGAAGAATACATTCTTCAATATAAAATAATACATAATTATAATTTTTTAGTGTTTAATTTTTTTAATTACAACATCCACAAGTAAGTGTACAGTACATATAACTATACGGTATTTTTCTTTAGTAAATATACATATCTCTGCTACATAAATAAAACCTTTTCACTGCAAAAGTAACAAAGATTAATTCATATTCATTAAGTAATTTATAAATGTCTATTTAATTTTATATCAGTAGTTTCTATTTCATATCTAAAATATTTCGTTTTCAAAAGTCAGTGTCTTATGGGTAGATTACATTATATATATATGTATATCATTTACATGAAATAAACGCATTTCCACAAGTCAAAACAACTTTGAATTGCAGCAAAAAACCAGTCTTATTGTGCTTTTGAAACACTTTTTTTATTTCATAATAAGCTATCAGTAATACATTCATATACCGGGTAAGACATCAGCTTTTCAATAAAAAGATTTGATGCATATCAATCAGTTATCTAGCGCTTGTAGATCGTCTTTCATTAAAATATATACACTTGTATATTATTTTTCTTTGCTAGTTTAAGTTCTAAAAGTAGTGTCCGTAAAATAGCTCAATTACGTATCCTTCATTAAAAACTGAACGTCTATAAAAGATCATGCAAAATTAAATCCACTGACGTCTTCCACTTATTGTAGGCTATTTGTTTTGATTCTTAATCACTGGTAAACACAATATATTTATGATCCCAACCCCGCAAGTTATCTTGACCGTATATTGCGTCATGGTCCAATAATCACAATTTGTCAAAGGGACCTCCAGCATCCGGAACTCCTCGGTGAATAGATCGTGATAATACCCGATGAGTTCAGGATGGGACCTCAAGGTGACCATCGATAGATGGCCAGAGCCTTCTGTGTTTGTACAGCTTTATCTGAATGGGGGCAGTATCTTTGAACATGTGATTTTTGAATTGTTTCAATGGAAGTTTGTTAAGACAAACAAATATACTTTACCGTTTAAAAATCATATACTTAAGGCCAAAAAAATGTCTGTTAAGGGTTACCCGACCGACCCTAATTTTTCACCCTCGACCCTTATTTTTTTCCACTTTTCTACAAAAAAAATACATAGTCGGGATTTCGATCTCAGACTCCGGTTCCGGCCATCATTTTAGAGTGAACGACACTAAAACAAATAGAAGAAAAAAATCCGACCGACCCTACTTTTTTTGCCAATGTAACCCTAAACAGACATATTTTTTCGTTATGAATTTGAAATACATAAATACCATTTTTATTAGATACACGTACATTTACATGCATGTTGGAAAGCCTGGGGTAGACATGTACATCGTATCCTGGGGATAGATTAGGGTGAGGTAAAAACTAGCTGGTAAAACAGAGTAAGTGATGCTGAATACACCTACATGTAAATTATTGTCATGACAGGCAGCCGTGAAGTGGAGCTGACGGGAGCTTTACAATGCGTAAATCAAGCATGATTGGCACAACCATGGTGTCAAAAAAATAAAAAATAAAAAGTAATTTGATGGAATTGGATATTCCAATAATCTAGAAATAAATGTTTTTCTTAATTATACACCGGGTATTTTGATTATATTCTTTTATTTTAATATACAAACAAGGATTTATAAGTAAGATATAAGGCTTCATTATCAAATTAATTAAAATGCAACAACCACTTAAAATACATATCCCTATTGACTAGCATTAACTTTACGTATTTGTGTGATGAGTACAATGTATATAGGTAGAGAGGCTTTTAAGTAGCATGCTTAATTAAATGACCTCCTGGGGTTTTAAGTATACATGGCCCATTTGGCGGCATTTTGAAATACACCTGATTGTCTTTTTTCAAGTAGAGCCACAGTTTTGCTAATTTTTACTGAAATTGTTTTTACTTAAATCATCACTGCGCCAGCATTTTTAGCTGTATTTAGCTGCATATCGTTACTAGGTTCATAGTAATTAAAATATTGAGCATTTATATGTGAAACGATACACTTTTGCGACTTTATTTTTACATTTAATGGTAATTTGGGCACTTTTAGTTTTTACTCTAAAATACTGAAAAATAACAAAAATTCAAATGGGGCAAAAAAGTAAGCACACGGACCCCCAATTTTTCTTCATGATTTAGAAAGAACAACCGTTTCCCTATTGATATGCAAAATATTAACAAAAGTTTAATACCAAAACTTTTTCTATAAAAGGTTAAATTTGGCAAAAATGGCTGAAAATGGTGCATTTTGTAGCACAAAATTAAGGGGTAGGGGTTGCATATATTGTTATTCTGAGAAAAAAATATTAGTTTAATTGATCAAAACTGGTATATTTTTAAAAAAGACTACTAGAAAATGAATTCTACAAGCATTCATACATATCAAACACCTCATTAGGAAATTATGGCTTTAATTTCTATCTTATATGTCAAAACGGCAAAATTCCCATAAAATCCAATATTTTATCAACTATGTCTCTTTGAGTGACAAAAGCTCAAAACCGAGCACACGGACATATATTTTTTCTTCCATTTTCTTTTATGGTATGAACTCCTTTTTCCAAAAATCTATATGAGAAAAAAAGTTTAACACAAGAAAATTTTGACTTCTCAGAGGTGTACATCCTTAAAGCACTTTTCCTATGATCGATGTTGATAAATTTTCTTTCAATTTTAGTACAGATCGATTTCTAATCACGTTTTTTAAATGGCGTGCCTGAAGTTACCGTTATGAATTACATAGGTCTCAGAATTAATAGTGTACAGTATATATCAATTTTGACCTAACAGAGTACCCATACAATTATTTCTAGACGTTTTATGGATCTGGATAAAAATCGATAAAATTCGTATTCCACATGTAGACTGAACTGGTATAATACACCACGAAGAGAATGAAATTTCCTGTTTTTTTATGTCGACTCATACACATCCATAAAAGGGTGTGTCTAAATATATGTATGTACTAACTGTAACTATATCTCGGATCCCTGTGTATGCATTTGACTCTAAAATATACTCTCTTTTTTTCCCCAGTCTTTCTCTAGAGTTGAACACATTTCTAGTTTTCAACTCCGGACACTCAGGTTTATCTTCTTCTACAAGGCCAGTTACATTCGGAAAATCAAAAATAATTTTTACGTTAAATTGAATAAATGTTTAAGTGAGTATATTTTATGTTTATTCAATGACAAAGTACACCGTTAGGCCGCGTGTCAATTTTGTATATATTCTAGATCTCTTTAAAAGTGAAATGATTGTGTATAGAATAAACATGTATCCATATGACAACGCATATGTTTGCTACAAATCTAATAGTCTGAATTCAAATGTTAAGCAATTGTTTTTATAAAATCCGATTTTAGCTAGACCGAGATGTAATTTGACATTTTTCAATCTGACGTTACGTAGCGCGTCGTCGTGACGTTTGGTTTGACGTCGTTTTATAAGTGGACAATTTACGGAATTTTTAAAATACGCAGTTATTTTTTATTATTGATCGCTCAATCAAAATAAAAAGTGTTATACAATTTTCAGTTAGGACACATTGCGAATATGATTTTATATTCATATTCAATATTTCCTAAATGTCACTAAAATACAGTGTAGCTATATTTGCAAAAAGGGTCAAAGAAGTAATATCAACAGGATTTTCCAGATGACACGGGATCCAATCAAACGTAAATCTGTTGGATACGAATTACTTCAAATAGTAAATATGGGACAAGGAAGTAATTCCAACCGTGTGGACAAAACAAAATTGTCAAATTTTCGAGGCGATCTGCCCCTTTATCAAGACATACAAAACGAACACGATTACATAATAGGATACGAACAGTAATGCGGGACAAAGTAGACAAATATTAAACTATATAGCAGCACAGTGGAACGCAATTAACCCTTCGGCAAGTGGCAGCCGAAGGCCGGATCTACAAAAGTGTATCCATGCTGTTCGGCAGAACGCTAAAATTTAATATGAGCGATGACTGGAAAGCGTGCCACGTGTGACGTCAAATGTGTGGCGAAATAGATTTATAGTGCTCATTGGTATAGGATGCAAATTTAGTCGCCTATCTCCTCGGTGTGTTGGCAAAGAAGCAAAGTCCCAAATTTAGTCGCCTTTTGCTGGGCAGCATATGTAAAGGATCAAAAACGCGTAGAACAGAACGGGAAAATGCTGGAAATAGGGATAATTAATTGAAAAGCAAGTGATCAATTGATGTCAATTTGTATATTTAACGTTCGTTAATGCCTTTGGGATAGCGGGTCTGTAGATAGGTAATCCAGAATCTCTCTCTCGATCGACGCTTGGTTTGTGTCCAGTAGGAACAGAGAGGAGGTAGATGACATTGCTGGATTTGCACGTCAGGTTCTGTCGGATGTTGTATGCTCTGTTGTTGATAGCACATTCAAATGTGTCTGTGGATGCTGTGTATGGACACATCATGCACCGTTTATTGTTGCATGTTTGGAATGAACCCGTTTGTGCAGCAGGAGCAAGAGGAGGAAGTTTGCTGCTCACTACAAGGTCTTTTACATTTTTTGGTCTGCGGTAGGCTTGTAGCGGTGGCTCTGGGAAAATACGCCTAAGTTTTGTTGATGACTCAATGATTTTCCAGTGGTTCCTTAGGATAGAAGGGAGATGTGGTAAGTTAGGGTGGAATGTTACCACACAGGGAACACGTTGAGTGGCAGTTCTGGTTTGGTATATGAGGAGATTGGCTCTATCTATGGCGCGGACCTTGTCGATTTCTTGGTCGATCAGATGCGATTTGTATCCTCTAGAGAGAAGGTGGCATTTCATCTCTTCGCACCGCCGTTCGAAGGTGGTATTGTCGGACACTATACGACGGATTCGTAAAGCTTGTGAATAGGGAATGCTTCTGGTGGTATGCGAGGGATGACAACTGGTGGGACGGAGGTATAGATGAGAATCAGTAGGTTTGGAATACAAGTCAGTACTAATGGCCCCTTCAACTAAGGTGGATCTAGTGTCTAGAAATATATTGGTATCTGATGATATATCGGCAGTGAATTTGATGGTATTGTGGAATGTGTTGGCATGTTCAATAAATTCATCAAGAGACTGTCGGTTGGAGGTCCATTTGATTTCAATATCGTCAATGAATCTGAGCCAGCCTTGTTGTTCGGTGATTCTAACTTAACATATAACGAAAATGAATTTATTATTAATGAAACTCAAAAATACATTCTTGATACAAAAATATTTTAATATCTCTCTCTCTCTCTCTCTCTCTCTCTCTCTCTCTCTCTCTCTCTCTCTCTATCCGTCATGGAGTTTGTAAGAAAAAAAATGGAAATGTACTTTGTATGTTTAAAACTACTACGTTAATTTTATGTTTATATTGATTTTGAGTATGCATGAGATTTCGTTTCTGAAAAATATCTTAAGTCTGCCATCTTCAAATGTTGATTATGTATATATGTAATATTGTTGGAGAGGGCTTGACATAAGTTGAAATATCTTGTGCCGAATCCGTTTGTCTCAATCAAATATGTTTAAACTAAAGGGATGCAACTTAATTACTAAATACAAATGTATACATAAGTACAGTACTGCTAATTACATACTTAATTCCTTACTCAATTCATTACACCCCCACAACATCACAAATCACTAAATTGTCGAAAGTTTTTTTGTTTTTTTTTGTATTTTGGAAACATTTCATTTTTTTTTTCGTTAACGACGCGTGATCTCTTGTATTCATCTGTTAACAAATGTGGTATCCATCTAGATTTATTTTTCTAAGTTTTAAATGTTTCTTTCAAAATTCATGGTGTCATGTTTTGGTTTGTCTTAATCGGGAAGACACCTGACGATTAACATCGCTAACTGCTGTTTGGTCTATTTTTTATATTTACCCTCCACCTAAAATAGACCTAAGATACATGTACATGTATATACCCCTCATAAATGTCGCACACTGTACCATGGATATAAACGGTTTTACGCGCGACAAGCACCGACACTGAGAGAAGCTCTGGTTCAGTCATATTGCTGTATGTAATAATGCTTATAAACAGGGTGGCATTGTGGCAAGTCCAGGCAGTGATCAAATATCTACCCTGTGTGATGCTCATTGAGTCACCCGTCAGCCAGAGACGAGTTACAAGTTTAACAGGGCATTAAGTTCTCAAAATGGAGGTTCCTGAGTGACAATAAATCTATTCTCTCCTCGTATCTCCACTCGACTATTAGTTTGTCTCAAGTATTATATAATCGATCTACATCAAATTTAAGTATTACCATTCTATTATCCTAAAGATTAATGTTTAATCGTATGTTTGATTTCATCACATCTCTATTATCTATGCACTCTTGTACTATTTCTTTGTTAATTTTCGCTACAGCATGGGGGATACACTTCATTACGAAAGGGGACGATGTGTACTCCATTGTAACAGTAGGCACTGTACGGAAAAATGGGATTCGTAAACCTATAGGTAGGTAATATACTATTTTGGACACCTTAATATTAATAGTATGTCGACTGAAACCATTCGAGTTGTCTGTGAACTAAATGTCAAGGTTTACGCATAAGGTATAGTGATACATGTGCTTTATTTGTATGACAATAGCATAATAAATTGTTTAGATCTGTGGACAGGCGGTTGCAGGACCATATATCATATCACGACGATTTATCGTATATAAAAATTTGATTGGGGGGTATATTATTCCAACATATTTTACGGCAAATAAAGCATATGTCGGTTGTTACCAGATAAATATACAAATCACCTTTTTGTTTCACAAAAGGGTTTACTTACGAAATACATATGATAAAAGAGCTTGGTTTGTTAGGGTTTTTTAATTAGTGATAGTTTTGTATGTTTATGCACATGTATCATTTTGTAGGCTTTACTTGAAACATTATAGTAACAAAGGTGATAAAAAAGTGTTATAACCTTAAGGTATTACTGTATCGTATACCGTTGTTGCTGCTTGTTAATTGACAAAAGATTACAAAACAAAAATGAACAATTCAGTTATACAAATTCACATGGGTCCCGGTATATATTTCGGTCTACCAAATAACTATGTTACTCTTATAATACGTTTAATAATTGTGTTTATAGCATGTACACGGAACGCTTGTTTAACCGGGTTTGACTTACAAAGGCATACACATCGAGTCCTTTATCAATGGCGGCTGTATATTACATTACGTACATATGACATCAATGGAGGCATTCCAATTGATACCAAAGTATATATTGTTATAATGTCATCTGAACATAGTGTATAAACTTTTTATAATTCCACAAAGCTGAATGCTTTTCCCAAAGACGGCGGTTGTATATCTTTTTCTCAAAGTTATTCCTTGTTTCATGTAGTGGTCCTTTACTGTAATACATGTATAACAAGAAAATGTGTAATGTTTAAAATGCCTTCTGATTGTCATATCTGCATGTCATAATTTCCATCTTGTTATTGCAAACGTTGCAAAATAACCTAAATAACAAAATTAATTAACAGGTGGTTTAGCTTGATTGGTTACCTCGCGAGGACAACCCGTTGTCAGAGAGGGGGCCATTGTACTTAAATCCTTAACGATTTCCATGAACATATTTACATTTTCGTGTCAGTCTAATGATTTGTTTATTGATTCTTGAATGTTTAAAACATGAGAAAACTACAAATAAATACTAGACCTATGCATTTTTTTGTCAAAATTCGGGATGCCTGTTTGTCTGAAATGGTTACTCTAGAAGTCCAGGGAAACCTGAAACCATTAAAGATAGATACAGGATCAGATGTAAACATCAATCTAAATAATGAGCTTGACAAAATGAAAAATAAGCCTCGAATACATAAGACAAAAGTGAAACTAACAGCATACAATGCAGGCCCCAATGAAGCAATAGGACAATGTCTGTGCGAAGTAAAACTCAAGAAAAAGAACACACGGTGTTATTTATCATATGTCTGGACTATATAAAACCAATTATTGAAAGAAAAATAATCGAAACGATGGGACTAGTTCATATAATGCTTGTTTTTGAAAAGCACAGCAGAATTCTAAGAACAGTGATTTTTCTGCGAAAACGAAAGTGAAAGTAGAACAGCTCACCAAGGGGAATATTGGAATTTACTACGAAGACGTATTTCATGGATTAGTGTGTCTACCGGAAAAGTTGGTTCAATTAAAAACTGTAAGCACGTAGTAAGATTTCATTTTACTCAGCTATGACAAAGTTAGAAAGGAATTACACAAGATAATGGACATCATAGTGAAATGTTATAGAGATTTGTCCTAAATTGTACATGTGGAGATGTTTTCTTTAAATATTATTATTCAATTCCCTTTGAAATGTGTTTAAATCCAAACCATGTCCAATCGAGTATTTTTTACTATTGCGCTTCCCAACTTATTAGGCGTCGGGATATTTGATAGCGATAGTGAAATGTTCTGGGTAAATTACTATATTAGTGTAGTTAATAATTTTATTTCTAGAATGAATCTAAGGGACGACTTCCAGTTTGTTGTGGCCATCGATTTTGGGACTACGTACACTGGGTACGCCTATTCCACACGACATGAGTTCCACACTGACCCGCTGAAGATTAACTTGATGACCTGGAATGCCGGTTCAGGAGGACTGGTATCTCAAAAAGCACCTACCTGTGTTTTGTTCAGACCTGATAAGACATTTCATTCGTTTGGGTTTCAAGCGGAGGACCACTATAACGAACTGGCCATGGACGGCGAACACCACCTATGGTTTTTCTTTAGACGATTCAAGATGCATTTGTACCAAACACATGTGAGTTTCAGAGGTATCAAATAATTGTTATAGTATTTTGTTTGCTAATGTCTCGCTTTACCATTGCATTTTGTTACATTTTACACAAGCTCATGCTTAAAAAGATAGCTGTTTCTTTTAATTAAAATATGGTTTTATACTTTTATCAAAGCATGCAAACATATCTTTGTAGCTACGGATCAATAAAGAAAATAGCCTTACACATGAAATGACAAGACAACATTGTGCTACGTTTGTCGGGCTGATATACTAGCGTGCTTTATTAAATGTGTCGCTGCATTCATACTCCTATAATTGCCAACTGAAAGCAGGTCAATGCTTAAGTGAGCGAATAACCTGTAATGTGCAAATGCATAATATAATATATTAAGTTATCTATATTAGGTGTTAAACTGATTATGCTTATAACGAATTGCTTTTGTTGGTCCCGTGAGGTTTGTTATAACCGCGTTTTACTGTACTGCATTTCTAAAACATAAAGTAATTACATAATAATTATAATTGATTATGATGATGTTATTTAACAAAGAGTTACAGAAATAAATATAATGGATAGATTAAATGAGCTATTTAGGTTTGCCAAAAAAAAAAAAAAAGAATAATGATCGACAGTCATAGAGAGCTCTTTTTGTAACTACTCTAGCTTTATTGTCAAAATAACGATCACTGAAACAAAAATATGGTTGATCACGTATACGTGTTTTCAGATTGGACAGAAAGCAAATGTTTGAACATCAGAGGACTGAAAGAAGAAAAGGCGGCAATCAAAGTGGTGATCGTCCTGTCCGTTATTTCACATTTGAAAAACCCTGCGATGATAGTGATTAAGACGAACAGTGATGAGGCGATCATCGGAGACAGATTATAAGATGGTGCTTCTTTACGTGATTCTGCTATTATGGACCCATCCGGCCAAACAGATGATTCGTGAGGCTTCTGATATGTAATATAAGCTCTGGATAAATCTCTAATAATTGTTCAAATGATATTTGGTGGAAAGGTTATTTGAAGACATCCAATTAATTACCTACACGTATTTGATTAGGTTTCAGATATTTTGAATAGACGAATAAACATCGAGCAGCCGAAATGTAAAAGTGTTTGCAAAAAAATTCCTGATAATACAATTATATTTGTAAAGAGATAATAAACAAAAACCACATTAAACTAAATAAGCTTCATTTTGCAATGTCATAATATATTATGGTTTTTATAACGACTGTTACCTTCGTCGAACCTTTTCTATAGAATAAGTAAATAAATTAGAGTGTGCATGAACTACTATAGTGAATATGTATGAGCTAATATGGATGGAATATAGCTCGCTAATTCTGCCTTTATTACTAGTTGTTGTTTTTCTTATATATAAATATCAGACAAAAAGCCTAATGATATATGGCAGTTATGGCGGACTAATTAAGGACATAGCGTCTGCGTGCAAGAAAATAGGAAATTGTTTGACAAGATCCAATTTGTAACACAATAAAAAAGTTAAGACTTGTACCATCAAAGGTTCAACAATATTGTTGTGAATTGTTGATAGATTATCTGGCAGGACTAGCTGCAAAACAGATACTCCTGGATGTTAGAACCAGAAGCACGCATCGATTACTTTGTCAGAATACCCTGTGAGTTTACTCCTATCTGGAGGGATCGGTGCTGCTAAAATCGAAACATTTCAATGAGGGATTGTAGATACTTGGTGTTGGATGTGGAGGTTCGTATTGCTGTTAGATATTTAGATCTCTAGTTAAAGAACAGAGTTGGGTAATAAGGGGAGATTCTGGTTTAAACTAGTGATATTCTACAGGCATTAAAGTCATTTCTATTTGTTACCGTTAGGAACGAACACGATGATAATAAGTGGGCATGTATCATGGATAACTTTAACAATTTTATTCCTGTTACATATTACACGTTATATTATATTGTGTTACTATATTGACTCGTAAATATGTCGAGTAGATTTTATTCTGGCAAAAATATCAACATCATTGAGAACATACAATCGTCAATACTAGATAGAACCAATCTCACTTATTTATTTTTATTTTGCTACAATGATTCATCTTAGATTCGTCCGGGGAAAGTCGGACTTTATTTACTCGCTTCAAGAAAATTAAAGGTGATATATTCTGTTTTTTTTATGTTTTACCTCGGCATGATTCAAAAAAATGCGTGTTAATATTTTATTCATCACCAAAACGATTGCGAAGTATTTTGTAATAACAGTACTTGGCAATGCATTGGTTGTGATTTTTACATATACATATAAGCAGAAATTGGTTGTTGTGGCCATAACGTCAATAGCACTAGTACATATACTTAATTACATAATAATAGTGAATTACGTACCTACGGTTCAGAACGAATGAAGCCCAAATTGTTGTCTACAATATCATCGGCACATTGTTACAATGGTATTAGTAAATTGTACAGTGATTTCTGGAGGTATGTGTCCATCTATACATTCATTAAGGCATAAAACACAGCAATTTAGTACATATACAATATTTTCTGTGTTTTTTCAGTAGATTAAGTGAAGAAATATTAACAGGTCTAAAAATTCGCCCAGTTAACGGCACAGTTATTTTAAGGCTTCCACGACTCCTGTTTTTGTTTACTAGTTAATCGATCGATGCTTACGCAAGCCCCAATATAGAACACATCGATTTAGCAAACCTCGGTTATTATATATGGTCCTATTTTTGTCTCAAAGATTCCATAAAAGATTTTGGTAAAACCCTTTTAGTGTATTTATATTCGAATTTTGATGACAAATCGGAATGTTATCTAAAGCGACAACAAAACGTTACTAGAAGCCTTGTCAACGATTAAATTCCAATTTACTTCACCATTTCAGACGATATTCAGTGATGACTATCGATAATTGATTCGAGAAATGCAATATATCGTTTCGTAGAATATTAAATTAGTTTACCTAAGTATAAATAGGCAACATTGTTTAAAGTTTGTGATGGTCTATCACTTTCGCTTTTTTGTCATAGTGATAAACTGTTTTTTAAGTGTTTTACATATTTTTCTCCGGTCTGTCTGAGTTTTAAACTTTGCTAATTTTCACCACTTTTTTGTAAAGTTGCAGCAGCACTGGAAGTATTTCTAATTATAAAAGTAAAAAATCTTTTTTTAACGTGTACACGGAAAATACGCTCGAAAGATTCTTCCAAACATCGTCGCGGCAATCTCGAAGTAACACGAGAGTTGTGAAACCAAGAGAAAATGTCAAACAATTTTTCATAACTACAAACATGTGGTCGACCTCAGCAGGACTTGATCTACAAAGAAAATAATGCTCGCATATTACATATTTGATTACACACATTATGTTTACGGCAATGTGTGAATTAGATGTTTCAAATACTCATTATGTGGATAAATACCAGCATGATTTGCTCATATAATACTCAAAAATTTGCTAAGGATCACTTTTATATTTCAGTATATCAAATTCATGTAATTGTACAATATTCATAAAAATGATTTAATGATGTCTTTAAGATGTCTAAACACAGGCTCCAACAGAAAAACTATGGAATTTTCACGTGTGCTCGATACATTACTTGCGAAACAGAGCTACCCCCCAAAATCACAAAAACACGGCAATGGGAGCGAAAATGAAATTCGCGTTAAAACAGTTTTTCTCGTGTAATTTTTATTTCAGCATATCGTGTGACGTCCCCTAGCTTCAATAACACTGCGACATCGCTGACGCATGCCCGCAATTAAGTCCCGCTTCCGGTTTTGCTGGATGGATGCCCATTCCTCTCGCAGAGCCGTTCCAAGTTCTTGCGGTGACCTTGGCTGGTAAACGCGGGAAGAAATGGATTCCTGTAGCATGACCCACACGTG
The DNA here is from genome assembly GCF_041381155.1 of Argopecten irradians. Taxonomy (NCBI): domain Eukaryota; kingdom Metazoa; phylum Mollusca; class Bivalvia; order Pectinida; family Pectinidae; genus Argopecten; species Argopecten irradians. The sequence continues at coordinate 13,314,990 of NC_091146.1, forward strand.
CTCTATCGGATTGGGATCCGGAGAATGAGCAAGCCAGTCCATGCGTTCGATAGTTTTCCTCTGAAGATAGGCGACAGTGACCCGAGCTCTATGTGGATGAGCGTTATCATCCATTAGAATGAATTCCGGACCGATAGCACCAGCATATGGTCTAATGTAGACATCGAGGACTTCATCGCAGTACCTCTGGGCTATCAAATTGTCGTTCGGGAAGACATGGAGATCTGTTTTACTTTGGACACTTATACCGCCGCAGACCATTACAGACCCGCCGCCATGTCGGTCGTGTTCGGAGACGTTGGCTGTAAGAAATCGTTCATTTGGTAGTCTCCACTTTCTAGCACGCTTGTCTGTGAAGTCGATACAGAATCTGGAGTTGTCTGTGAACAGAACAGGGCTCTAGTCTCTGATAGTCCATCTCGCATGATCGTGGGCCCATGTAAGTGTAGCCTGAGCATGCCTACCAGTCAAGGGAATCCTCTCTGCAGGTCTTCGGAACCTCAGTCTGTATGATTATGTACAAATAGCGTAGATATTCGAGTTCCAGTGGCGTTTATGAAGTCATTTTGTAGTGACGTAGCGTTACTAAACCTCTGACGACGAACTTCAGAGGGAAACTATCGAACCCATGGATTAGCCTGCTCGTTCCCCGGATCTAAATCCGATAGAGCACGTGTAGGACATGCTACAGTAATCCATTTCTTCCCGAAAGGTCACTGCAAAAACATGGAACAGGCCCTACAAGAGGAATGGGCCTCCATCCAGTAAAACCGGAAACGGGACTTAATTGCGAGCATGCGTCGGCGATGTCGAAAGTCTTATTGAAGCTAGGGGACGTCACACAATATAATGAAATGAAAATTACACGAGAAAATTGATTTAACGCGAATTTCATTTTCGCTCCCATTGCCGTGTTTTTGTGATTTTGGGGGGTAGCTCTGTTTCGCAAGTAATGTATCGAGCACACGTGAACATTCCATAGTTTTCCTGTTGGAGCCTGTGTTTAGACATCTTAAAGACATCATTAAAGTGTGTTTTTATGAATATTGTACAATTAAATGAATTTGATATACTACAAAATCAAAGTGATCCTTAGCAAATTTTTGAGTAGTATATTAGCCAGAAGGAAACACGTAAACAAGCACATGTGCGCTTACGCTAGTTACCTGGTTCACCAGGTGCAGGTTGTGTCGACGTCAGTCACGTGATACGATTCATAAATACTCGACAAAACCTGTAAGTCACTGAACATGGCGGTGATTGTTTGGCGACTTCAATTAAATAATCTATGAATATATGATCCCTAGATTTCCGACTCTCTTAGAGGCCGATATATTTGCTCTTTTGGGAGCATCAACCTGATCATCCTAATTTTACATGGGGTCCATGTTCAAATTTTAAAATATTTTATTAAGTGATATATCGTTACAGTGAAATTTAGCATACAGAACATGTTCATATCATCAGGTAAACAGCTGTGGCACTATAAAAAATATGTAATGTCAAAGTTTTACCAAATTGTTAACACTATATTTTTACAAGAATTCGAAATACTTTAAATTAATTAAGCAATATAAAGGGCGAACAAGATGGTGTTATTTACCTGTGCGACTTATATGTGTACTATAACTGTGAAAATCTTTTAAACAGCCTTTGGCCTTAGCAGATGTGGAAGACTTATTGTCCGGAAAAATACGGTAATTGTCATGCTCGTTTATAAATCATAATCACAGAGCATAATGGCATTTGAAAAAGTAACTCACTTCGGTCAATATAACTATTTTAACCATACATGAGCCCATGTTATTTTGTCAATTAACCATTATATCCAAATGAATGTTATGATCGTATCAATTTCTACAATTGAACATCGATGGCGAAAACCATAGGTGGTGTGAATGCCGATGGGTCATATCATATTACAGGCCTAATTTTGTAATTTTCTCATTTCAAACAGGCGGGACCATCGATATAACGGTCCATGAAGTATTAAAGAACGGGTTCCTTAAAGAAATCTACGAAGCTAATGGCGGAGACTGGGGAGGAATTAAAGTGGATGCCTCCTTTGAGAAACTTTTGGGAAAATATTGTCGGTAAACCTGCATTTGACCACTTCAAGACTAACGATGTGCCAAGCGTTATCGACTTGCACCGGAATTTTGAGGTAAAAAAACGGACATTTGATAGTTAATGATCCTGCAAGTAAATCAACGATCACAGTGCCTTCCCTCTTATGGAATCATTCACAAACTGTTCAATCCAGGTAAGCGATTGCCAGAAGCTATACCAAATTAGTTTCTCTCCAATGAAGTTGTGGAAATGGAATCGTGATAAAATCCGCCTTTCACCAATCCATAACCAAGCACCAGCTCTGTTCCAATCAATCCTTGAAATCCATAACCAAAAACACTGTTTCATTTATCTCAGTCAACCAGTGGTGATCTAATTGCGAGGCTATATCTGATGGTAGGTGGGTATTCCGTCGCCGAGTGTCAATATCTACAGGAAGCTATCCGCAGAATTGCTTTTAGGATACATGACGTCTTAATCATTCCGAGCGGGGCAGTCAGGTCTGGCGTACTGAAGGGAGCTGTGATTAATGGTCCACTGTCCGGGGACATTGTCTCAGCGGATATGTAAAATACACTTACGGGATAGCCACACGCACTCCGTTTGGAGTTGATGGGTATGATAAATATCGGATTGTAAATGATGATGGTGAGGTGAAATGCGATAAACTGTTTCTATATCTTTGTCAGTAAAGGATCGCATGTATCGTTAGGGGAATCATCAGTAACTAAATCATTCAATGTTGTGGCTTCCTCAGCAACAAGCATGGGGTTAATGTTGTACTCGTCTACATCTGAATGTCCCAAATATGTTACAGACGACAGTTGTCAGAAGATCGGAGAAGCGAGACTCGAGATGCCTGATATCACGTTAGGTAAAGAGAGGGGAGCAAATGTGACCCTATACTTCGGAGGCTCAGAGATCCAACTTACCGCTGTCGACAAACACACAGAGAACAAGATCTGTGCATGTTTTGACTTCCTCGGTTAGACTGGCAAAAACGCCTGTACACGTGTAATTAACTGTCCATTTTATACGACTAAACACATGCATTTTAGAATATACCCTTACAACAGTCCCCCGTTATAAGCCTCCTTTTGTCCAGTGCTGTTTCGGCAGTATGTTTGTATTTGCATTAGATTTGTGGATAGCGGTATGTGGGGTTACACGGTATTAACAGGAATTTATATAGTGATTAGTATTATATTATATAGTAGTACATCAGGGGGTGATATAACGGGGCACTGCTGTCGGCGGTATGTCGGGTTGGCGGTACAGGGGATGGAATAACGGGTTGGCGGCTTATCAGAGAACGGTATAACGGGGGACTACTGTGGCGATATGTGTGAAGGCAGTACATCAGGGGACGGTATAACGGGGGACTAGTGTGGCGGTATGTGAGGTTGGCGGTACATTAGGGGACAATATGACCGGGGACTAGTGTAGCGGTATGCAGTGTTGATGGTACAACAGGGAACGGTATGACGGGGGACTAGTGTGGTGGTATGTGAGGTTGGCGGTACATCAGGGGACGGTATAACGGGAAACTTCTGCATTCAACGTATTGCATTGTGCATTTCTTACACGAGAGGAGGTAGATGACATTGCTGGATTTGCATGTCTGGTTCTGTCGGATGGTGTTTGCTTTTTTGTTGAATGCATGTTCAAATGTGTCTGTGGATGCTATGTATGGACACATCATGCACCGTTTATTGTTTCATGTCTTGAATGAATCCGTTTGTGCAGCAGGAGCAAGAGGATGACGTTTGCTGCTTACTACAAGGTCTTTTACATTTTTTTTTGGTCTCCGGTAGGCTAGTAGCGGTAGCTCTGGGAAAAAGTTTGGTTGGTGACTCGATGATTTGCGAGTGGTTCCTAAGGATAGAAGGGAGATGTGGTAAGTTTGCAGTCCCAATCAAACCTTTCAGCTGCCTCAGATTTATTGACGATATTGAAATCAAATGGACCTCCAACCGACAGTCTCTCCGATGAATTCATTGAACATGCCAACACAATCCACAATACCATAAAAGTCACGGACGATATATCATCAGACACCAATATATTTCTAGACACTAGATCCACCTTAGTTGAAAGGGTCATTAGATATAATTTTTTTTTTATTTTACATCGATTGGGAAACAAGTTTTTATTGTGGGAGGAAACCGGCGTGCCCGGAGAAAATCCGCGTGATCGGGCAGGTGACCGCTGACCTTTTCACCTCCGTGCTAGGTGAAAGGCGAGCGGCTTAACCACTACACCACCCGATCACCCAAGGGGTTATTAGTACTGCCTTGTATTCCAAACCTACTGATTCTCATCTATTATACGTCCGTCCCACCAGTTGTCATCCATCGCTTACAATCAGAAGCATTCCCTATTAACAAGCTTTAAGAGTCCGAAGAATAATGTCCGACAATACCACCTTCGAACGTCGTTGCGAAGAGATGAAATACCACCTTCTCTCTAGAGGATACAAATCACACCTGATTGACCAAGAAATCGACAAGGTCCGCGCCCTTGATAGACCCAGTCTTCTCATAAAGCAAACCAGAACTGCCACTCAACGTATTCCTTGTGTGGTAACATTCCGTCCTAACTTATCACATATCCCTTCTATCCTATGGAACCACTAGAAAAAGCATCGAGTCATCAACCAAACTTAGGCGTATTTTCCCAGAGGCATCGGTACTAGCCTACCGCAGACCAAAAATGTAAAAGACCTAGTAGTGATGAGCAGCAAACCTCCTCCTCTACCATGTCATCTACCTCCTCTCGTGTTGGCAATGCACAATGTAATACGTTGGGGAAACCGGTGGTCCATTCAACGTCAGAATCAACAATCACCGCTGGACAATCAAACAAAACAAACCTGACTATCCGGTTGCCAGACATTTCAACTTACCCAGCGTCGATTGAGAGAGATTCTGGATTACCTATCTACAGACCCGCTATTCCAAAGACATTAACGAACGTTAAATATAGATTGCATATACGTACATGTATATGTATATTACAAATTGCAATTACTTATCCCTACTTCGAGCATTTTTCCGTTCTTTTCTACGCTTTTTTATTCTTTGTATATGCTGCCAGGTAAAAGACGACTAAATTTAGGATTTTGCTCCTTTGCACACAGCGACTTAATTTGTATCCTATACAAATGAGCACTAGGCCTACAAATAAATTTTCGCCACACTTTTGACGTCATATGTGGCACGCTTTCCAGTCACTGCTCATATTGTTATGCCGAACATCATTTTGGTAGGTCCGGCCTTTGTCTGCCACCTGACGAAGGGTTTATTACGCCCCATTCTGCTGCTATATATTTGTCAACTTTCATTGTCCCGTATTACTATTCGTATCACATTATATAATCGTGTTCGTTTTGTGTATCTTGATAAAGGGGCAGATCGCCTCGAAAATTTGACAATTTGTTTTGTTCACACGGTTGTAATTACTTTTTTGTCCCATATTTACCATTAAAAGTAATTCGTATCCTACAGACTAACGTTTAATGGGATCCCGTGTCATCTGGAAAATCCTGTTGATATTAATTCTTTGACCCTTATTATATAGTAATGTATACTCAGAATCAAACTATTTTCACTGTAGACCTACGTAATTCGTGAATTTGTGACAATTTATGTCCAGGTCAATAATCTGTTTCCGAAATTTAAAATTAACAATTAAAATGGAGTATCAGAAAATTAACTCCCACTAAAAATACTAATTAAACCCTAATGAAACATATGTGTTTTATCAATTTTTGAAATTGAAATGTCAGCAAAATGGACCTCGAATTGCATTATGTTGAATAAATCAACATTTGTATGCAGTTCACCTATGGCCATGACATAACTACTGATTTTAATACCCACATTTTGAATGCAATATTGTAGTATAATACATATAAATGACAAAAAACAGTGTAACATACCCCGTACGTGAAAGATATATGTGGATAATTATATATTAGTCCAAATTTCATACTCTAAAATTCTTATCATTTATATGTATTATACTACATTATCAACATTACTTCTATACATATTGTTATAATTGAATAGCTAGGTCAGGGTGATCACATAGACGGTCTGTACTTGTGTGACCCGCCTAGAGTCTATTTGAGTCTTAGTTTTCTTTTTTGTGATATTTGTTGTTTGGAATGTTATTGACAAGGTTTTATAATTTGTGATACATTAACTGTTTTTGCTGATCTGATCTGATCAAAAAAATATTTTTGTTGTTGTAATTATCAATGCTGAAGTGATATAGCAGTGTTTTATTTTTGCTAATGATTTGTATGAAAACAAAGCTTAAAATAAATAACAACAAAATTACACTGACATGTTTTGTAGTTTCCTTCGATTATGACAAACTTGGGTTGGGAGGTAGTGCCGAAAAACAAACCCTTATCTAAACGGAGATTTGATGTCATACCTTTATTCATATAGGGATTGGATTGCGCTTTTATGTTAACCGCGCCCCATAGAATATATTCTTAGAGGAATTGCTCCATACAAGCATGGTTAACATAAAAGCGAAATCCAATCCCTATTTATATTTTATGCAATGAAATCGTCATTTGAATGTGACGTTATTATTCAATAAAAGTCGGTCAAAAGTGGGAGGAGCTTACTCATTTGAACAGCAAATTATGACTCTTCACGTAAGGTAGAATTATTCATCCGCGACGACAAAAAAGTTCAATATTTCATTGTAAAATAAACATGACAAACAAAGAAAATTTCAGAGAAAATTTTATTTCATCAGATCAGAATTATAAATATATATTCAATTTTGCTTAAAGTTAATATATAGCGTTATAACATAAAGAATTTGTACTCGGCCACATGTGTGAACTCGGTGACCGTTTTGTACAGCGAGGCGAAGCTGACGCACGCTTACACACTGGAGTTTGCCGAAGTTGTCAATACATCGTTATTCAAGTAGCTCAACGTGTTGGAGATTGTCGTCTGACTTGACGATATTACACCATTGGGAGCCATGTGATTGTATAATCTACGCTTAGATCCATCGCCATCTACAGACGGAACACTTTCACTTGTGTTCGATGGGTACAATGTATTTGTGGTGACGCGTAACTGTCAACACGTGGATTACTAGCGGTGCATGTTTTATAATACACATGATTAAATTCTCAAAGAACAAAGACAAGATGATATGTTTATAACTGACCTCTGTCAGAGGGTCTCACGCCCGTCCGCCCCAAAGACTCGATCGTAGGACGAACACAGACACAGAGGTAATGTTTACATTTGACAGCACTGCACGTCGCCCCGGTCGGGATATTTCCCCGTTTTTTTTTATAAAATTGTTTATTTAAAAAATGTTGGTATTATATATAAATGTAAAACATATATGTAATGTTTACATTTTTCCAAAATTCTATGAAAAACAACAATATACACATAATGTTGCGTCAAAATGTAAACAAAGCCATGTGTTTCTTTTTTTTTAAAAAGTAGCCCCTTTAAATTGAATAGAACATTTTCATACGCAAGTTCAAAGTTCAATGTTACCATGCAGTTATTCTTTTTTTATATTTATTTTATTTTCGAAGATTTTACATATACAGATACATGGTTATCTCACTCACACCATACACACCTCCTCACATCATATTCAGCATAATTTCAATATATTGCCATCTTCATGTATTATAATCATCCTCAAAAATTGACCATCACATTCACACCCCACAGCCTCATCAAAGATCATCATTCATACTCACATCGTTATTAATTAAGCATACCAATATAATATTAACTCGTCCAAGATAATCATACACAATCAACCCACTCACATCCTCATTCAACATGACATTAATATAATATTATTATCATGAGTCATCATCCATATAACATTAATCATCATATACACTTATATCATCTTCCAATTAGATATCAATAAGATTATCATCCTCATCAGTGGTCAACAAATACATCATCATTCATCATAAAATCACTGTAACATTTCTGTACTTATCATCAACACAATTACATTATTCATTCTTATATTCTATCACCCTACAAACATATTACCATAACATGACATTTCAACATGACTTCAATATATATTTTCATTATTAGCATGCCCTAATCATTATCATACTTTTAAATGTGATCAAAAAATAACAAGAGATCCCATGCAGTTATGGTAAACAAAATCGGCTAGTATTTACGTATAGTGAACAAGCCTAGCAAGTGTAAATATATGGTTTTGGTTGTAACGTTTAACGCCATACTAATAGCCAATGTCATGTAAGGACGTGCCAGGTTTGTTGGTTTGTTGCTGGCAAACATGGGATTCGTACCCACATCCAAGAGGTGGATGGCTTGTGATAATATGTCGAGACCCCCTTTATTCATACAGCGTATCTTCAAATCTCCAAAAATATGTATAAACTTTTGTTCTTCCGTCCGCGGTCTGTTGTCTTACATTCTTCCACAATCTGTAAATAATCTAAAATTGTTTTCTACTTAAATGACGGACGAGAAGTGTTGTCATGGGTATTAACAACTACTTTAAAGAAAATGATGATGGATATTGAGAATTTCACGAGTGCCTGCGAGCAAAAGTGCACTCGCATGTTTAAACGTTTCAAAGTTTCCAAGGCTACCCTCTGTTGTGTTACTCACTTCGATTTAGAGAAACAAATTCAAATGAAGCATTGATGTCGGTAAAGTACCGGACTGCTGTATTCCGAATGAAATTGGTTTGCTATGACGTTTAAGTCATATTTTGAGAATATATGTGATATGTGTTGCCGTAAATACTACTGTGTAAAACTATCAAAATCCAAGATGGCGACCTGTCGGCAATCTTGTTGACCGATCGGTTCCAAAATGCACTAGGGTCCCATAGACATCGGACGGACGGACAGAACGGCTAAAAGTATTAGGTGGTAAATAATAAACGTATGTATGCAAGTTTTGAATCTACTGAAACATGCGATAGGCAATAACCTATTATACATGTGTACTTCATAATAGTATGTGTTGTCTAAACTCAGCACTTTACCGAAATTTGATTTGAATGACCTACATACAATGTACTGAAATTTGACATGTCTGAAGAAAGCAACAACTTTAATTACAGATGTTTTCGATATCAAGGCATTTTTATGTTTGTTAAATATAATGGTTGTTAAATATAACCGTTGTCAATTGCAATAAGACCTCACTCTTTAAAAACATATATGTGACGGTAGTTGGATTTGGAAATGTACCTCTTCGAGTCATTAATGCTGTTCGCTACTATTACGTGTAAAAATCTCTTAAATGTGTATGTGCCGTAGGCGAGAATAACATCCTATTTTGTCTTTAGTAATCTATTGGAAACCATAGGGTTTGGTGAATTTAGTTGTAAAAATCTTTCAAAGGCACGGAGAAATATATCTGACAGTTTATAAGCATTTTCATAGTATACTATGAAAGTCTGTTCATGTCAGAAAGGAGATAATTTAACGCGTTAAACACACATTTAACGCGTTAAAAACTGCATTTACCGCGTAACGCGAATGCTAACGCGTTAACATTTCACGGGTTAAATGTTTTTTTATGACGTCAATAATTATCTTATCACGTTAACATTGAACGCGTTAAACACACACTTTTAACGCGTTAAAATTGCATTTAACGCTTTAAATGCTAACGCGTTAACATTTAACGCGTTAAAATGTTTTTTATCACGTCAATAATTATTTTATCACGTTAACTTTTAACGCGTTAAACTTGACAACCAATCAGAAACGTCGTTATGTTGGCACATAGGAAACTGTGCTTTTCGTCTTTCCTATATGGTCGAAAATCCAAAGCCGCTTGAGAACAGCACAGGGATCTGAGAATGAATTACAGATTATATAATCATGGACCCACCAGAGTGCCCTAAGACCATTTTAGACGTTTAAGAGGTCTAGATAAAACAGGGTAAACATCATACTTTATATAGTACTAGTACTTGGTGGGTCCAAGATTATATAAACTGTAACTAATTCTCATATCCCTTTGGTGAACATTACAACTATAATATCGATGGTTCATGGGTTCCCGACGATGCGTCATTATGGCATTTTTTTCTTCGTGTACCCAAAAAACTACTTAGAAATTTGAGGAGAGAAGAAACTGGCTAGGTCTACACTAAAGTCATTTTATTAATTTGGGCAATATGTTCTGAGGTTTAGAGATTTTTGGTTTCGCTTTTCGAATCCGTATGGTTTATTCGCCTCATAATTCTTTCTCTATTGATAAAACCGAAATCGAATTCTTCAGAAACAGAAATTAAATATGGAAATGAGATAGAGATTGATAAAGTTGAAAATATATACCGTGGAACTTTTTTTTTACATGCATCAATAAACTTAGAACAACTAGGAAAATTATCGTAGCTCAAATTTGAACCTCAAGAAAAGGTTTGCGTATCAAATCATGATTATTTGTCTTGAAGGATAAACTCTTCTAAGAATTCAAAATTTCATTGTATTAAACTTTTTTCTCATTTAGATTTTTGGGAATAGGAGTTCATGCCATAAAATAAAATGGAAGAAAAACATATGTCCGTGTGCTCGTTTTTGAGCTATTGTCACTCAAAGATACCTAGTTGACAAAATATTGGATTTTATGTGAATTTTGCCGTTTTGACCATATACACAAGAGATTAAAGAGGAGTACATCCTTGATGTCATATTTAAATCTCTGCATATCATGATAGTCATTATCTACATATATAGGCCTACATCACTTCGACGATTATAACGGCCATATTTTTCAAAATCCATGTTTTCATTTTAAGAAAGTCCGTACCTTCATAAGAACTTAATGGTCGACTTTGGAATGATGTATGGAAACAGAACGGAAACAAACAAAGCAAAACGTTGGGAACACAGCTACAACTTACAACTATAATGATGTCACTATTTGTACCTTCATCGTTGTGTGAATGACATTTTCTTTGCAAACTGTATGAATCCTCCGCGTATCGTAATGAATACTACGGCACATATAACTAGGAACTAGTTACCTCTGAAAAAATTATTCATGACAAATTTGCTCAATTCAAAATATATTGCATAATTACTAACAAAGGTTATTTACGTGATGATACAAATGGACTTCCCGTATGGGCCTCCATACATCGAATGGAAAATGTAGTCCATGGCTACTAGTTTTGGGTTTTGTTCATTTGTAAACAAACTTTTACCTGCTGATTTCATGTTTTGCAAACTTTCAAACATTATTTAAGGATTAACTTGAATAGATTTTTTTTATGTTATGGAGATATAACACAAAAATCTGAGTGTACTCTAAATAAACCGCGAAGCGGTTTATGATGAGAGTACACTCAGATTTTTGTGTTATATCTTCATAACATAAAAAATCTATTCAAATTAATCCTTATAATTCAATTTACTAAAGATAATCTCTTCAATATTCAAAATTCATTTTGGGACTCTTTTGTCTATGAAATCATTACGCCTTCATCTCAACCAATCAAAAGCAACGTTACAAACGGCGACGCCATTTTTTCCTTTATGGGCTGATAAAGTAAATTTTTAAGCCAATGAAAATGCTCATAACAAGCAAAATTGAATTATTTACTATTAATTACACGTGATTAGTGTTGCAAGCAAATGGTTTATTTACAATGACACTCAATATTTTAGTGTATAGAATGTATTTTATATTTAGAAAAAGAATCTGACAAAGAAGACTGTATACCTTAATTAAATACTCAAACAGATCCTATTTTGAACATAAAAACACAGTAAGGTAATGTTATGTTATTATCGAATATTTCTATTGTTAATTTCGTTTAATGAAAAATCATGAAGTACGGAATATCCATATAGCTTCTGAAGTTCGGCAATGATTTTTAATGTATTTTTCTCATCTGCTTGTTTTAAGATGCTCACAATTATATATCACGTTAAACTTTTTATCATTTTGTAAAAAATAAATACATATATCTATTAATGCGTTTATTCCTGAAGTAATAATTTATAAGTTAATAAAAAACGGTTTTGTTTCGTGTTGAGAAGTATTTCAAGAAAGACATGTGGCAACTGATTAGCATACATTTTTGTAACAGAAGAGAAGAAAATAGAGCAGCAAGATCGAGATTCGAACCCGGGACCTCCGAACACTAGTCGAATGCTCTACTGTAATAATGATATGAAGTGTATACTCTAAATTTACTGGTTGAAAATAAAAATACCAATTAATTTGTGTATAATTAAAAAAATGTATTTTCTGTGTACGTGTAAATACTAAAATAGATTAAAATGTCATTGTCCACATGAATTACATATACTACATTCCCCAACATTTAAATAAATATACAACGTACATGTCATCTCTTACAGTTTATCTTCTAATACATGTGCACAACTTTTACTTGATTTTAACATACATTTGTAGATCTAATGTTTATATCTATATCATCAAAATGACAATACAATAAATATATTAAATGTATATATACGTTTATTATATATCAATAAAAAGACAATTCATTCTATATTATATATGTATTATATATAATATAATATGTGCAGAATTATTGTAGAATTATGTTTAAACAGATATTAAGTCTCCGGTTTAAATATCGTTAAATCACAGAACAAGAGTGTTCATATTATGATGATCAATGCTAATCTCCTTAAACATAAAATGTTATTAAGTAATTATATAAGAACAGAAAATTCAATTACACTATTGGAATATCCAGTAATAACTGAACTACCAGGTGAGACAGGTAAAATATACGGGTACATGTATCTATGTATCTAACAAAGGTGTTCAATGGCACTGCCCATTTCTTGTATAGAGGTTTTAGAGGTCACACCTGACTACTTGATGTAAATGTAGTGCACTTCTAGTTTACCTGTAGTTTAAATGTAGTGCACTAATAATTTAAATGTAGTGCACTCCAAGTGCACTAAAAGGAGTGCACTAAAATGTAAATGTTAGCTTACACTCAACAGTAGGATATATATACGCATAATGTATCTGGTATTGGGTACATTTGAGGAACCGGGTGTAAATATTCTTTGTTTCTGAGAAGCAGTGTCTATCCCGATGATTGACAGCTCAGATGAGTTGTAGCACATGAGCTGTGATGCATGCCATCCAGCCCCCCACCAGCTCCCCAAACACTCCACTATATGGAAATTTGACCTTGACTTTCGTTCGTACGACCTTAACCACCTTCAGCCAACTCCTCGTTTTGTTGCGAACAATGATCCATAAGATATTTTTATTCATTGTTCAATTTCAAGAATGGCTTTTAGCAGCTAACTTAGATCATCCCTAGTACCGGCCGCTTGGGTCTTTTGAATTTTAAAAGGTGTCATACAGGTTCTCTGTCATAGTAATGCATAATGCACATGGGTTTTGTTAATTTGGTTCGTGTGCAGAACTTAATTACATCACCACACTACCCAAGGAAGTCAACAGATGTACGTATTGTGTTACCTGTGTGTTCGTCCACAGCTTTTATCTCGATCTCTGATCCTCCAAAGTACATCGTTGCCATGGCCCATCTTTCTAGACCTAATGATGTATCTGGCATATCCAAACACATGTAGCCTATCTCATGGACATTGTCATCTGTGACGTACATCGGGTCAGCCGACGTGGAGGCGTATATTCGAAAACCCATCACTGTTTGTTTAGGAAAAACCACATCAAAACCTTTGGTAACCGAAGATGTACCGATTCTTATTTGCTTATCTTTCGTGATGAATTTGTCAAAGAAATGTGCACAACTGATTTCCCCTCTTGCATCTATTACACGATACTCCTCTTTGTGAACACCTTCTACAAACTTCGTCATGCAGTCTGTCCCGTATGTATATCTACATACCCTATGTGACAATACATCCGGAGTGAATCCGTTGATCACAGCACCTTTCAAAACAGCTAGACTCGCACCACCTGGAACTATAACGCGAATGTTTTCTGTGACACTTCCGACTGCTTCTTGAAGGATGATACATTCTGAGTAGCCACCGACCATCAAGATAGTTTTACAATCATGTAACTCCGTTTTCTGTAAGATACTAGTAATATGATCAGTGATGTGCTTCAGCGATGGTTTAAATAGGTCTAGTACCATTGCGTGAGAGAGGCGCATTTTGTCATGCTTCAAATCAATATCTGCAAGGGAGAAGTTAGCTGCGATTACGTCAGCTAAATTTCTATCGTTATTGTACTGTTCAAATGACTCTTTAATCTCAAGTGGTATTCTAAAAGTTATCTTCGTTCCAGCATTTTTACCAGTAAAACATATCTTCCTTTCCTCGAAAATTCTCTGCAACTCAATCACATTCGGCATCTTGTTGACGCTGAAGTGCCTATAGGCAGGTTTGCCAATGATCGACTGCAATAACTCTTCGAAGGCTTCGTCCACTTTTGTCCCACCCCAATCCCCGCCATTAGCAGAGTGGTTTCTTTTAAAAAGCCTCCTTTCAAAACTTCATGTACAGTGATATCTATTGTACCACCTGTGTGAAAGGAAAACAGCAAACATAACACATAACAGAGTACGTAGTAGATAATATTGTTTGAAAGGTTATTGATAATAGAAATAAGAATAAAAATTCACAGGCTATCCTAACTCACCGGGGCTAATCGTACAAACCGGGCTCGTGGAAATGCTTGTTTTACATAGATAAGTATCGATTTGGGGAGCGTACGGGATAAATATTTGCTCGGTATTTAACTCACGGCCGATAATCCAAAAATACAAGTTGCCCATGGAACAGAATGATTCATCAATGCGTAGAAGCAAAAATCACACTATTTAACCATGATATGAAATACATGTCTATACTGTGCGCGAAATACAGGACAAAGTCTAATACAAACTTTAGCACGACAATAAAACATCAATTTGCTTCTAATTATTGGTGCACTACTTAAACACTCTACATATTTTATTAACATATATATGTTTTAATTAATATATATACATATACATGTATATTCACAGAACATGCCAAGAAGCTGTCCCCGAACCAGTGTGCTAACATCCTGACGTGTGTAATGACGTGTACATACGGGTACAAACTCGGAGACAAGGCGGGAAATGGCTGCCCTGAGTGCACGTGTCTGCAGTGATCTATTTTCGAATTAAATTCAATAAAAAATCATCAACAAAAAATGATATCAAATATTCTGATTGCCCTCTGTAACACAATGCAAAAATTCCACACAAGGTTTAGTACGCCGGGATCTGGGGGGGGGGGGGGGGGGGTCCACGTGGACCCCCCCCCCCCCCAGAACTTAACGAACCAATATTTTCTGAAGCCTTATGACCCACTGATAACGAAATCGAGAGGTAACATTGTATAAACTGGGATGAACTTCCGGTTATGACGTCATCAAGATGGCCGCCATCTCGAATTTCAATAAAAATTGAAAAAAATAGTCATAACATTGACATTTTTCAACCGAAGAAGACAAATGAGGCATCAAAATTACCACAATAGAACAACAAATACATACCAGGAACATGTCATCCAATATATGTAGTTTATATCTACGCAGGAAATGAAAAAATCGGATTTTAAGCTCAAAAATTGTCATTTTAAAGCAATATTTTCATATTTGGCTTTACGCAGCAAAAAATGTTTGCACAACAGCAAACTATTATTTCTGATCAGTTATTTGACCTCTTATCAATCAGTAAAAACAACACCAATAAAAAAAAACAATGTTTACACTGTATAAGCTCCGGTTATGACGTCATCAAGATGGCCGCCATCTCAAATTTCACTAACAATTGAAAAATAGTCATAACATTAACATTTCTCAATCGAAGTAGACAAATGAGGTATCAAAATGATCATAATAGAACAACAAATTCATATCGGGACCACATAATTCAATATATGTAGTGATTTCTAGGTAGGAAATGAAAAAATCGGATTTTAAGCTCAAAAAAGATAATTTTTTAGCAAATTTTTCATACTTGGCTTGACGCAGCAAAAATGTTTATCAACAGCAAACTATTATTCGTAAACAGTTATTTGACCTCTTATCACTCAGTAAAAACAATAAAAATATATAGAGATACAAAAAAGAATTATTGTTATACCATCATTAAGTTTACAAAATATCACCGGGTGCGTATACTGGGTATATGCTAATTTTCTAACTTCAAACCGCTGACACTACAGTTTTCTGGTGTATTATATGTTCCTTAAATAAGTTTGAATATTTGCGATTTTTAAGTAGGAAACATGAATGTAAAGTTGACAGAATATCTAGGTAGGACAAGTCACAGTTTCGTTTATTTCCTATGCATAGTATAAGCAAAATGTCAGATGGTTACCACAATGTCACATATTTCTTTCACTGGTTCTCAATTATAACCATTATCATTGTGCGTTCTTTCCCGCCTCACTGCACTATTCTCTGACGTGACTCGGCATGTCTGGTAGCTGGTACATGCAGTCCGAATCAGAGTAATCGAGATATCAGTATCCAATTCGTCGAAAGCCAGAGCGTCGTCTCGATGAGCTGATGTGACACTACATTACCAGTAGTGTTCTAGCCTGTCATCTCTCATGGCCCATCCATGGCCAGAGTTTATATCAGGAACAACAGGTTCAGGGATGTGGGATCTTCTTCAGATTCTAACACATCGTATATGCTGTTTCAGACTTCTCAGGAAATTACACCAGATCCAGATTCTTCGAATGGCGGAATGATTCAAGCACCATTCTTTAACCTCGTGGACACTCGTGCGACTATAGATGGCACAGTTGATATCCTCGAGGTCTTTAATGAGGTCATAAATGTTAAATGTTTTTCATTGGTCAGACTTTCCCCAGTCCCTTGAAGGTACTGGTTGTGTCGCATCTGGTGTATGCGTGGATACACCATTGAAGACTCTCCAGAAACAATAGTTTTCTACAGTGCTCTCCAGACTTGGCAAAGAGAGGAACTTCACTGTAGAACTCATTTATGACTTCAAAGAATTCACCTGTGCCATCTATGGTCACTGAGGGTTCACAAGAATGAGGAATTGTGCTTCATACGAATTAAGGAGAAACAACTCAACCCTTCGCAGAATGTGGCTCTGGTGTTTTTTCCATCCTACCGGAGACGTCTGGAACATCATATACGATATGTGAATCACTAGGTTGAAAACAGGATGAGCTCCCACATCCGCGAACCTGATGTTCTTGATGTTACCTTTGGCCGTGGACGGTTGACAAGTTAGAACCACGATGGTAAACTGGTAATGTGATGTCACATTAGCTCATCAGCTCATCGACACTCTGGCGAGAAAGCGCGCACAACGATAATGCCTATCATTAAGAACTATTGAAAGAAATATGTGATACTGCAGTAACCATCTGACATTTCCTTACGTTATACACAGAAAAATAAAGTTAACAGTGGATGCGCTATTTCTAAAAGAAACAAATTTCGGAAAGTGTCGTGGTATTAACGGAAACAAATGCTTTCTCAGTTTTAATTTGAATACCATATTATTTGGCGTTGTGCTATAAAAATTCATTTTGAGACGCTACTAGTCTACAAACTTTCGAACATGAAAATGGATTATGTTAGGAAATTGTCAAGTCCCACTTAGATATTAAGCCAACTTAAAATTCAAATGTGTTAAGATATGAATCGTCAATTGCCAATGTTATCTTCAGGAATTTCTAAGACATCCGGTAACTGTGGTGTCAGCGGTTTGGAAAAAAACCAGCAATCATATACTCTGTATACGCACCCGGTGATGTTTTGTAAACCAAATGATGGTATAACAATAATTTTCTTTTCCATTTCTATATGTTTTTGTTGTTGTTGTTTTTACTAATTGATAACAGGTCAAATAACTGGTTACGAATAATAGTTTCTTGTTGGAAAACAATTATAGATGCGTCAAGCCAAATATGAAAAATTTGCTAAAAATATCACCATTTTTGAGCTTAAAATCTTCTTTTTTTTTCATTTACTGCGTACACATCACTATTTATATAGGATTATTTGGTCCTTATATGTATATGTTGTTCGATTGTGGTAATTTTGATACCTCATCTGTGTGTACTTCGGTTGAAAAAATGTCTATGACTATATTTTTAACTTTTCCATGAAATTCGCATTAGCGGCCATCTTGATGACGTCATAACCGGAGCTTATACAATGTTAACATTGGTTTTTTTTTTTTTTTTTTTTTTTTTGGTGTTGTTTTTACTGATTGATAAGAGGTCAAATAACTGATCAGAAATAATAGTTTGCTGTTGGAAAACATTTTTGCTGAGTCAAGCCAAATATGAAAAAATTGCTTTAAAATGACAATTTTTGAGCTTAAAATCCGATTTTTTCATTTCCTGTGTAGAAATAACTACATATATTGGATTATATGGACCTGATATGTATTTGTGGTTCTATTTTGGTCATTTTGATGCCTCATTTGTCTTCTTCGGTTGAAAAATGTCAATGTTTTTTTCAGTCTTTAGTGAAATTCGAGATGGCTGCCATCTTGATGATGTCATAACCGGAAGTTCATCCCAGTTTTATACAATGTTACCTCTCGATTTCGTTATCAGTGGATCATAAGGCTTCAGAAAAAAAACACATTGGTTCGTTAAGTTGTGGGGGGGAGTGCACGTGGACCCCCTCTAGATCCCGGCCTATAGGGAACAATTATCCTTTCACCTAGTTTAGGGGTTTCGAGACCGACTTGGGTAAATAATGTTAACCGTGGATTAGTGCTATCTTTTTATGATGACGTATCGAAACTCGCTTAAAAAATGATGACGTCATAATTCCTGGATGGTGAGACTAGTCGATGGTATAGTGTACTTACTTTGGGATCTCAAGACTCCAAATTTATTGGTTTGCATGACCCTACACGTATATTTGACGGTAGTTAATTGGTAAGCGTTTCTAAGTCTTTTCAGAACGTTGTCATATTTGGTACAATACAAACCACGGCACTGTATAACTGGTTCAAGTTTTATCTATGATACAGACAACTGAAAAGTTTGATTTTGTCTCTTTCTTCTTAGACGTAAATTATATCTTCTCACCTCCTTGAGTATGTATACGCTATACATACAAAGGTATTGATCAAACTGATTTTCCTCAAATATAACAACATACCCTGGACCAAAGAGGATTCTTGACATTCGCTATATCATGGATGCTTTCTTACTTTTAGCTCACCTGCAGAAGGGCAAGTCCGTCTGTCCGGCGTCAACTTTTCCATTTTAACAACTCCTTCTCCAAAACTTGGAGACTTGGAGTCCTGAATTTGACCAATAGCATGCTGGGATGAAAGGCTACCAAATTTGTTCAAATGAACGACATTGACCTTCATTCAAGGTCACAGGGGTCAAAAAATAGACTGAAATCTTTAAATGACTTCTTTTAAAAATCTAAGGGCTAAGGGGCCTAGAGACCTGACACTGAGCCTGTGGTATGCTGGGATGTTTGTTCCAATTAATGACCTTTGCTAAAATATTGGCTTCTTCTTAATACCTAAGGAACTTAGGAACAAGCATACGGCGTCACAGTCACTACCTTCCCGCAAGGGCAGATCACTCTGTAATGTGCAAATACAGAATTGCTCATAAACAGTGCTACGACATTTCATCACATTTCACCAAATTTTCGGTTCCTCTATAGGGCTCAACCTTACGGTGGCTGGGAAAGGACATGAAAAAAAAATGAAAAAAAAATATTGCGTGCGAACGTAAAAGTAATGCGTGCAAATGCAATCATTATTCCGTACGAACGCAATACTATTGTGCGTTCACATGCAATATTATTGCGTTCGCATGCATTTTTTTTTTATCTTATTATTATTTTTATTTTTCATGTACTTTTCCAGCCACCGTAGCCTAGATACCTTTGATTAGGTAAGAGTACTAAAGTGACGTATATAGGAAGATGGAACGTAATGGAGGTGCAAAGTGATGATTTTGCGAGCGCCGAAGGCGAGAGACTTTGGTGTTTGTGGGGTCCGTGTTTCTCCCAGGAAAAATAGAACGATTGAGAATGGTTATGATGGGTTTAACGTTGCATTTTGATGAATTTGCGAGCGCCGAAGATATTGGTGTTTGGAGGGTCCGAGAATCTCCCCTGTGAAAAAATATGACGATTTAGAATGGCTGAGCTGTGTTTTACGATTTATTTTGATGATGTTAATACGTTCTTAACATGGAAAATTTTCGATTTTCGATTTAAAATTACTTGCATTTAAAAATGATAATTGTGAATGTCGTCATACCATTATATATGCAACACTGCTCGATATAAACATACCGGCTTCACACCATTGTTGTGTAACCCAAAATAATAATGAATTAATCGTCTTGCTACATATGTAAAAGGAGCGGGTCGGTGTGACTTGTACATAGTGTTAAATACGGTCTCTGTCTCTCAGCTGACGGAGCATGCTGATTTCCACGCCGGAGACCCGGGTTCGAATCCTGGTCGGGGCACTCGACAGGAATGTGTATTTTTTCCTGTTCTTCTACACATATAAACAAACTAATCTTTCAAGAGACATTTTACGAAATAGTAGAATCCCTTGAAGGACATTTTAGTCAAGTTTATGTGTACATATGATTTTTATTAATTAAAGTTACTAAATCATTAGATTTACATAGATTTCTTAGGGTTTTTGACTTCCTACAAACGTTCTAATACCTGAAATTAGAAAGTTTTCAAAATTACAACATTTGATTTGAACTATTGGCAATGTTTATCAACGTTAAAATATAGCCAATTACAACAAGAAATTGTATCTGTCGGCATTGTCTGTCTTTGAGTTCGAAATCGAGGTCGCTGAAAATCTCATCCGGCTAATGCAATTTAATAACACCACTAAGAGGCAACTTATATTTTATTGGTTACTTTGGCCTGATTAAGCGTAATGGCCGATACATTTACATCGTATCTCAGTGGCGTAGGAAGATGAAACGTAATTGAAAGAGAGAGAGAGAGAAGAGAGAGAGAGGGGGGGGCAAGGTCCTAAAGAGAGAGAGAGGGGGGGGCAAGGTCCTAAATATTTGAACCCCCCCCCCACTCCTCGCCCCGATTACGATTTAGAATTTTACGATGCATTTTGATGAACGTGGGAGCGCCCGAAGGCGCGAGATTTTGGTTTTTTAGGGGGTTCGGGGGTCTCCCCCGAGTTAGCCCGAGGTACTCTGGCCCTGACACCAGACTTAGACATTATGACAGATAGACGTCTAGTTTAGGGCCAGAGCGCAGTAGTACTCGAAAACCTGGAATAAGCCGACACCGTTTGGTATCGGGCCAGTTACTCTCCGATTCAGACTGACCACCGAGAATCACCACTAACCTTAGTCTATTCAACAAATGAATATCATATCTACCCAAATATAGCAATCCGTCGAGATCAAAGAGGATTTGCATACTACGAGAAAATGGCGACGACGACGAGTGAAATTTAAAGTTGCGGAAAAGAAACTACTGTGTTGACACAATAGAACGTGCATGCGTGGTGAAATGGATGGCTATGAGTAGATAAATTATTCATTTGTTGAAAAGACCAAGGTAAGTGGCGATTCTCGGTGGTCAGTCTGAATTGGAGAGTACCTGGCCCGATACCAAACGGTGTCGGCTTATTCCAGGTTGTTTGGTTTGGTTTGTTTAGTTTTACGTCCTATTAACAGCCAGGGTCATGTAAGGACGTGCCAGGTTTGTTGGTGGAGGAAAGCCGGAGTACCCGGAGAAAAACCACCGGCCAGCGGTCAGTACCTGGCAACTGCCCCACATAGGATTCGAACCCGCATCCCAGAGGTGGAGGGCTTGTGGTAATATGTCGGGACATCTTAACCACTCGGCCACCGCGGCCCCAGGTTTTCGAGTACTACTGCGCTCTGGCCCTAAATTAAACCAGACATCTAACTGTCATAATGTCTAAGTCTGGTGTCAGGGCCAGAGTATCTCGGGCTACCCCCGGGTAAAAATATTACGATTTAAAATGGCTGTGATGAGTTTTACGATGTATACTAATGATTTCAAACCGTTCTTAATATGATACTTTTCTTATTTAAAGTTACCTGCATTTAGAAATGATAATTGTGAATGCCGTCATATCATTATGCAACTCTGCTCGATCTGAACATAACGGCTTCACACCATCGGCACATTGTTGTTTAACACAAAATGATAATGAATTAATTGTATTGCTAAGTCATATAAACAAATGAATCTTTTAAGATACATTTTTTTAAATAGTACGTAAAATCCCTTGATTGACATTTTTAGTCTAGTTCATGTGTATTGAATTTTTACTGTTAAACGTTTCAACATTATATGCATACATATATGTACATGAACGTTTAAGAAAATGTGCCACGCAGCGGGAAATTGTGCAGGAGGATCCTTTTTTCTTTCAAGTGTGCAATTTTAGAACATTTCAGTCCGCAAATGATGAGGGGGGGTGGGGGGGGGGGGGGGGGGGGGGGGGGGGGGGGGGGGGGGGGGGGGGGGGGGGGGGGGGGGGGGGGGGGGGGGGGGGGGGGGGGGGGCAAAAATCATGTTTGCCCCCGTCCTGGGAATCGGGGAGGCAATTCCCCCCTCCTGACCCCTCCAACCCCGACCACCACCTCCCACCCCCGCTTCCTACGCCCCTATATCTAAAACAGCATACGTTTTATGATGCTTTAGCGTATTTGATGGAAATATGACAAGAAGTGAGATCTATTTTCCCCCGTTAATTATGTATATATTAAGCATGAATACAGGTGTACATGTACATTATTAAGCAAACATATACATAGGTCTACAATGTAAGGTATATTTTTGCTTTGAATGCATAAAAGTACACATAAAATTTAGTATATGTAGTTAGGCTGATTGTTTTAATTAAACAGATTGAAAAAAATTATATAACTAGTAACATGTAGGGGAATGTCCATTAGACGGATAGAGACTATAACTAAGTATATAAGGGAATGTCCATTAGACGGATAGACACTATAACTAAGGATATTTAGACTGGAACTTTGAATTTCCATTAGATTGCGAGATATATAGGGAATGCCCATTAGACGGATAGACATTATAACTAAGGATATACTATGTAGGGGAATAACAAGGTCAATGATAGGGAATGTCAAATATTAATGTACTTACTAAGTCCGCTAAACATATTATTACGGTTTTTTTCCACTTTTTCCTTATTATAAAGTCTATATATTAGGCCTTTTTTATTGGCAGGTTTAGCGGAAGAGTACCTAATATCATGACAAATGAAAATAAAATAATGGTAGAAGCAAGTATAAAACCATATAATATAATGAAAACTCTTCTTTATGGCTGCAAAAACCTGTACAGTATAGGATTATTTACACTTAGAAACTCTTCACAAAACTTCTGCATACGTTTAAACGTTTATTAGATTTAACACAGTAATCAGGAACCTGTAGTCGATAAATTTGTGTTTTCAGTCGATAGCAGATATGTCCAATTATATAGACAGATGAGATTTCCTTCGATCGGATGTATTGAATGTTCACGCGTCGCGCATGCACATAGGGATTGTTTACACTCGCCGAAAGATAATAATATGAAATAGTGACTAGGTCGTTTCTATTTCTTTTCAGTTTTTCTCCATTTTGAACAAAATTGTTATACAAACTTTTAAATTTTGTTATTAACACAAAGTACATAACTTTTACAATTATTTTTAGTTCTATAATTCTTTTTATCTTTTATTACATGAATTTTCATCGATTTAGTCCCTTTTAGGTTTGAACATTGTGTGATGTGATATAAGATTAATGAAGTACCAAAAATGTGCAGAAGGATCCATTTTTCTTTCAAGTAAACATTTTAAGAACATTTCAGTCGGCGAAAATGAATTGGAGGGGTGGGGGGCAAAAAGACATGTTTCTCTGCCCCCCCCCCCCCCCAAAAAAAAAAAAAGCCTGTCAAATTGTCCAATGGCAATTTCTAGTATATCCATTAAAACGCTATGTTTTACATGTTTCCCAAAAATAACAACAAATTCTAAGTCACCGTTTTTAACGCTCCAGTGTTTGAGTTGATATTATTGTTATCGCTTTTGGTTTACTGTAGAAGTCCATAAACACGCATCAAAGTGCTGATCTATTGCTTCGCTTGTTTAAATAATTTTTCCAATATAAAAACTATTAATTTTAAAACGCAAAAACATTGGAGTATTTCTGCACAGTTGTCTGTAACTTATTTTTGAAGTCATACACTTTATTATTTTAATTAATTAATCAAATAAATACTCAAATAAATAAATGTAAGTAATTTTTGTGTTGTTGCAGTAATGTTTTGATTTTCATGTAGATACGTATACACGTATATATGTAACACGACGTTTGACAACGGTACATGTATTGTACAGGTCACAAAACAGTTCATAAATTGTAATATAATCTAAAGTAGGCGTTTGAAATACATTGTACAAAAGTATACATTTATTTAGGTTCATTCAACACCCTTTTGTAAATTCAACAATTTTGGTAAACAATCAATGGACATATAGAAACTTCAGATCACAACTTTTTCCAGTTTTCTAAATCACATTAATTACGCAACCATATATTAACAAATATTCAGGACTATTACAATAATAATCACGGGAAGCCGTCCTTACATGACCCTGGCTGTAAATAGGACGTTAAAATAATCAAACAAACAATAAAAGTTTTACACATGAATGATATGCAGTGGCGTAGGAAGATGAAACGTAATGGAGGAGGGAGGGGGGGGGGGGGGCAAAGGTCCCCAATATTTTGTACCATCCCCCTCCCTCCGCCGTCGCACCTACAGCAGGAGATTAATTCAACTCCCAACCATATATGCTTTATGTACATTTTTCATATATCAATAAATTTAATCCTTGCACACATTTATAGACAGTAGGGTCGCTGAAATGAAATTAACGAATACGCAAATTGGCCAAATTAACGTCTGAGCGCCGAAGGCGCGAGATTATGTTGTTTTAGGGGTCTGTGGGTGACCCCCCACCCCCCACCCCCCCACCCCCACCCCCACCCTCCCCTCCCCGAGAAAATATTGTAAGCGCGAGATTTTGGTGTTTGGGGGGTCCGAGGGTCTTCCCCGGAAAAAAAAGCTTTAGAATAGCTTAGATGAGTTTTACGGTGCATTTTGATGAATTTGCGAGCGCCCAAAGGCGCGGGAATTTGGTACTAGGGGGGTCCGTTGGTCTCCCTCGGGGAAAAAAAATACGATTAAGAATGGCTGAGATGAGTTTTACGATGTATTTTAATGATTATAAAGCGTTCTTAACATGGTAATTTTTCGATTTAAAGTTACTTACATTTAGAAATGATAACTGTGTCGTCATAACATTATACAACCCTACTCGATCTGCATACACCGGCTTCACACCATCAGCACATTGTTGTGTAACATAAAAAAATGAATTAATTGTCTCGCTAAGACATATAAATAAATTGATCTTTTAAGAGACATTTTTAAATAGTACATATAATCCCTTGATGGACATTTTAGTCTAGTTCGTTTGTATTGAATTTTTACTATTTAAGGTTTGACATTATGTGCTTGGACGTTTAGAAAATACGTCGCGCAGCGGAAAATTTTCTAGAATGAAGTACGAAAATGTGCAGGATGACCATTTTTCTTTCAAATAAGCATTTTTTAGAAAATTTCAGTCGGCGAAAAATGGGGGGGGGGGGGGGGTGGTTTAAAGAAAAAAAGACATGTCCTCTCCCCCATCCTGGGGAACGGGGGGGGGGGGGGGGGGGCAGTTGCATGCACTCCTTTTATTGTACATGTACATTAGGAATTGAAAAAAAAAATAATGTAAATTAATTCAGCAGTATTTCATATTTATACCAATATGAAAAATACAGATATAATTGAATGGATACTTTGGTTAGGCCTACAATGTATCTTTGTTAACGAAAAATACTTAGAATATGGACTAAAAACAGAATTTATTCATAACTTGATTTTTAACAGAAAATAACGTAAAAACAGCAGTCAGCTTTGTGTTGATACGGAATGATCCATGTTCGCGTGACGCCGTCGGTAGTCAGGGAAGAGTGTCACCTACTTTCATTTTATCACTATTGCTTGTCCACGTCTATATCGCGACAAAATGTTACTCTAAGACGATTTACTTTTTTGCCAAAATGTAGTTTTTTTGAGAAATAAACATTTTGACTTGATAAAAATTATTATTCGGCAATTATTTCTACCGCAATCCCCCCTCGAGCAAATTAACTCTTCCAAAAAATGACGTCACAGCACGTGCCGGATGACAGGTGCGCTACTTTTTTATTGAATGAAAAGCTCATGGGTTCGTTCACATGGTATGGCGGTCGCATTTCCACCTAAACACAGCTCACCCGACCGGAGAACCCCAGGCCAATGAATTCCATTGGGGTGTGAGCGGAACCCACGTGCATGAGTTGAGCTGGATATATATTTTGTCACGGATATTGAACGGTATTACTTCGCTGTTGGTATTCAAGAAGGAAACACAGAGATACCAAAAGACGGGCCCGAGCCTGGGGTATTATTGTCATCTACATTCTGCAGTTCTACGATATCCAAACCCCGAAATATGGCAGCCACTGTAAGTATTTTAGCTGAGATATTTTAGGATAATAAAGTTCCAATTGTTAATTACTCTTTGCACTTAAACAATCATTTTTTTCGCTGTGCTAATTTTGACATTCCATACTGTCATTTATGAGAGATGACTGATCTACCACGCACAGATTTGGTCAAATCTCGTAAACTGAGCGCCTCAGAACTTCTCTCGTAGGTCTATACATTTTATCACTCGCTTTCTTTTGTCAACATTTTATGTTGTATTTATAAAGAATACAATTAACTATTAGTGTGTACACCAGTTTTTAAACGTCTTTAAGCGCTATATGTTTACAACCAAATTGAAATTGAAAAAAAATGAAATAAAATAAAATAAATGTCATAGCAAAAATGAACTGATAGTGATATGAAGAAGATAACTCTTCAAGATTTACCTCCCTTGAATCATTTACCCATGGATACATTATAGAGGAGACCTTTTCTCCCCTTCATTTTTGCAAAAACAATCGACAAGATCAATAC
Source organism: Argopecten irradians (assembly GCF_041381155.1). Classification (NCBI taxonomy): domain Eukaryota; kingdom Metazoa; phylum Mollusca; class Bivalvia; order Pectinida; family Pectinidae; genus Argopecten; species Argopecten irradians. Next base: position 13,342,187 of record NC_091146.1, read on the forward strand.
GATTTAGAAAATTTCTCATAAGAAATGCCCTAGCAATAATGTTGAATTCATCTGAAAATGACAATCTCAGTCACAGATGATCTTTGATTGAGAAAATTACAAATGTCGTCCTATCTTTATGACATACTGTCAGTTGATACAAAATGGCCCAATACAAGGAAAATTCACTGATGTTCCGTGAAATTTATATGAATAACATGAAAATTGACTAATATTGATATGATTGGGACTAATTGCAATGCATGCTGTCATTGGAGGAGGAGTCAGTAGTGCATATAGTACTTCAGAAGTACTAAGAAGTTCTCCTGTCTATGACTTGAGGATATTTTAAATTAAATTTTTATAACTGGAACAAACTCTGAAATATCATGCTGATTATGTCATCCATTACATAAGAGAAGACTTCAGACTGCCCAGGCCTTTTTCCATTAGCAGTGAGAGCTATTGGAATGTAACTAATGACAGTTGATGATACATATCGTATACTGTATAATCTGTAATCTACCTAATAAGCTTCCATGTCTCTAAAATCGCCCCTCCTCGTTTTAGGTCTCAATTTCAATTGCATTGGCATAAATCATAAAGACCAATACTACACAAAACTGTATAAGTTTGCAAAAATTTCATCTTAATAAGCACCTTTTCATTTTTCCAATTTTCTAAACGCACCGGGCGTTTATTGGGTCAGATACATTATACTGTAGGTCAAATTCAGGGGTTGAATTTAATTTTTGAGTCTACTATCTATATTCAGTCAGTTGGTAAAATTTCAACTCGCTAAATCAGAAATTTGCTGGCCACTTTTGAAAGTAAAATTAAAAGCAACCAAATTCATTGATATTAATTATGTTTGTTTTAAATATGTAACAAGAAATGTTGAACATTTTTAGTGTCATTGTATAGTGTTATGTAACACCCATTTATTTTCAGAATATGGCACCTTGTGTAAAATATAAAAACTTTATCACGTTATTATGTATGATTAAAGTGTCACGTAAATGCTTTTGTCTATTAGCTCAAATTATGAACAGCAGGATTGATTGACATGAAATATTATAAGTCACTGTCTCGGTCTGTATGGTACAATGTTTGGACGTCTGTATGGTACTGTGGATGGTACAATGTTTGGACATCTGTATGGCACAGTGTTTGGACATCTGTATGGCACAGTGTTTGGACATCTGTATGGCACAGTGTTTGGACATCTGTATGGCACAATGTTTGGACGTCTGTATGGTACAATGTTTGGACATCTGTATGGCACAGTGTTTGGACATCTGTATGGCACAGTGTTTGGACATCTGTATGGCACAGTGTTTGGACATCTGTATGGCACAGTGTTTGGATGTCTGGTTCTCTGATTGTCTATATATGTTGAGAATGAAACAATGTAATGAGAATGAAACAATGTACCTGCTCCCTGAAAATTGAAAGTACAATATTTTTCAACTTGCCATTTCAAAAATCAACTCATATTGGGCCAGTATGCAAGAGTTGATTACTTAATTATGAACCCTGACATTATTGCGACATAATAATTTGTTGGCTTTTTAGCTATTTCAGGCATTTTCTCTCAGTAATTGACAAATTGTTAGAGATTGCAACTATAAGATAGGCCTATTAAAGAATTACATTATAAAAGTTGAATTTACACAGAGGTATATGTAGGTTGTATCCAGGGCTCGAATTTCAGGCTGTTTTACTTGCTTTTTGCAAGTAGATATACCAGAATAGCAAGTGAAAAAAATATGCACTTGCTTATTTTAGCAAGTGGTTTTTAACAGGGACAACTGTAAAAATGGCATAATGATTGTGAAAAATTGTTGTAATGAAAAATATGGGGGCTCAGTTCTTACAGTAATGTTGTTGATATACATTATGTACTTAAACACCTCACATCATCATGCAAAAATAAAGGATTTTATTTATAACATAACTGTAATTTGAATACGGATATTAATTATAAGTAAAAAATATATTCTAGCAAGTAAAAATTTATGGCACTTGTTATTTCTAGCAAGTGGCAAAAAAAGTAAAATTCGAGCCCTGGTATCCAGGTTAAAACTAGGTGTTTCTTACAGGGAATTGATAATGAATAAAACCTAGGGTGAATGAAAGTGTACATTCAACCTAATAAGTGTTGAAAAATAGAGGTCACTGAATTTGATCAAATTTGTATGAACTTTTTGAAAAGCCATCAATTTACAATACAGCTCAAAGAGACTGATGTATAAACCACAGTTCTAGAAATTGGGCATGTACAGTAGCTTGCCTGTACCTATTGTACCTTACTGCAGATCGCTCCTCAAATAGGGTGTCAAGTTTTCTGGATTTTCACTACATGCTTTTAATTTTAGTAAATAGATTAGAGTCCTGAAAAAGAGGATGGCTACTTATAGGTATGGGACACTTCCACTCTCCTTCCCTTCCATCAGAGGTTAGACCCTCCCTAACCCCCCCCCCCTCCCCCATCCCAATTTACAATATCATAATAGCATGTTGACAATTTGGGAAAATTAATGAGGGATTTCCAAAACAAACACTGTCTGAGTCTGGCCTTATCTGCTTCCTGGCTGATAGGCAGTACCTCCCAATATTTTAGCCTTGATGATGAAATCCTACACTTTATTATAGATCTCTACTGACCCCCCTCCCCTAATTATAAATACATCAGGTCTCTGACACCAGATCCTGGCAATCTCCCCTCCTCTTGATTTGATGCCTATCCTTAAACCTTTTGTAATATTTACAGGGTTTGACCAGCTACTTTGGTAATTTGGCCACCTACTATTCTGCAAAAAATAGTTATATCTTTTAAAAATGTTTCTAATTCTATCTGAGCAACATCTGAGCTGGCCCCACAAATTTTGATAAGGATAATCTGAAATTGAAATTTAAACACTGAGAAACTTAAACAATACCTGATCTTATGTGTGATTAGTCTAGACCTAATTTGACATTATCAATAAAATTTTGCTTTGATACACACATCATTCAATGTAAGGGGAGATAAGCTAGAAAAAATAAAAACTCTCTGAGAACTAAACAAAAGAGTCCAAATTTGATGGTAACTAGATGAAATTTTATTGAAAGTAAACTGAACCTTGGGGATTAATTTAGTGTGGTACTAGTCATAGAGAGCAGCTGACCAGTGGTCTGTTGGCTGGTCAAGGACAGACCCAATCTGTGTTGTGAGGATGAGCAATTAACACCATGTCCAGATGAGAGAGGGGTCCAGACAGTGTGACCAATCAGGGGGAAGATTTAAGTAAGAAGTGCTGTTAGCTTACAGTTTATCAATTTCACAACATTCTGACATCAAACAATTTTAGACCGGGGAAAATGGATAAACAATTCATATAATGCTTTAAGATCAATACAGGTGAAAAAAATGATAAACAGGAAGATATACAGGAAAAGTGAACAATGAGATCATGAATAAAATTAAAAATTTACATGATGATAAAGCTGATTCAGTGATTACATATTCTTTAATTTTACTAAATTTTGATTTACTTTATTTTTGGTATACCATATGAACTGTCTGTATACTAAAAGTATTTAACTAGAATACTCATTGACCTTTTGTCATCTCATGACAATTGAACTTGATGTACAAAAGATTTTATCATATTTGATCTTATGGAAGACAATGGCCTCAGTCTAATAAGGTGAAATGAAGCTAACAAGGCTTTGAAATGTAACGCTTACTTGAAATGATTTTGAAACTGACCCCACAGCTCATGCTACATGTATCAAACCTTAAATGATGATGAAGTGGTCTGTATGCTAACAATGCTTTAATCAGAACTTTGTTATGATTTAATTTTGATGACCCCAAGCTTCAAACAGAACTTTTGAGTTTTGATGAAGATGACCTCTAAATCTTAAGTTTAAGTTGACCGAAAGATATATGTGACCAGTTTACATAGAGGAGGCTTTTCTTTCAATATGGGTTTCATGATGGTTATCTGGCCTTTACATGTATATGTAACATTTAATTTTGATACATTTACCTTAGCTAACAAGACTAGATGTTTGTAAGATTTAATTTTGATACATTCATCTTAAGCTGACAATGCTATACATGTTTGTAAGATTTAATTTTGATGGTGAAGCTGACACAGATAAGGAGGAGGAAGTACACCCATGAAGACAGATTCTAATTGGTGGTCAGATTTATCTGTGATGTATTGTGGCACTGGTCACTCCTATCTTGTAAAACCATTTATATTTCGTCATGGTTTTTATGTGGCTGTGATATTGGCCTATCACCAGACTGAGAGGGGTGAAATCTGGCTGCTACAACTTGGGACAAGTGATTGCATTGTTGGACAAGTGTGTGTGTGGGAAAACACCATCAAAGTGTACTACAGGGGAGGATAGGATGGTCAGGGGCCCAGTGGTCAAATAGGGGATACAATGTAATGGTCAGTAGATCTGCTCCATCAGTGGTCATATAGGGGATACGTGAGAATGTTCAGTGGGCCAGTGATATGATCAGCACATACATTAGAATCAGTTGTTTCAAAGGATAAGTAGCAAAGACTTCAGTGACTTTGACTTTATGATTGAACTGTTTGCCACATTGGAATCACCACTGGACAGTGGTTATATCTCAATCAGTGATGACACAGGACAAATTAGTAAAGAGCTCTATGTTCATGGTGGGTTTGGATCATTAGAGGTGACAGGTGGTTATAGCCAGAAGTGAACCAGTGTATCAGTGAGTGAACTAGTGTATCAGTGAGTGAACTAGTGTATCAGTGAGTGAACTAGTGTATCAGTGAGTGAACTAGTGTATCAGTGAGTGAACTAGTGTATCAGTGAGTGAACTAGTGTATCAGTGAGTGAACTAGTGTATCAGTGAGTGAACTAGTGTATCAGTGAGTGAACTAGTGTATCAGTGAGTGAACTAGTGTATCAGTGAAGTGAGTGGAAAGTGTATCAGTGAGTGAACTAGTGTATCAGTGAGTGAACTAGTGTATCAGTGAGTCAGTGAGTGAACTAGTGTATCAGTGAGTGAACTAGTGTATCAGTGAGTGAACTAGTGTATCAGTGAGTGAACTAGTGTATCAGTGAGTGAACTAGTGTATCAGTGAGTGAACTAGTGTATCAGTGAGTGAACTAGTGTATCAGTGAGTGAACTAGTGTATCAGTGAGTGAACTAGTGTATCAGTGCTTTTATTGTATACTGTTGCTGGGTACTGTACTATGGCCACCATGACTTAATACACAGGATATTACCCCTTCTGAAGATCTGTACTGTTGAAAGAATAATAACATTATATAGTTTCCAGAGGAATTGACAGTGAACGATGTTATATTAGAAAGAATGTAGTCTATCTACCTTGATGACACTTGGAAATACCTTCAGCTTAATTGAATGTTAATTGGATTTGAAGATACTTTGGAAGGCAAGTTAGAAAGAAAAAAAATCTCAAAGGATGTGACAACTATTAATAACACATCGGAATATGGATTCATGTATCTATGTGGATACTGTCAAGGATTAATGGCCATTAACAGAACAAGATGATGCATTAATGAATATCAACTAGTGGTGATATTGTTACAGAAGATATTGGTAATGTTGTGTATACTCGTCTAAACCAGTTGTTATCTGGACCAGCATGCATATGGCAGGTTTCAGATTATACAGTTTTAAATTAAATTACTAAAACCGCTGACAAATGGAAATTTTTCACTATCAAAAACAGGATCAGACGATTTGGTATTTTTCTTCATTTACAAAATTTACTTACTTTACACCATTACCAATATTGGGAAGTTTGAGCTTCTAATTTTACTTCAAGATAAAAATATTAGAAATAATTATTTGCATCCCGAAAAAATTCCGTGGCAGTATATCCTATATAGAATGAAGTTCTGACTGCGCATGCACCAAAAGCAAAATAAATTATTCTTTATAATTTTTTGTCTTAATTAGACATATATCTACACGATGAAACACCAATTGTTGTTCAAATTATGAATATCATTTATGCTCTGTCGGTGGTGGAGCATCTTTAAATTACTAAAATTAAGAAGGAAATTAAACAGAATATAAAGGTATTCGGATTAAAGATGCTCCACCGCCGACAGAGCATAAATGATATTCATAATTTAAACAATAATTGGTGTTTAATCATGTATATATTAACACAGAATATAATATAAAATAATTTATTTTGCTTTTGGAATTTTTTCAATTTTTTCGAGATGCAATTAATTATTTTTCGATATTTTAAACTTGAAGTAAAATTAGAAGCTCAAACTTTTCAACGACGGTAATGATGTAAAGTAAGTAACTTTTGTAACTGAAGATAAATATTAAATTGTCTGCTGCTGTTTTTGATAGTGAAAAAATACCATTTGTCAGCGGTGGAGCATCTTTAAGACAATTCAAGGTCGGGTTTGGACAGGTAGTGATTTTCTTACTTGGTAATTTCAGTGGCCTGTACCAGTGTACATTTTGTGTTGGGAAAACAGTACATGGCATTTTTCTTAACCCCTTAACTCCCAAGAATTTTTAGCAGAGTTCTCGAAAATCTGACATTTTCTTTCAAAGTGATTTTTCACCCTTTTGCAGCAACATTTTTGGTAATCAACCCAGATATATTTAGAAACTTCACATCACAACCTTTTCAAATTTTGTACGAAAAATGGTGTTTTCACATTAATAACGTTACCATAGCAACCGAAATTTTGGACTTTTACAAAAAAGTTAAAGTTTCTTACATTTATAACTCTTAAGACAACGAAAGTTATTTAGATGTCAATTTATCAACCTAACAATCAACTATATTATTGCAGAAGGGTGAAAAATTTTATTGAATGCCATAATTTCAAATTAATTATGAATATTACCATGGTTACCAACAAAATTAAAAACCGATGATTTTTGAAAATGCTTAAATTAGTGTTTCACCTGTCTTGCTTCATCTAGAGAAAGTTTGTTCTATATTTAACAGGCTTGGTGATCTTTTACCTTTCGTATTAATTTCAAAAGAGAACGTGGTAAGAATTGGTATCAAATCATTAATCTTTTGCGTAAAAAATGTTACCATGGCAACCAAAATATAAACTACGGAAAAATGCGATTTTACACTGATGGAACCATTTTCACGGGCTTCCATTTGACTAAAATATCGAAAAAAATGTAATGTGTTGCAAAATCGTTTGTTTGACATGTTACTCTTTATAATATTAAATATTTATATTCATACTCAGATTATTTCAATTTTTGGAACGCCAAAAACCAACATAATAACCTGTATGTCATTGTAGCAAGCTGGCCTACAAATATTTATCAAGATGTTTAGATAATATATCTAAATATATATCTGTACAGTGTACACAATAAAAAATGCAATGCGGTACTCTCATAGTTTACTGCAGTAATTTGTAACTTACCAACATTGTATATTGCCAGTTTCTTTAGTTTATCCACACAAAAGTATCAATATCCATCAAGATAATAAATGAATACAGAGTAAAAGACTAGCAGACAGCTTTTGTTTTTTCTTGACAAAATTTGTGAATTCTACATGTACATGTACTCATAATGATTTGCATGTTATTTTTTTAAAGACAAAAACGCATATATATATTCTATATTTGATAGAAATACAAACCATCTCTATTAATCATTTATTATCTGTGTGTTCTATGTCCAGTTCTATATTGCTTGGTTACCAAAAAGACAACCTATATATATATATATATATTATGGTAGAAGCCCTCACCTTTTCCCAGATATACATCTATATACATTTGCAAAACAAATGCATCGTACATATATGTGTATATGTGATGTATACCTTGTCCATATTGTAGATACCATGTAATGTAGTCGCTAAAACTGTCTATATTGTTAGGCTTTTTTTAATATTTTTTTTGTCTATATATTTGGCAAAATAAAAAAGAAGCCTAATAATATAGGCAGGTTTAGCGGACTACATGTAATGCACATACTTGTGTGTTATTGACTCTTGACCATATTGCAGATACACTGCATACAGTGTGTACATACATGTATATGTGATATGTCTTGACCATATTGTAGATACACTGTGGTGTCTACATATATATATATATATATGTGTTATCTCTTGACCATATTGGTTATACAAGTGCAATGTCTACAAACATGCATATGTATATGTGTTAAATTATGTATTGACCATAGTGTTGATACATATGTACACTGCCGTGTCTATACATGCGTATGTTTCATGTATATACCATATTCTATTGTAGATGCACAGCAATGACTACACATGTATATGTCTAATGTCTTGACCATATTGTAGATACACTGCAGTGTCTGCAGATATATGTGTATTATGTCTTGACCATATTGTAGATACACTGCAGTGTCAACAGATATATGTGTGTTATGTACTGACCATATTGTAGGTACTCTGCAGTGTCTACAGATATATGTGTGTTATGTACTGACCATATTGTAGGTACTCTGCAGTGTCTACAGATATATGTGTGTTATGTACTGACCATATTGTAGATACACTGTGTGTCTATACATGTATATGTTTTATGCATTGACCATATTGTAGATAAACTGCTGTGTCTACACATGAATGATACGCTGCAGTGTCTACATATATGATTCATATCTTTGCCATATATGAATGTTATGTCTTGACCATATTACAGTATCTACATAAGCATGTGCATTGCATGTAATATGTCTTAGTCAGATTGTAGACACACTGCAGACACACTGCAGTGCCTACCTGTATATATGTTATGTATTGTCATACACCTATGTGGTCTTTGTTTAGTCATACTTGTGTGATAACAAATCCAAAGAATTGACTTCACTTTTACTACATGTGCACTTTTGATATAGCTATGAATAAATCCATAAACATGTATCTGAACATTGTTTTCTGACATATGCTCTTTTTACAAATGATTTGCTAAAGATAAAAAAAATGTATTATTTCAACAAGAAACAATTCAAAAATCATATATGATTATTTTAATAAAGAAAGCAGAAAGACATGATGAAAATGCTGAGTCTCATTACAGGGTTATGTTAAATACATCTGACCCCTTTCCAAATTGTAATTTTAAAATTAACTTCCCTACATTTGTGTAACATACATGTACATTTTTTAGCCTAATCTTTTTCTGGACAAATATCAATAGTATCTCTATCACAGAGCATAATATTTTACATTTGTGTCAATTGAAGCATGACGAACTTTACAGGCAAAATATGTTTATACATTTTGTATCTCTGCTCAAGTTGCCCTGTCACTTCCCATCAGAAAACCATAATTTGGATTACATGTAAATGCATATGCAGTATAAAGAAGATGATATATAAGATTCAGTTGACTTATTTGTATGATCAGACAACCTGCATTTTTAATGTTTTTAGTGCAAATAGTACATTGCATGTGTCAATCTTTGATTTGAGATTAAGAGCAGACTTTTTATTGATACTGAATCTATCTGTATACATGATGTACATGTATAGGTATGTATATGAAAGGTGTCATTATTCTAAATGATTGTATCTCTGCAACTTTCACTATATAAGTTAACATGATCTATCCAAATTGGAACACTTTTTGAAGAATTGTAAAAAAATGTAGAACTTTGTGTTTGTGTCAGGATCCCCCTAAAATTTCAAAATATAGATTCCTTTGTTTTCATGTCAATAGACTATTTTTGCTAAACTGTACTGGATTAATTAGTTGACCTCCTCCTGGAGGACATTTCTAGTTTGTATTTGAAGATCAAATTCATTACAGTAAAATTTGAAGAATCATATTTTTAAAAAAAATATATAAAAAAATGATCTGGATATTAAATATCATTATAGATTATCTAATATATTTTGTCATTGACACTTGAATTCTTTATTTCCATTACTTGTAATCAGTAATTTTAGTCAGTATTTGAAGTTAATCTAGTATTCCAATCCACAAAATATGTATGGGTATATATATCGTATCAATGTTTTTTTTTTTATATTTACACGGCATGTACATGTAGCTTATGTATATATGTGTTTAGTTCTATTGGTATATACAAAATAATATTTACGATGAGGTTACGGCATATTAGGCATATTAGTATGTATGTTTCGTATTTTTGTGTTTAGGAAACTTCGCATCGTGTCCGGCATACTTACACGCATGCACATTGTACATGTGTCACGTACGTACAGTAGATCTACATGTATATCGTCTGATAACACAACCATGCTAATTAGGTCCTCAGTGATTATGACAGTGTCACTCAAAAGATGTCCTAGTCAAATCAATACTAACAATTAAGCTATAAACATGCGGGCCACCATAGAAAATAATCGGCGTCGAACACGTGTGCTTCAATACATGTAACTTTTAGAAATGAAAGTCCGGGGAAATCCCCGTTACTATAAATAGTTTTATGTGTCGTCGGCAAGATTTATTTGCTGAATTCATTTAATTTTTGAATACAGTCAAAGAAATCACTGTAAACATGTTTCTTGACATTTTTGCGTAAGAGTTTAGAGTTTTTTAACTGCAAAATTGAGGACCATTATCCGTGTGTTCTGGTAAAGTCGCCGATCGGTTTCGCACAGGTGCTTGTGAAACCGATCAACGTCAAGTCGTGGGACTGAGCAATTTTCCGTGGATGCATCTGTTGATTTATGGAGTCGTTGTATTGTTAATATGGTATGTTATGAATGATAAATTTGTGTATATTGTTCAGTATTTTCCTGACTTTCATCGTATCTATAAGTTATGCCAGATTGGTGAGAAAAAATGGTTAAAACTGACCACATATTGCTATGTATCGCGTAAAACCACACATCACACGTACTTTTTAGATGAAATCTTTGTTTTTGAAAAAAACGTTTGTAGATATTGCAAGATAAATATAAAATTGGGATACTAAGTTATTAACAGTATGAAGTTCAAGCATTATTTTTCAGTACTTTTTGATTAGCTAGGGATCCCATATCGGGTCCGTGCACTGAATGTTACGCCGACAGAAAGACGACGTCATCAATTTAAAATGTTCCGTTTTTCAGTCTGCATCTTTTTTAAACTCAATAAAACACCATGAAGACATTGTTAAATGAAAATTTTATAAGAACACAAAATATTACTTGTTATCTCTAGTTTTAGCAGATATAATCAGTATCTCGATAGCTCCTAAAATAAGGGAGTTATGACGATTTGTTCAACACCGACACGTTATTGGCGTAGTTTGGCGTATCTGGGAGTTAAGGGGTTAAGATATGTATACATATTTTAGAGAGTTTTTTTTTCTTATTTAGGAAAATATTTACATAAAATTTGGGAAAAAGCAGCAAAGTTTCTGTAGGGGAAGCCGGGCCTTTATTCAGATCCAGATCTATCTAAGATAATCACTGACAGGCTACACTGTACATTCACAGGAAAATTATTGAATCTTTGACAACATTAAGAGGAGTTCTTTGGTTAAAATCAAAACGACAACAGAATTAAGTGTGCCAGAATGGATTGGAAATATGTGAGAAAGACAAGATAATTATGTTATAATGTGAGTAATCAGGATTGAAAACAAATTAGGATGAAGATTTGACTGTCATTGACAGTATTGAGGTACCTTATATGATGAGATATTATTTAGACCAATTTACATAATTTTTTTATTAGGTCATCTGACCCTTCAGCCGTACGCCGTGCAACATGCATAAACTTTTCATTCAAACGGCTTCTTCCAAGAACTGAAAGGCCCAGAGTAATGATATTTGGCCTGTAGCATGCTGGGATGAAGGGCTACCACGTTGGTTCAAATGAATGACCTTGACCTTCATTCAAGGTCACAGGGGTCAAATAGGCTAAAATCTGTAAACGACTTCTTGAGAATAACTAGGAGGCCTAGAAACCTGATATTGGGCCTGTGATATGCTGGGATGAAGAGCTACAAAGTTTGTTCAAATGAATGACCTTGACCTTCATTCTAGGTCACAGAGGCAAAATGATTAAAAAAATTTTTAAATGACTTGTGAATAACTAAGAGCCCTAGAGACCTTATATTGGGCCTGTGACATGCTGGGATGAAGGGCTACCAAGTTTGTTCAAATTAATAACCTTGAAGAATCTTCCAATTAAGGTCACAGGGGTCAAATAGCTAAAATTGACTATGTTGTATTGTGCGAATTAATAGTTAGATGACAGTTAAGGCCCATGGGCCTCTTGTTTTAAATAAAATAAGAACTTTTAAAGATGATAATTCTATTAATTGATTTTACTCCTAATTAAGAGTAACAAAGTTTGTTATATGAGTAAATGACCACTGCTATTAAACTTTACATCAGGAGCCTGCAGGGATTGTTAAAAGTTGGCAAATTTACATGGGTTGCACTGATAAGTTTTTATTATAACTAGACTTTGTGAAATGTAATACTGGATTATCTCCCCCTAAAAATAGAACATGTAAAATGTGCTCAAAGAATATCCTACTGTAGGTGTCCAGTTCATCACCAGGTAAATTATACCAGTTTTGATGTATATACAGTGTTCATTCTCACAACATCTACATAGCTACTTTCAAAATGAAAGAACTACATACTCTATTAGGACACTTTTGAAATGCATTTTACACTCAAAAATAACACAAATAGATACCTTGTTTTGTCCATTGTAGGTGGCATACAAAAATGTGTTTACTAAAGTACAAAGACATAATTGGCATGTCATGTGTTTTTGTAAAATGTTTTAGTGCTTTTGATTTTGTCAGTCTTGAAAATCCTTGTAAAATTAAAATGACTGAAAAACTAGTAAAACTAATAAAATTATGCATTACCACTTTAAGCATATCTGAGGTAAAAGGTTATTCCAACTGGTCCTCATGTGTTGTTTGTCTATGTACAGAGTGTGTGGCACTAGCTGGGGATTACTAAAGGCTGCTTTCTGATTGTTATTACAAGACTGAATGATAAACAATTGTAATTTTATTTACTAGTATACCTTATGTCAACGGTTATTGGATAAGAAAAAAAATCAATCTTTTACACAAAAAAATATTTAGAAAATATATTTTAGCTTTACAATTACAATGAAACATCTCTTAGAGACAATCTCTGTATGGTAATCACCTGCTTACTAAGTCCATTTCTGTAGGGTAAAAGTACCAAAGAGTCCTATTTGACCTGTGTACAAAGACCACTTAGGTATATATATCACTTTTCCCTTGTCCCGTGGCTGGTCTTTATAGACAGGTTTGACCGTAATAAAATTAGTAAACAATAGTTAAAATCAGACTTGTGATGTTCTAGGAACTTCCAGCTGTCAACGTGGAGGACTATGATGGGGAGGCCGTGAAGTACAGTCAACAGGACATCTTCAAACAGATCAACGCTCTCCTCGACAACACCCTCAACCTTACGAACCTGTGTGGTATGAATATTCCCCCCGACCAGACTAAACGTAAGTCAATAATACCAGTCCCCGACCAGACTAAACCCAAGTCAGTAATACCAGTCACCGACAAGACTAAACCCAAGCCAGTAATACCAGTCCCCTACACCCTCAATCTGACAAACCAGTGGGGTATGAACATTCCTCCCGACCAGACTAAACGTAAGTCAATAATACCAGTCCCCGACCAGACTAAACCCAAGTCAGTAATACCAGTCCCCGACCAGACTAAACGTAAGTCAATAATACCAGTCACCGACAAGACTAAACCCAAGCCAGTAATACCAGTCCCCTACACCCTCAATCTGACAAACCAGTGGGGTATGAACATTCCTCCCGACCAGACTAAACTAAGTCAGTAATACCAGTCCCCGAACAGACTAAAAGTTTGTAATACCAGTTCCCGACCAGACTAAACCCAAGTCAGTAATACCAGTTCCTGACCAGACGAAACTCAAGTTTGTAATACCAGTCCCTGATCAGACTAAACTCAAGTTTGTAATACCAGTTCCTGAACAGACTAAACGTAAGTCAATAATACCAGTCACCGACAAGACTAAACCCAAGCCAGTAATACCAGTCCCCTACACCCTCAATCTGACAAACCAGTGGGGTATGAACATTCCTCCCGACCAGACTAAACTAAGTCAGTAATACCAGTCCCCGACCAGACTAAACGCAAGTCAGTAATACCAGTCCCCGACCAGACTAAACGTAAGTCAGTAATACCAGTCCCCGACCAGACTAAACGTAAGTCAGTAATACCAGTCCCCGACCAGACTAAACGTAAGTCAATAATACCAGTCCCCGACCAGACTAAACGTAAGTCAATAATACCAGTCCCCGACCAGACTAAACCCAAGTCAGTAATACCAGTCCCCGACCAGACTAAACGTAAGTCAATAATACCAGTCACCGACAAGACTAAACCCAAGCCAGTAATACCAGTCCCCTACACCCTCAATCTGACAAACCAGTGGGGTATGAACATTCCTCCCGACCAGACTAAACTAAGTCAGTAATACCAGTCCCCGACCAGACTAAACGTAAGTCAATAATACCAGTCCCCGACCAGACTAAACGTAAGTCAGTAATACCAGTCCCCGACCAGACTAAACGTAAGTCAGTAATACCAGTCCCCGACCAGACTAAACGTAAGTCAATAATACCAGTCCCCGACCAGACTAAACGTAAGTCAATAATACCAGTCACCGACCAGACTAAACGTAAGTCAATAATACCAGTCACCGACCAGACTAAACGTAAGTCAGTGATACCAGTCCCCGACACCCTCAATCTGACAAACCAGTGTGGTATAAACATTCCCACCCCAACCAGACTAAATGTAAGTCAGTAATACCAGTTCTTACTGTATCTTTCGACCCATTGGTTCATTTAAATGACATAGCAGTAACACCATTAAATATAGTTAACTCCACTATCAGAAGGAGCTGCTGTTTCTCAAACTACATGATTTGTGTACACAAATGTCATTGGTATTAACCTCAAATACCCTTTGTTGTAGATGAGACTTCTTCAAAAATGAAATTAAGAAAAAGTGTACCTAATCCCCATCGACCATAGTTTCATTATAAGACACCTTGTCTTGTATTAACTGGAGGCTGTTTCTTAAAAATTTCTTTGTTTATTGCAGAAGCAATGCAAGGAGGGGTTCCCATAACGTTACCACAAACAGCCATCCAGGACATGGGACAGACAGGCTACGACACCATGTATAATACTGCTGCGTATCCTGGTAAGGTTGTCTTACGACACCATGTATAACACTGCTGTATTCCCTGGTAAGGTTGTCTTACGACACCATGTATAACACTGCTGTGTTCCCTGGTAAGGTTGTCTTACGACACCATGTATAACACTGCTGCGTATCCTGGTAAGGTTGTCTTACCACACCATGTATAACACTGCTGTATTCCCTGGTAAGGTTGTCTTACGACACCATGTATAACACTGCTGTATTCCCTTGTAAGGTTGTCTTACGACACCATGTATAACACTGCTGTGTATCCTGGTAAGGTTGTCTTACGACACCATGTATAATACTGCTGTGTATCCTGGTAAGGTTGTCTTACGACACCATGTATAACACTGCTGTGTTCCCTGGTAAGGTTGTCTTACGACATCATGTATAACACTGCTGTATTCCCTGGTAAGGTTGTCTTACGACACCATGTATAACACTGATGTATTCCCTGGTAAGGTTGTCTTACGACACCATGTATAACACTGCTGTGTTCCCTGGTAAGGTTGTCTTACGACACCATGTATAACACTGCTGTGTATCCTGGTAAGGTTGTCTTACGACACCATGTATAACACTGCTGTGTATCCTGGTAAGGTTGTCTTACGACACCATGTATAACACTGCTGTATTCCCTGGTAAGGTTGTCTTACGACACCATGTATAACACTGCTGTATTCCCTGGTAAGGTTGTCTTACGACACCATGTATAACACTGCTGTGTTCCCTGGTAAGGTTGTCTTACCTCACCATGTATAACACTGCTGTGTTCCCTGGTAAGGTTGTCTTACGACACCATGTATAACACTGCTGTGTTCCCTGGTAAGGTTGTCTTACCACACCATGTATAACAATGATGTATTCCCTGGTAAGGTTGTCTTACGACACCATGTATAACACTGCTGTGTTCCCTGGTAAGGTTGTCTTACGACACCATGTATAATACTGCTGTGTACCCTGGTAAGTTTGTCTTACGACACCATGTATAACACTGCTGTGTATCCTGGTAAGTTTGTCTTACGACACCATGTATAACACTGCTGTATTCCTTGGTAACATTGTCTTACGACATCATGTATAATACTGATGTATTCCCTGGTAAGGTTGTCTTACGACACCATGTATAATACTGCTGTGTGTCTTGGTAAGGTTGTCTTACCACACCATGTATAATACTGCTATATACCCTGGTAAGGTTGTCTTACGACATCATGTATAACACTGCTGTATTCCCTGGTAAGGTTTTCTTACGACACCATGTATAACACTGCTGTATTCCCTGGTAAGGTTGTCTTACCACACCATGTATAACACTGATATATTCCCTGGTAAGGTTGTCTTACGACACCATGTATAACACTGATGTATTCCCTGGTAAGGTTGTCTTACGACACCATGTATAATACTGCTGTGTGTCTTGGTAAGGTTGTCTTACCACACCATGTATAATACTGCTGTATACCCTGGTAAGGTTGTCTTACGACATCATGTATAACACTGCTGTATTCCCTGGTAAGGTTGTCTTACGACACCATGTATAATACTGCTGTGTATCCTGGTAAGGTTGTCTTATGACACCATGTATAACACTGCTGTGTATCCTGGTAAGGTTGTCTTACCACACCATGTATAACACTGCTGTATTCCCTGGTAAGGTTGTCTTACCACACCATGTATAATACTGCTGTGTATCCTGGTAAGGTTGTCTTACGACACCATGTATAACACTGCTGTGTATCCTGGTAAGGTTGTCTTACGACACCATGTATAACACTGCTGTGTTCCCTGGTAAGGTTGTCTTACGACACCATGTATAACACTGCTGTATTCCCTGGTAAGGTTGTCTTACGACACCATGTATAACACTGCTGTGTATCCTGGTAAGGTTGTCTTACGACACCATGTATAACACTGCTGTGTATCCTGGTAAGGTTGTCTTACGACACCATGTATAACACTGCTGTGTATCCTGGTAAGGTTGTCTTACGACACCATGTATAATACTGCTGTGTATCCTGGTAAGGTTGTCTTACGACACCATGTGTAGCACTGTGTATCCTGGTAAGTTTGTCTTACGACACCATGAATAACACTGCTGTATTCCCTGGTAAGGTTGTCTTACCACACCATGTATAACACTGCTGTATTCCCTGGTAAGGTTGTCTTACGACACCATGTATAACACTGCTGTGTTCCCTGGTAAGGTTGTCTTACGACACCATGTATAACACTGCTGTGTTCCCTGGTAAGGTTGTCTTACGACACCATGTATAACACTGCTGTGTTCCCTGGTAAGGTTGTCTTACGACACCATGTATAACACTGCTGTGTTCCCTGGTAAGGTTGTCTTACGACACCATGTATAACACTGCTGTATTCCCTGGTAAGGTTGTCTTACGACACCATGTATAACACTGCTGTGTACCCTGGTAAGGTTGTCTTACGACACCATGTATAACACTGCTGTATTCCCTGGTAAGGTTGTCTTACGACACCATGTATAATACTGCTGTATTCCCTGGTAAGGTTGTCTTAAGACACCATGTATAACACTGCTGTATTCCCTGGTAAGGTTGTCTTACGACATCATGTATAACACTGCTGCATTCCCTGGTAAGATGGTCCTAAATGTTCTCTATAAATAGTGATTGAATAAGCTATTAGCGTTCTTCAAGGTACAGCATTCTTTGTATGTTATTACCTTACACATATTAAAACATATATATGTGTTGTTGATTGCTATGACTTGATAATGAATTGATTTGTCTGTGAGTAACAAAAAGAACTATGGTGTTTGACCCAATAAGTACCCAAGGCATTTAAAAAAAATAGGAAGAAACAAAAATTGAAAAGAAGCCTGATCAGATGAAATTTTTGCAAACGTTTACACTTTTGTTAGTTTTGGTTTTCTGCACGAGCAACAGAAATGAGGCCTCAAAAAGGTGTGGGGCTTTTGCAGGGACATGGGTGAATACTGTAAATTAAAGTTGAAACAGTAACTGCCCATGCTATTTTGCGTATTAGCTCATCTGTTGATGTACAGCCTCTCAACACAGACATTGATGTAGATTTTGATGATAGTGTGGAATATTGTAATTGTTATCAACTGTGTGATGTCTCCAGTGATTAAACTAATTTTAAAGGAGACGACACTAAATTGTCTGTACACTGTGAAAAAAAAAAAAAAAAAAAAAAATAATAAAAACAGCCAAAATGTGTGTGGTTGAGCTGTTAGTAAATGTTGCCAGATAGAAGGTATAATTTAATTTGTTCTGAACCAAACAGGTATTTTTTCAGGTTTTATTATTTCTGTCTGAGCTATTACTCTTTATACAAAAAGATGTTAAAATATAATCTGTGACCTTCCTACACAGGATTCCAGCTGTTCTCCATGCCAGCCTCTCAGAGCCACACCCAGCACCAGGCCTATACGTACCCAGGGGCAGTGAAACAGGACTACACCTACCCAAACCAGATAAAACAGGACTATACCACGCCGTCTAAATACTCGCGGGCCATCAAAGGGGTGGAGGGACGCTCCCCCTGTACACCTAACAGGTATTCTTCTGCTACATCCTCAATACTCCAGGGGTTACTGTCACTGTCATTATATCGAACCTTGGTACATGTGATAGTAAAACTGAAAACAATTCAGTTATGTATGCAAATATGATATGTCGAATATGAACAAGGTTCGTCTTGTAATATGTTGATCAAGATCATCATATTACAAGATGAACCTTGTAGAAACAACCCTCTTTGATGACGGTATTATAACCCCTCCCTCCGACTGATGTCCCCTACCACCTGGGGGGCGGATGTTGGGGTAAATTGGATTCAGGTTACCTATCTGTAGATAAAACTGCTTTTAAATTACTGGAGGGTTTTAAACAGAACTTGGTGGCAATAACCCTTGTACAATATATATAACATTTGATTTGCTCTTTAAGGGTCATTATTGTTGGTATAACCTTTGACCCCCTACTCCTTTAAAGGTCTTTGTTGTAAGTATAACCATTGACCCCCCCCCTCCCCCTTTCTCTTTAAGGGTCATTATTTAGTATAACCTCTGACTCCCTTCCCCTTTAAGTGTCATTATTGTTAGTATAATCTTTGACTCCCTTCCCCTTTAAGGGTCATTGTTTTAGTATAACCTTTGACCCCCTCCAATAAGGTCACACAAACTACATTGCAGTGACTATGGAACCATCTCTCCATCCAGCTCCCTCAATGAGTCGGCGCTGTCCCCCGTTGAGAAGATGATCTACTCCAGTCTGATGAACGGCGGCCGCAACGGCAGAAGTATGTCCCCGAGTGATTCTGATACCAGTGGCATCAGTAGTGAAGGTTCCGATACCGCCCTGGTCGACATGATGGTAAGTGTAGGTAGAGACACGACCCTTGTCGACATGATGGTAAGTGTAGGTAGAGACACGACCCTTGTCGACATGATGGTAAGTGTAGGTAGAGACACGACCCTTGTCGACATGATGGTAAGTGTAGGTAGAGACACGACCCTTGTCGACATGATGGTAAGTGTAGGTAGAGACACGACCCTTGTCGACATGAAGGTAAGTGTAGGTAGAGACATGACCCTTGTCGACATGATGGTAAGTGTAGGTAGAGACACGACCCTTGTCGATATGATGGTAAGTGTAGGTAGAGACACGACCCTTGTCGACATGATGGTAAGTGTAGGTAGAGACACGACCCTTGTCGACATGATGGTAAGTGTAGGTAGAGACACGACCCTTGTCGACATGATGGTAAGTGTAGGTAGAGACACGACCCTTGTCGACATGATGGTAAGTGTAGGTAGAGACACGACCCTTGTCGACATGATGGTAAGTGTAGGTAGAGACACGACCCTTGTCGACATGATGGTAAGTGTAGGTAGAGACACGACCCTTGTCGACATGATGGTAAGTGTAGGTAGAGACACGACCCTTGTCGACATGATGGTAAGTGTAGGTAGAGACACGACCCTTGTCGACATGATGGTAAGTGTAGGTAGAGACACGACCCTTGTCGACATGATGGTAAGTGTAGGTAGAGACATGACCCTTGTCGACATGAGGTAAGTGTAGGTAGAGACACGACCCTTGTCGACATGAAGGTAAGTGTAGGTAGAGACACGACCCTTGTCGACATGAAGGTAAGTGTAGGTAGAGACACGACCCTTGTCGACATGAAGGTAAGTGTAGGTAGAGACACGACCCTTGTCGACATGATGGTAAGTGTAGGTAGAGACACGACCCTTGTCGACATGATGGTAAGTGTAGGTAGAGACACGACCCTTGTCGACATGATGGTAAGTGTAGGTAGAGACACGACCCTTGTCGACATGATGGTAAGTGTAGGTAGAGACACGACCCTTGTTGACATGATGGATGGTAGAGAACGACCCTTGTATGGGTAGTAGAGACACGACCCTTGTCGACATGATGGTAAGTGTAGGTAGAGACACGACCCTTGTTGACATGATGGTAAGTGTAGGTAGAGACACGACCCTTGTCGACATGATGGTAGGTAGAGACAAGTGACATATGGTAAGTGTAGGTAGAGACACGACCCTTGTCGACATGATGGTAAGTGTAGGTAGAGACACGACCCTTGTCGACATGATGGTAAGTGTAGGTAGAGACACGACCCTTGTCGACATGATGGTAAGTGTAGGTAGAGACACGACCCTTGTCGACATGATGGTAAGTGTAGGTAGAGACACGACCCTTGTCGACATGATGGTAAGTGTAGGTAGAGACACGACCCTTGTCGACATGATGGTAAGTGTAGGTAGAGACACGACCCTTGTCGACATGATGGTAAGTGTAGGTAGAGACACGACCCTTGTCGACATGATGGTAAGTGTAGGTAGAGACACGACCCTTGTCACACTGTCGACATGATGGTAAGTGTAGGTAGAGACACGACCCTTGTCGACATGATGGTAAGTGTAGGTAGAGACACGACCCTTGTCGACATGATGGTAAGTGTAGGTAGAGACACGACCCTTGTCGACATGATGGTAAGTGTAGGTAGAGACACGACCCTTGTCGACATGATGGTAAGTGTAGGTAGAGACACGACCCTTGTCGACATGATGGTAAGTGTAGGTAGAGACACGACCCTTGTCGACATGATGGTAAGTGTAGGTAGAGACACGACCCTTGTCGACATGATGGTAAGTGTAGGTAGAGACACGACCCTTGTCGACATGAAGGTAAGTGTAGGTAGAGACACGACCCTTGTCGACATGATGGTAAGTGTAGGTAGAGACACGACCCTTGTCGACATGATGGTAAGTGTAGGTAGAGACACGACCCTTGTCGACATGATGGTAAGTGTAGGTAGAGACACGACCCTTGTCGACATGAAGGTAAGTGTAGGTAGAGACACGACCCTTGTCGACATGAAGGTAAGTGTAGGTAGAGACACGACCCTTGTCGACATGATGGTAAGTGTAGGTAGAGACACGACCCTTGTCGACATGATGGTAAGTGTAGGTAGAGACACGACCCTTGTCGACATGAAGGTAAGTGTAGGTAGAGACACGACCCTTGTCGACATGATGGTAAGTGTAGGTAGAGACACGACCCTTGTCGACATGATGGTAAGTGTAGGTAGAGACACGACCCTTGTCGACATGATGGTAAGTGTAGGTAGAGACACGACCCTTGTCGACATGATGGTAAGTGTAGGTAGAGACACGACCCTTGTCGACATGATGGTAAGTGTAGGTAGAGACACGACCCTTGTCGACATGATGGTAAGTACATAGGAACTATCAGGATGGCTAACATTGCGTCATCAAGCTTGACAACCTATATAACTGTAGAGATTCATGAAACTGGTTTTTAATGTTATATTCAACTGAAATCAAGTATAAGATTTGTTTCTGAAGAATAAATGACCTTGAAATTTCTTTTTTTTTTATCATGAAACATAAAATGTATTATAATGAAACATTTTGTTTAACCTGTCATGAAAATATTTTGTGTTTTTATCGAAGATATAATCAAGATAAAGATAACTGACTGGGGTTTACTGTACATTTTTCCGTTTTGCTGACAGAACTCCCTTAATATCGGATCAAGAACTGCAAAACCCCAGGTTCATGACGTGGCTACCCAACTCTTCAACGCCCAGCAACAGCAGGCCCAGGTGGCAGCTCAGGCTCAGGCTCAGGCTCAGCAGCAACAGATCCTACAAGCTACCAATGCAAACGCAGCCATGAACTCGATGGCCAGTCAGCTCATACATTCTAACAGGGCTGGTGGCTATTCCGTCAACCCAATGCTCATGGCTAATGTCGATCCTTACGCTATTGATCGCGCTGCTCGTCTCCACAGAAACGCTGCAGGTAGTGTTTAGTTTTGGAAATGGATATCAAACTTATAATATATAAAGATCATAATGTAATTAATGGAAACAGGAAATGAACAAACGATTGGCTAAAATTAAGCAACGAAATAAAAATTATTCTACTTGTTGAAAAAGCAGATTTTAGTTAATGGCAGGGATCTTCAGTCAGTGTTAGGAACAGGCAGTCCAGATCTAAGTTAACATTAGGATAAAGAGATTATGTTTTAAGCTGTCAGAAGATGGTTTATGGTTCACAACCATATATTATAAATATATTTTGGGGTAATATCTCTCTCGTTTTATATTCAATATCTATGTTTGAATTTATTTGACTCTTTGTCTAAGAGAAAGTGGTTGGATATGTGCAGATGATTTTGTCCTCCAAATTATCCATGTAATGTTAGAATTTGAATATTGACGTAGCATTAGTCTTTTGAGATGACCCCTACTTACTCAGCATTAGTTTTTTGAGATGACCCCCACATTCTCTCCTCCACAGCCATGTGTGAAGCCAGCTGTACCTGGAGTGGACAACTGTGTCCACGTAACCACAAGAACCCTACCTACTCCTGTAAAGTGTTCCTTGGTGGTGTTCCCTGGGATATCACTGAAGGTAAAGACAATCATGATTAGGAAACCCAGAGCAAAGTGGTACTAGCTTTTCACTGATGTATTCCTACACATGTTGGATGTTGTATTTGATTATATTTTAATTAACCGGGGATAAAGTGACATAATTAGTGCCCCTCCCCCTTTGTTATATTTTTAAGCACCCTGGTTGCAAATTACAGCAAATACAGTTTCTCATTTTTAGCTCACCTGGCCCAAAGTGCCAGTGAGCGTATGTCATGGTGCGGCGTCCGTCCGTCGTCCGTCCGTCAACATTTCCTTTAAATCTCTACTAGTCATAGAGTTCTGCATGGATTGTAACCAAATTTGGCCACAAACATCCTTAGGGGAAGGGGAACAGAACTTGTATAAATTTTGGTTCTGACCCTCCAGGGGCAGGAGGGGCGGGCCCAATAGGAGAAATAGAGGTAAATCCTATAAATCGTTACTTGTCCTAGAGTTCTGCATGGATTGTAACCAAATTTGACCACAAACATCCTTGGGGGAAGGGGAATAGAACTTGTATAAATTTTGGCTCTGACCCCCCGGGGGCAGGAGGGGCAGGGCCCAATAGGGGAAATAGAGGTTAATCCTATAAATCGCTACTTGTCCTAGAGTTCTGCATGGATTGCAACCAAATTTTGCCAGAAGCATCCTTTGGGGAAGGGAAACAGAACTTGTATAAATTTTGGTTCTGATCCCCCGGGGTCAGGAGGGGTGGGGCCCGATAGGGGACATAGAGGTAAATCCTATAAATCGCTACTTGTCCTAGAGTTCTGCATGGATTGTAACCAAATTTGGCCAGAAACATCCTTTGGGGAAGGGGAACAGAACTTGTGTAAATTTTGGCTCTGACCTTGGGGGCAGGAGGGGCGGGGCTTAATAGGGGAAATAGAGGTATATCCTATAAATCGCTACTTGTCCTAGAGTTCTGCATGGATTGTAACCAAATTTGCTAGAAACATCCTTGGTGGAAGGGGAACAGAACTTGTATAAATTTTGGCTTTGACCCCCCCGGGGTCAGGAGGGGCGGGGCCCAATAGGGGAAAATAGGCGTAAATCCTTTAAATCCCTACTAGTCATAGAGTTCTGAATAGAATGTAACCAAATTTGGCCATAAACATCCTTGGGGGAAGGGGAACAGAACTTGTATAAATTTTGGCTCTGACCCCCTGGGGGCAGGACGGGTGGGGCCCAATAGGGGATTTTGAGGTTAATATTAAAATTCCTTCTGAAAAGAAACAATGAACCTGTATTCAGAACATTACTTGGCATTACAAACCAGGTGAGCAATACATGCCCTCTGGGCCTCCTGTTGTATATTTATAAAACAAATAGTATGAAATAACAAATAGGCCCAGGAGACAGGGGTGGTGGAGAGGTGTACTGGAATCGGGTTGTCCATCAGTCTTTCTGTAGACGCAACTTTGTCTGGCAAAATTGTCCTAAACTACTTGACAGATTTTGATCAAATTTGGTACACCGAACCTCAACATATAAAGAGAGTTAGGTAAATTAAACTACATAGGGTTCTTCAATGTCCCCTTATAATGGAGTTATTATCAAAAAGCATAAAGCCTAATTAGCCTGAGCAGGGACTAAAACTATGAAATGTATTTCTTATGATGTACATTTTAACATGTTGGGATGCATTCAAAGGTAAAGGAGTTTTGATGTTGCTGTATAATTTTATATGATGATATATTCCAGAAATTTTCAAATGAAAAAAAAAAAAAAAAAAAAATGTTGATTACCATTTTCCTTACAGCTGGACTTCAGTCAGCATTCAACAAGTTTGGGAACTTTAAGATTGAATGGCCAGGCAAAGATGGTAAGATATCAATTAATCGCTTATATTAAAGTTTATATTTTGAGTAAAGATGATATTGGAATGGAATCAAAGGATACAATCTGATGTTACAATTCAGCTAGGCAGGTTTTACAAGGGGAGACAATCTGATGTTACAATTCAGCTAGGCAGGTTTTACAAGGGGAGACAATCTGATGTTACAATTCAGCTAGGCAGGTTTTACAAGGGGAGACAATATGATGTTACAATTCAGCTAAGGTTTTACAAGGGGAGACAATTGATGTTACAATTCAGCTAGGCAGGTTTTACAAGGGGAGACAATATGATGTTACAATTCAGCTAGGCAGGTTTTACAAGGGGAGACAATCTGATGTTACAATTCAGCTAGGCAGGTTTTACAAGGGGAGACAATCTGATGTTACAATTCAGCTAGGCAGGTTTTACAAGGGGAGACAATCTGATGTTACAATTCAGCTAGGCAGGTTTTACAAGGGGAGACAATCTGATGTTACAATTCAGCTAGGCAGGTTTTACAAGGGGAGACAATCTGATGTTACAATTCAGCTAGGCAGGTTTTACAAGGGGAGACAATCTGATGTTACAATTCAGCTAGGCAGGTTTTACAAGGGGAGACAATATGATGTTACAATTCAGCTAGGCAGGTTTTAAGGGGAGACAATCTGATGTTACAATTCAGCTAGGCAGGTTTTACAAGGGGAGACAATCTGATGTTACAATTCAGCTAGGCAGGTTTTACAAGGGGAGACAATCTGATGTTACAATTCAGCTAGGCAGGTTTTACAAGGGGAGACAATCTGATGTTACAATTCAGCTAGGCTAGTTTTACAAGGGGAGACAATCTGATGTTACAATTCAGCTAGTCAGGTTTTACAAGGGGAGACAATCTGATGTTACAATTCAGCTAGGCAGGTTTTACAAGGGGAGACAATCTGATGTTACAATTCAGCTAGTCAGGTTTTACAAGGGGAGACAATCTGATGTTACAATTCAGCTAGGCAGGTTTTACAAGGGGAGACAATCTGATGTTACAATTCAGCTAGGCAGGTTTTACAAGGGGAGACAATCTGATGTTACAATTCAGCTAGGCAGGTTTTACAAGGGGAGACAATCTGATGTTACAATTCAGCTAGGCAGGTTTTACAAGGGGAGACAATCTGATGTTACAATTCAGCTAGGCAGGTTTCAGGGAGACAATCTGATGTTACAATTCAGCTAGGCAGGTTTTACAAGGGGAGACAATCTGATGTTACAATTCAGCTAGGCAGGTTTTACAAGGGGAGACAATCTGATGTTACAATTCAGCTAGGCAGGTTTTACAAGGGGAGACAATCTGATGTTACAATTCAGCTAGGCAGGTTTTACAAGTGGATACGTTTTTGTTAGAATTCTGCTGGGTAGGTTTTACCATAGGCGTTCAGCTCTATAGATATTTTCTTTATATATATGTAATTCTGTGTTAAGGTCTATCGCTTGGTCGGCTTTATAACACTACCCAATTTTAGTGATTATTAACAAATTATATAAGATGTGATAATAGCACTACTCTTTGATTTGGTACTGTAAAGGTTATGTATACCTGCTGTTTGAGTCGGAGAAGGCCATCAGAGCAATGCTACAGGACTGTACACACGACTTCAGCAGTGGTGACTATTACTACAAGATCTCTAGTCGCAGGATGAGAGCAAAGGAGGTAAGCACCATCTCACACACAGAGTATGAAAAAAAATGGACATGTTTTATGTATAAAATCAATTGTCAATCATCGTTTTTAAAGGAAGGCTGAAAGAATTGTTCACTAACCTGAATTAAGAAGATTATCCTTTGTCCTGTCTTATCTAGTGTTGCATAATGGTATTTATCTGAAAGCAGTATTGGTAATAATAAGATTGTTAAGAAAACTGACTTTCTTTTTTTCATCTTCCCAAATCTTAATAGACTACTAAAGCTTTGCACTGTTGCTCAGGTTCAGGTAATCCCTTGGATCCAGGGGGACAGTAACTATGTGCGACAAGCTTCTCAGAGACTTGACTCCAACAAGACGATATTTGTGGGGGCCCTCCATGGCATGATGACCGCCGAATCTCTGGCCAACATCATGAACGACTTATTTGGAAATGTCGTCTACGCTGGAATTGACACAGATAAACACAAATATCCAATAGGTAAGGTCACAGAATTTTTGTTATCTTTTTAAAATCACGCCAGTTGATAGTTTGCCCATCTCTTAATCAAGTTTTAATGACCAGACAGAATTTATGAAAGCAATCATTCCCGCACAGTTATTTTTTCTGTATGCGATATCAAGATTAAGAGAACTGATATTTCCAATGCCAGCTTATACCTATGCCAGCGTGTTGAATATGACATTACATATACCAGTGTGTTGAATAAGATATTACCAATGTCAGCGTGTTGAATATGACATTACCAATACCAGCATGTTGAATATGACATAACCAATACCAACGTGTTGAATATGACATTACCAATGCCTATGTGTTGAATATGGCATTACAAATACCAGTGTGTTGAATATGACATTACCAATACCAGTTTGTTTATATGACATTACCAATGACAGTGTGTTGAATATGACATTACCTATACCAGTTTGTTTATATGACATTACCAATACCAGTGTGTTTATATGACATTACCAATGCCTGTGTGTTCTATATGACATTACCAATGACAGTGTGTTGAATATGACATTACCTATACCAGTTTGTTTATATGACATTACCTATACCAGTTTGTTTATATGACATTACCAATGCCAGTGTGTTGAATATGACATTACCAATGCCAGTGTGTTGAATATGACATTACCAATACCAGTTTGTTGAATATGACATTACCTATACCAGTTTGTTCTATATGACATTACCAATACCAGCGTGTTGAATATGACATTACCTATACCAGTTTGTTTATATGACATTACCAATGCCAGTGTTTGTTGAATATGACATTACTAATGTCAGTGTGTTGAATATGTGACATAAACCTATACCAGTTTCTTTTATATGACATTACCAATGCCAGTGTGTTGAATATGACATTACCAATGCCAGTGTGTTGAATATGACATTACCAATGCCAGCGTGTTGAATATGACATTACCAATGCCAGCGTGTTGAATATGACATTACCAATGCCAGTTTGTTGAATATGACATTACCAATGCCAGTTTGTTGAATATGACATTACCAATGCCAGTGTGTTGAATATGACATTACCAATGCCAGCGTGTTTTGAAATGATGACATTACAATGCCAGTGTTGACAATACGTTAATTGACTATACCAGTAGGTGTTATATGACATTACCAATGCCAGTGTGTTGAATGTGACATTACCAATGCCAGCGTGTTGAATATGACATTACCAATGCCAGTGTGTTGAATGTGACATTACCAATGCCAGTTTGTTGAATATGACATTACCTATACCAGTTTGTTGAATACTATACAGTTGTTGAATATGACATTGTGTATATTAAGCATACTTATGAATAATGAACTTGTAAACATGTAGACCTCATACAAAATAATGATTAGTAAATACTGATATTCACGTATAGTATTAAATGTATAGAAGAAAGGTGTTGAATCTTACTTATAGGTTCAAGGTCTTTGTAAAATCATAGCACTTTGAATTTGTTAAGTGATGAAATTAATCACTATCATATCCTACTAAACACTATAGAAATAGCCTATATATTGTCCATTACTAGGAAGTGGGCGAGTCACATTCAGCAGTAAGAAGAGCTACATGAAGGCCGTAGGTGCAGCGTTTGTTGAGATCAAGACTCCAAAGTTTACAAAAAAGGTACGGAAATCTTTGGCAATCTTATCAGATGTATAAAATAAGCAACTGGGTGATCGGGTGCTGTAGTGGTTAAGCCACTCACCTTTCACCTAGTCAGCTGGGGGTTTGATCCCCGACACAGATGTGAAAAGGTCAGGGGTCACCTACCAGATCACCTGGATTTTCTCCGGGTACTCTGATTTTCTTCCACTCTAAGATCCCTCGCTTGCTTTCATCCTGGCCTCCTGGCCATCAAAAGTGATTTGTATTTAAGTATCTTGACTTGTTTTGCAGCAGTCAATGAAAAATAAAGTTTATATATATAAAATAATCAAATATTCATACAATGTAGCTTGCTTATGGGCATGGTTGATTTGATCTGAGGTGGTTAGTAATTTATTAATAAGTGTTTCAGTATATCTCTTTTGTAGTCTTGTTATTAAAACATGAATATGTATAATGTAGATGGCTAAAATAGGCTTTGCCTGATGCAAAATTCATTGACCAATAGGTTTTGTAGAAATTGAATTTGCTGTAAAAACTAAGAAACTTTTTTTCCAAATCTTATGAGTTGTTCTAAAAATAGATGCAACTCAAAAGACATTGACATAAAAACCCATCATTTATAAACATTGTACATGTACCGATTCAAGAAAATATCTGCTGACTTCTGTATCATATAGTCTGTGAATGAACTTTCCATTACTAGACAGTGATATGCCTTCTTCCTCAATGTTACAGATCCAGATTGACCCGTACCTGGAGGACTCAGTGTGCAGTATGTGTGGTGTACAACAGGGCCCGTACTTCTGTCGCGACATGCAGTGCTTCAAGTATTTCTGTCGTACCTGTTGGTATTGGCAACACGCTCTCGACGCCCTACGACACCACAAGCCGGTCACGCGTAACACTAAGTCTACAAACCTGGCGGCTGCTGGCGCCCTCAGGTAATGTATCAACAATTACCTTCATTTTTAATGAGCTTTAATGAAAAAACAACTCAGCAACATACTGTTTTCTTTTTAGAATTTAATTGATTATCTTATATAAATATATGGAAATTAAGACATTTTTAAGACCACTAATGATGCATTATATCTTCTTTTGAAATAAGTTGATTATTCTGAAAAAATCACCTCTGACCTTCATGCATCCTTAATAAGAAGGTAGTCTTCATACAGAGGAAGGAGCTAGGGCAGGTTTCATATCTAAATAAGGGTATGTGTACAGCAAAGAATAATAAAATGATATGAATCGATGCTAACTTAAATGTTGCATGTGTTTTTATCCCTGACAGCATGTAGACAATACGGACGATGCCAAAAAACATGGACTAAGACGGGGAACATGGACAAGTATCTCCACTGGAGGGAGATTGGTGCTTTTTGTGTTATATGGATAAAAAAGGTGCTATTTAGAGCTTTGTACAAGAAACTAAACCCAAGGGAGATAACTCTATATTCACTGGATACTAAGGCTAGCTATCGAAAAACGATTCCAAAAATGTTAATGTGCTTAATTCTTGTTAAGAGAAATTTATAATTGTATATAATGTATACAAAATAAGGGTGTTTACAAAGTGCTAGACATTTTTGTATGAAGGTGTCCACAAAGTGCTAAAGACATTTTTGTATGAAGGTGTCCACAAAGTGCAAGAGACATTTTTGTATGAAGGTGTCCACAATGTGCTACAGATATTTTTGTATGAAGGTGTCCACAAAGTTCTACAGACATTTTTGTATGAAGGTGTTCACAATGTGCTACAGATATTTTTGTACATGTATACCATTCCTTCGGTGTGGTTAGATTTTTGTGTGAAAACATCAAATGTATCTGTTACCAGTGGAGACAGTAGGAACAGGTGGTTTTCTTTTCTCTATTTTGGGACCAGTGACTTAAAATATAAATCTGTATTCTTTATATTGTGCTTAAAGCTGAGAAAATAAGGAAGAAGTTAGGGAGAATAGATACAATATTAAAGTTTTAACGTAAGCAATATATTACTAGTATTAGTATTTTTTATTTTCTTTTCAAAATGTTGTAGTTTCAACAAATAAATTATTTCTCTCGTTTCTATAATACAAATTCTTAAAGATAATTATTTTTAGTTTGCTTTGAAAGAAGGTAATCTTTTTAAGATGTGCTGTAGACATTTATCGAGCCTTGAAGCACTGTTTGACAAAGTTGTATTGTAAAGGATGACACCAGGTCTATATGTAAACATTTGTACATTTTTATTTGATGGTCGTTTTTATGTTATTATTTTGGATAAGGTGTGTTCAGATTATTGATGTGTAAAGTGCTGACATGTTTTGTTTATCAAAGCAAATAATATGCCTTGTTTTATTTTCTCTTTTGATACTTTGATGTATATGTTTATCATACTGACTTCATGGATTTATGTTAAATCATTTATTTCTTGATTCTTTTTGGTTTTCTATTGTAATTGTGAGTTTCCATTGAGGTGAAGGTTGATCCATATTTTACTTTTTCATGGATTTGTTATCATTTGTGTTTTGTAGTTTGTATAATATGTTCTTTATTTCTTCTTTTTTTGTTCAATAATTTTCTTATTTTATGATTTGCAGTCCTAGATATCTTATGGATTATTCAAATGTATTCACCCCTGAAATTTCACAATTCTTATTTAGATTTGAAATGATTTGTGTCCTCAGGGTTATTGGTGAATTGAGTTAAATGATATGTGTGATTTGTGTTAGATTCTAATTATTCTCTTTGCTTGAAAAAATCCTCAATTATATTTCACAAATATATTTAAAACATTTTTTATCAATAATTATCATTTGAAAATAACCAGATATTTACAAAATTAATTTTTCTAAAAAAAAATAAAAAAATAAAAAGTTTCATAAGCTTTTTTTCCATTTAAAAACAAAAATCTGTACAACAATTTTTTAATGTTTTCATTTTCAGTCGTTTTTTTCTTTTCTTGTGTTATAGTTTGTTTAGAGTTGTGTTTTGCCTCAACCTTCACTTTGCATGTCACCAGTGTTTCTAGTTATATTTTTTGTTCTGTTTGCGTACTAATTTTAATGGATATCAATCAATGATAATATCTGTCAAAGTATTTCAAAATCCATAGCTCTTTTTATGATTTTTGTATGAAATGATACAAAACATGATTTAAAAGTAAAGCTTCTTAGGTCATAGAATGACAGCAAACATTATTAAATCATTTTTATGGAGAGAAAATATTTCAAATCCAGATCAATTTATAAGATAGATCTCTTTAATTTTTATTGCATAGTTTCCATGAAATATATCCTAACGTTTATATGTTTTAGAAAATACCAGAAAATTAATCAAGCAGCATTATTTTTGAGAATTCCATCTGAGGTAGTAATGATATTCATTTTATTATAAAAAATCTACGGAAATTAAGACATTTTTAAGACCTCTAATGATAAAGATTACATTCATATTTGTTTAAAACTGACAAGTAGATTCTTAAAAATGTGAAATATTTTATAGTTTCACAAATGATAAGTAAATAGATTGTATTTCATTTTAGTTTCCTAGGTAACCTGTATTAATGTTTTTTTAAGCACAATCAGCTTAGTTTTTATTGCTCAATAATTTCCATGAAAAGCTCTGAAGATGCTAGGAATTTCAATTTTCTGCAGAAATTTTACGAAAAAAATATTACTTTGCTTCCTGAAATTTTTATATTACATGGCTCAGACTGAAATCAAACTTGATTGACAGGTGGTAATGGTGGCTATAGAGTATAGATACAATCCGTGTTAATGTTCTGTGTAATCTTGTCAAACCCTCTGTTATCTGTGATGTTTCTAGTCTTTTGAATGCTTAGAGCATTAATAAACAGTCGGCCTCCTTAGTGCCGAACATTTTAATGTACGTAACCCTGAACACTTGTAGTAAAATTTGAAACCTATTTATTGTCATTCTCAGATGATCTTTTAAACCTAATCAAGTTTCTTTATAAATTTTTTCTTGATTCAAATTTTATCAATGATATATTATTTCCAAGTTTCCATAGTTGTAAACTTTTCATCAATATTTCAAAGGACTTGTGGAGGTCAAGATTACCTTTTGTACTCCTCCCCAAAGTTTTCTTCACCCTATTGTA
Organism: Argopecten irradians; assembly: GCF_041381155.1. Lineage (NCBI taxonomy): Eukaryota > Metazoa > Mollusca > Bivalvia > Pectinida > Pectinidae > Argopecten > Argopecten irradians. Next base: position 13,375,108 of record NC_091146.1, read on the forward strand.
AGATAATTTGTTTTAGCAAAAAGCCAGATTTGATCCCCTATCAAATAGTAGCAAAAGAAAAAAATCACATTGTGGTTTACAGTTTTAGTTTCTTCTGCATACAGAAGTTATGTATAGACGCTTACAGAGACTTCCTGAAAATATGTTCATATATATGAAAGGGGAGATAATCTGGTCATAAATATGAATAATTATATTGGTATTTTGAGGGGAAGTTTTTTAAAATTTTGAATTGTCTTTAATACGTGGAGTGACTATTGTAATCTTGGCCTCCATCCTTGCTCCATTTCTGTAGTGTCTCTTCATCAAAGGACACTGGTTTTACTCTCTACGATTTTATCCCTGAAAGGTTTTTCTGCTTATGTGTGTATATGACGGTACTTTAAATAAAACTTTTTTATCTCTATAGCTTTTACCAGGAGAGAAATATATAGTCCTAATTCCATGTAGATTTTGGAAAACAGACTTTTTGTCTTCACTTAAAGTGGAAGGCGTGGATCTTTTATTAAAAATTTACTATAAAATCATTTTATATCTGTTTATGTTAAATTAGAATTAACAGGTGTCTGTGCTTTTGATTTAGACACTTTAGTACTATATCAATCAAATTTTCTTTTAAAAAAATGTGTTGGACATGTGTTGATACAGATTTTGTAGAAAGGCAGTACATATAAAAGATGTTAAAGTCTTGTTAGTTTAATTTGGTTGTGTAATATTTCCGCATATACACAAAACAAATTTGATTCTAGTAAAAAGACTGGCCCTAAGTCAGTAAAAGAAAAGAAAATTATTGCTGAAACTCAGAGCAATTTATCCCTAACTAACAAGGATTTAATGTTTTTGAATTGTTGTAAATTTGTCTCCATATTGGTGTAAACATGTTTTTTTATTCAGAAGTCTGTTTTCCAACACTTACCCTTAGATGTCTATTTTACTACTGTAAGTGCCTTTCACAGTGTGACTACCAGATATAGGACTGTCTTAACCTTTACCATATTAGTAGGTTACCATGACAACAACCTAACTTTTAGACAGTTTCTATTGTGATTTCTGTGAGTGTAACCATGGTAACAATTTTATTTCCATGGTATTTATTGTATCTATGGTTGTTTATTAATGTTAGGTGTTTCCTTTTTCTTTTTCAAATTGTGAATGTCAAAATAGACATCTTTATGTACATCTCATTGTGGACATTATTACATAGACATTTTGGGGCGTAGTTATCCACTGTTCATTTGATGGTAGTTGTTGTTATTATTGAGATTCATAGGAGGGGAGACTGAGATGTTGAAAGGGTGACTGAGAGATGGAAATGGGGAGACTGAGAGATGGAAGGGGAGACTGAGAGATGGAAGAGGGGGAGATGAGAAGATGGAAGGGGAGACTGAGAGATGGAAGAGGGGATTGATGGGAAGGTGTGTAATTATATAGTTGTAAGTAACCTGTGTTTAATCTAGATGAAACACAAGGTCAGAGACAGCTGCTTTTCAGTGCAGTTCTTTCCAAAGTTATGATGAATGCATAATATTTGTATAGGAGGGATCGCTTAGTGTGAGATTAATTGGTTATATGATACATTAATGGTTAATATTAAAAAAAATTCAGATTTGCTGGTAATGCATTTGGAATTTTTGTAAGCTTATATATGCATTGTGTATGTCATACATGGATATTGTTGGGTTTCTCAGGGACAGAATTGTTTGGGAGTTGATGTGATCCTGTTATTGCCCTGGGTGGTGGACAAAGACAACAGTATTATTATGTTTTTGAAAGTTACATATTTCTGAAAGATGGGTTTCTGCACTTGAGTATAGTGTTATGAATGGGCATTATTTAGTGAAGTGTGGGTTGAATATAGAATTTCTACCTCTTCTCCAAGGGCTATCAGTAATCATTTATTCAGGGACATGTGTTATAAATAAATGTTAAATTAGGGAGTGCTAGTCTTGGTAGAGGGTGGGAACAAAAAGAGCGTGATCTGCTACACACCATTTCAGCTATGACTTACTTTCTTCACTACAGGGGAAAATAGTTTTGATTTTGTAGAGGAATTTGAATTCTTTCTAACGGACTGAGAAATATGAATACACAAGTGTTAAAAAGAATGGAGCAAAACTATATATATAGTTCTGGTCTGTAGGCTGGGTAGTGAAGGAAAGAGTAAAATAATTCTGGTCGCTAGGCTGGGTAGTGAAGGAAAGAATGAAATAGTTCTGGTCGCTAGGCTGGGTAGTGAAGGAAAGAGTAAAATAGTTCTGGTCGCTAGGCTGGGTAGTGAAGGAAAGAGTAAAATAGTTCTGGTCGCTAGGCTGGGTAGTGAAGGAAAGAGTAAAATAGTTCTGGTCGCTAGGCTGGGTAGTGAAGGAAAGAGTAAAATAGTTCTGGTCACTAGGCTGGGTAGTGAAGGGAAAAATAAAATAGTTCTGGTCGCTAGGCTTGGTAGGGAAGGAAAGAGTAAAATAGTTCTGGTCGCTAGGCTGGGTAGTGAAGGAAAGAGTAAAATAGTTCTGGTCGCTAGGCTGGGTAGTGAAGGAAAGAGTAAAATAGTTCTGGTCGCTAGGCTGGGTAGTGAAGGAAAGAGTAAAATAGTTCTGGTCGCTAGGCTGGGTAGTGAAGGAAAGAGAAAAATAGTTCTGGTCACTAGGCTGGGTAGTGAAGGAAAGAGAAAAATAGTTCTGGTCACTAGGCTGGGTAGTGAAGGAGAGAGTAAAATAGTTCTGGTCGCTAGGCTGGGTAGTGAAGGAAAGAGTAAAATAGTTCTGGTCGCTAGGCTGGGTAGTGAAGGAAAGAGTAAAATAGTTCTGGTCGCTAGGCTGGGTAGTGAAGGAAAGAGAAAAATAGTTCTGGTCACTAGGCTGGGTAGTGAAGGAGAGAGTAAAATAGTTCTGGTCGCTAGGCTGGGTAGTGAAGGAAAGAGTAAAATAGTTCTGGTCGCTAGGCTGGGTAGTGAAGGAAAGAGTAAAATAGTTCTGGTCGCTAGGCTGGGTAGTGAAGGAGAGAGTAAAATAGTTCTGGTCACTAGGCTGGGTAGTGAAGGAGAGAGTAAAATAGTTCTGGTCGCTAGGCTGGGTAGTGAAGGAAAAGAAATAAAATAGTTCTGGTCTGTAGGCTGGGTAGTGAAGGAAAAGAGTAAAATAGTTCTGGTCGCTAGGCTGGGTAATGAAGGAAAGAGTAAAATAGTTTTGGTCGCTAGGCTGGGTAGTGAAGGAAAGAGTAAAATAGTTCTGGTCGCTTGGCTGGGTAGTGAAGGAAAGAGTAAAATAGTTCTGGTCGCTTGGCTGGGTAGTGAAGGAAAGAGTAAAATAGTTCTGGTCGCTTGGCTGGGTAGTGAAGGAAAGAGTAAAATAGTTCTGGTCGCTAGGCTGGGTAGTGAAGGAAAGAGTAAAATAGTTCTGGTCGCTAGGCTGGGTAGTGAAGGAAAGAGTAAAATAGTTCTGGTTGCTAGGATTGGTAGTGAAAGAAAGAATAAAATAGTTCTGGTCTGTAGGCTGGGTAGTGAAGGAAAGAGTAAAATAGTTCTGGTCGCTAGGCTGGGTAGTGATGGAAAGAATAAAATAGTTCTGGTCGCTAGGCTGGGTAGTGAAGGAAAGAGTAAAATAGTTCTGGTCGCTAGGCTGGGTAGTGAAGGAAAGAATAAAATAGACTGAGAAATATGAATAGCCAAGTGTTAAAAATAATGGAGCAAAACTATATATATATATAGTTCTGGTCACTAGGCTGGGTAGTGAATGAAAGAGAAATTCTTGTTGCTAGGCTGGGTAGTGAAGGAAAGAACAAAATAGTTGTGGTCTGTAGGCTAGGCAGTGAAAGAAAGAATAAAATAGTTCTGGTCGTTGGGCTGGGTAGATTAAGTGTGACTATTAGTATTGGGGATATACCAGTAATTATGTATACAACTTATATAAATTTATCACATTTCATTTTCGTTTTCATTTTCACCCTTGAACAGGTAGTTCGAGAAGCTCATTGCCACTTTCACATTTACATAAACACATATTTCCAATTTCTACAATTTCTGCAGTGCTACAAGTGTTGTTATACCTCATCTGTTACTTTTTGTTCGAATCTGTGATTATTTTTCCAAATAATTATATTATCTTTATTATATCTTTAACACCTGGCTACAATATACATTAAAAGATAGGACAACAAGGAAAAAATATCAATGTGTTTGTTAATTTACACAATTTTCAAGCCAATTGGAGTTATTCAACAGGATAATTGTATGACATTAAAGTCACCAAATTTGATGATGTCACAATTATTAAAGAATTTTCACTTTCTTCATCTATGATGGAGCAAATTTATATCCAGTTAATATCATTTCTTAATGTATTTCTACCAGTACATATTTTTGTTGTTGTTGATATTAAGGTGCCTATTAAAATGCTCTGCCTCTTGATTATTAGATAATTGAAAATTTACAGTGTATGTACTAAAAATCTGGACAGGATTTCCTACTTTGTGTTGTACTTAACATATAACAATTTATACCAGGGAAAATATCCCAATTAAGAACATAACAATTAAGGCCTAAGATTTCAAAATTATAAATTACTCAAAATTTCTTAAATTTTGTTACATGTGCTACGAAGCAGCTAAAATTCGTTTTGAAAAATACTTCATTATTGCAATTTATTCGTGTAAATTTGCATCGGAAATCGGAATATCTTTGAATTGGTTATTTCCAGAATTCGAATTAAATACTTGGTCTTAATTTCAATATGTCTTGCTATTAAGCAGTAACCATAGAAACCATTTGACCTCATTCAAGTGTAGTGCAAGTTCCTGACAGGAAGTCGGGTTTGTGTTTCACGTTTTTGTTTGTCTATTTGAGCTTTGTAGACGACCCCCTTTTTTTTTTACTTTTTTTTCATTTGCACTGCACTGCACTTTCATATGAGGCTTATGTTTGGATAAAAAAAAGTTGTACAAAAATCAAATAAAAATTTAAAGTAATTGCAATTTATAATCTCGTTTTTGTGTTTTTTTCTAGTGACTTTACTACAAGCATGACTAACACCTTGCGTCTTCAAACTCGAATAAGACTAAATTTCCATGACCTTTATTGAAATACTTAACCTTAATGACTCAGGAATGTGATTCTTCCTCTTTTCAAAGGATTTCTTCTGACTGAAATTATTTTTGTTATTTTTGTGATGCCTGCGACACTCGGGTATCACTATTTCAGTGTCCAGGAAATGGTTTCAGAGATAACTTTAGTATTTATTTTCTGATTTCAACCGAATTTGGTAAATTGCTTTATTAGGTCACCATGCAACATTCGTCGTCGTGGGCTGTCCGCCTTCTGTAATCTTTTCATTCTAACAACTTCTTCTCAATAACCACCGAAAGGCCCAGGTAGCATGCTGGGATGAAGGGCTACCAAGTTTGTTCAAATGAATGACCTTGACCTTCATTCAAATTCACAGGATTCAAATAGGCTAAAATCTGTAAACGACTTCTTCTCAAGAACCAGAAGACCAATGGTACTGATATAGGGCTTGTAGCATGCTGGGATAAGGGCTACCAAGTTTGTTCAAATAAATGACCTTGATCTTCATTCAAGGTCACTGGAGTCAAATAGGCTAAAATCTTTAGTAAACTACTTCTTCTCAAGAACCAGAAGGTCAAAGGTACTAATATTGGGCATGTAGCATGCTGAAATGTAGGGCTACCAAGTTTGTTCAAATGAATGACCTTGACCTTCATTCCAGGTCACGGGTCAATTAGGCTAAAATCCTTTACACAACTTCTTGTCAATAACTAAGAGGTCTAGAGACCTGATATTGGGACCTTGACATGCTTGGATGAAGGGCTATCAAGTTTGTTCAAATGAATGACCTTGATCTTTATTCAAGGTCGTGGGGGTCAAATAGGTTAAATTTTTTATACGACTTCTCATGGACCGAATGGTCTAGGATACTCATATTGGGCCTGCAGCATGCTGGGATGAAGGGCTACCAATTTTGTTCAAATGAATGACCTTGACCTTCATTCAAGGTCACAGGTGTCAAATAGGCTAAATTCTTTAAACCACTTCTTGAGAATAACTAGGAGGCCTAAGAGACCTGATATTGGGCTTGTGACATGAAACTTTATGAACACTAAGAGTAAGGGTTTCCTCCTATTAATTGCGAGATTGTCTCTCTTTGCTGATAGCATCAGCCACATCCCTGTTGACTTGTATTATGAACCAACTTCCCTCTATATTTCATTATTTCAGTTTCAAATCAAGTTTGTAGATATAAGTTTTCGGGGATTAAAAAAAAAATGAATTGAAATAATTTTCAATAATGACAATTGAACTATCTCGCAATAATTAACAATTTACTAGAAAGAATGTTGTTTTGTAGTACATATTGTCCGGACAAAGTGTTGTTATCCCCCGCCCAACGAAGTTGGCGGGGATATACAAATGGGTTCCGTCCGTCCGTCTGTCCGTCCGTACGAATGGTTTCCGGAGCATAACTCTAAAACCAGTAGAGATATTTACACGAAACTTCATACACACATTGTTCTTATGGTCTAGTAGTGCCTTTTGCTATTTTAAGGTTTTCATTTTTTGCTTTTTTTCCGTAACCATGGGAAACATTGCTGAAAATATCGTATTTTTGTGTAAGAATCGTTTCCGGAGCACAACTCTAAAACCAGCAGAGATATTTCCATGAAACTTCATAGACACATTGTTCTTATGGTCTCAGTAGTGCCTTTTGCTATTTTAAGGTTTTCACTTTTTGCACTTTTTTCGTAACCATGGAAACATTGCTGAAAATATCATATTTTTGTACCAGGTTCGTTTTCCGCAGCATAACTGGAAAACCGGTTGAGATATATGCACGGAACTCCATAGGCACATTGTCTTATGGTCTAGTAGTGCCTTTTGCTATTTTAAGGTTTTCACTTTTTGTACTTTTTTTCTGTAACCATGGAAACATTGCTGAAAATGGCAGATTTTTGTGTAAGAATCGTTTCCGGAGCACAACTCTAAAACCAGCAGAGATATTTCCATAAAACTTCATAGACACATTGTTCTTATGGTCTAGTAGTGCCTTTTTTGCTATTTTTAGGTTTTCACTTTTTGTGCTTTTTTTCTGTAACCATAGAAACATTGCTGAAAATATCATATTTTTGTAGCAGGTTCATTTCCGGAGCATAACTCTAAAACCAGCAGAGATATTTCCACTTCATAGACACATTCATTTTATGGTCTAGTAGTACCTTTTGCTATTTTTAGGTTTTCATTTTTTGCACTTTTTCCTGTTTTTTTTTTCATACACATAAGTCTCCACAATCAAACTTACTTCCTTCAGACAATCGTGCTAAAATTTGTATCCGTTGTGTATGCCTCACGTGTAATATAATTACGTTTTCCATGCACGTGCAGACCATTTGGAGCGGAACAGGCTGGACCAACACAGTCAGTATTTCCCGCTACTGATCCGAGTGGACTCCCAATGGCATGTGACCCCGTCACGGTAAGTGACGGCCCTGACAGGGGTAAATGAGGAGGGACCACTACTGATGCGTGACCACCGTTTCCGGTTCCAGAAATTGCAGATGACGACGATGATGGTGATACCGACGACGTTGATAATGAGGAAGATGCCGGTGGTTGAGGAATATGTTGTACTGATGCTGGTGCAACGGCAACTAAATTAGGTACTAAAGAAACCCCGGTTTGATGAGATCCAGACCCACTTCCGGCTATAAGGTTTACTGCACTTCCGGTAACAATTGGAACTTTAGCTGTTGTGAAGTGGAAGTACAGATATAGTATTAATTAAATGACTAACACATTTGATATCCATACAAGCAAACATTTTTATCATTATTCACCATAGAGCTTATATTCCCTTAATGAACATTTCACTAAACTAAATGATATGATGTTACTTTCTAGGTTGAGATTCGTAATGAACCGGTACACAAGTTAACATTCAAACATTGTATTTACCTATATATGCGTACGTTTAATTCCTACTTGTTTTACATTATGTATGGAATGTTATAATATAATGTACAATAAGATTATTGAAATAATCAAACACGGCATTTATTTAAAAACGTCTTACGAGATTAAAATTAATGTTTTCTTTAACAGCATCCTTGGACCATCTAATATATATATATATTGGTCAAAATTTCAGTTTGTATGACCACTTGTTATCATCATTAGGGAATACTTTAAACTTCATGTATTTTTTTCAGTATTTCTAGCGAATACAGGAGGTAGTCCGCTAAACCTGCCTATATGGTTAGGTTGATTAGGTTATATTACAATAAAAGCCTAACAATACTGGCAGATATAGTGGACTTATACGGAGAATAATGAACGAGAGGGTGACGGGACAAAACTCCATATCAAGCAGCAATGTTAAACATCCCATATTGGTCTTACCTGGTACCGGCAATAGACATTGACATGATGGACAACCATTGTAGCCACTTTTGTAACCGAACGGGCACCTGTTGATGCACGTGAAGTGTGCGTCACACACGAGAGAGGCTGTGAGATAGGCGGTTGTCAAGGCAACGCCGACATCTGGAACCAGAAAAAGAATACAGGACATACATAACGACCATGCTGGAACTGTTTTTACCTTTAACTGTGTTAAAGAATCGCTTCGCATAATTCTAAGTTTACTATATTATCCAATAGCTTTTATCAGATCAACCAGGATAAATTTATGGTAAAAAGTCTTAGAATCTTTGCAAATGTGACCAATTTTGCCATCAAACCTGTTAGAACCACTACCTGTTGGGTTGATACAGTCACAGACTGGACATCCGTCAGTCCCACACTTATACCCTACACTGCAGCCCCGGGGGCAGGAAAGGGGCGTGACACACTGCACATTCGATACCGATACTGGAAACACAAAATAAAAGACATCACATTTTTAAAGAACAATATTACCTCAATATCAATTTGAATATTCCACAAGAAAATATACCTTTGATCATTTCAAGATTTTTTGGCCCATGTGACCTTGAATAGACGTCAAGGTCAATCATATTAACTAACTTTGTAGCCATTTATGGTAGCATGCTACAGACCTAATATTAGGTCTTTGGGCCTTCTAGAACTTCACAGGGAGTCATTTGAAGATTTCGGTTTTTTTTTGTACCTGGGACCTTGAATAGACGTCAAGGTCAATCATATTAAAAAAACCCAATTTGTAGCCGTTTATGGTAGCATGCTACAGACCGTCTCTACGCCTTCTAGAACTTCACAAGAAGTCACTTGAAGATTTCGTTTTTTTGGTCCCTGTGAACTTGAACAGACCCTAAGGTCAATCATATTATCAAACTCTGTAGCCATTTATGATAGTTTTGTAGAGTCCGCGACTATGTAGGAACGAACCATTTGTACATGATAGTACATATAGTTAGTAACAAGATAAGTAGGATATAAAATTTTCACGTTTGCATATCTGTGAAGACAACTAATTGTGTTAAAAATTACATATGCCAACAGAGGTGGGTAATATATCTATACAAAATGTATTTTATCGTGGAAGCAAATATTTAATACGCGACAGTTGGCATTGTTCAAAGAGCCAATCACATTTCGTATCTAATACTTGCCTTGGTTACACGTGCACCTAGGACACGCCTCCTCTGGACTGGTGGCCATGGAATAACCATGGCTACATGACGTCATACAGTGAACGGCCTGCGGACAATTCTGTAAAACGGAGTACACGTTCGGTTTGGGGGCTGGTGTCGTCGGGGCTGAAAATAGAAATTCTTATTTGAGTGTTTCGATTTTTTGTTTTTGTTTGGTTAACCCTATTTTATATAATTTAATTAATATAATACTTGAAAGGTTATCAAAGCTGACTTGTCATTAGTATCAATAGTAATGACTAATAGAATCTTACAATGTACATGGGTCTGTGAAGTGGACAGGGATATATATCAACCCGAGTTAAAGATTTTGGCCGGTCAACCCGAGACTTGCCGAGGGTTAACAGCCAAAATCTTTCACGAGGGTTGAGATATCCCTGTCTACTTCACAGACCCATGTTTGATTCTTTTTCTCCCAAATTTTGTAGAAAAAATGATGAAATTCCACTTGGTTTATAGTTTTTTCATCGCGCGATGATCCCAGGAACGTCGTTATGCATCAAAATTGATGACGTCATCTACAATGCGCGCCGCAGTTACGCCGTATGTATTAATGACGTCACGTTATTGTCTATCGCGTGTGAGCTGTCTTACACCCCCCTGCGTAAGACAGAGATATCTTTTCCATAGCAACCACCGGATATCCCTGTGAAGTATGAGAGAAAAATGTTTCCGTATACCAAATAAATGGATAAAACACTTCCTCGGGAATAGCATGCATTTTCATCCCAACTACTTCGTGCATTGGTCCGTCGACCACACGTCGGTAAGAAGTAGTGGAGAGAGCTTTTATAGATTGTCACGTTTGTTTATAAAATATGTTAAGATAACAAGCTATACTCACGAGGTAAGCATTTACAAAGTGGACATTCTGACGTCACCGCATTCTTTGACTCTATGATATATCCGAATTTACAGTTGGCTATACAAGCAAGGGTTGTGACGTCACAGGAGTCGTGGTACGGCGCCTGGGTAGGCGCGGATGTTGGTCCTGTTGACATAGAAAACATTGACTATGGAAAGTGAAGGGATTTAATCAATTCTTCCTTTTGCAATCCATGATCATTTTAATTTTAAAATGTGAAAATCATTAGGATTAAGAAAAATAAAAACTCGAAAGCTTTGATGTCCAATTAAATTTCATAAATTCAAGTTGTACGTTTTTGCAACACGAAACATGTCAGTCGAAGCTGTTAACATTCTACTCTTTCTTTTTTCATCTTATCGACTCAATAACATTAAGCAATATATGGAAAGACAGAAAAAAAAATTAGACACAGTTACGCAGATCTTACTGGGTATAAAAATCGCTGAAACAAACATAGAAACATTATCTTATATTTATCTACATTATCCAGAATCTTAGTGCGACTATCTTACAATAATGTACCTTGATGACATACACAGGATGGACAGCCATCTTGGTCTTTAGAGTTACCCACTTCATACCCGGACTGACAGCTAGTTATACACTGGACAACCTTATCACACAACTTCTGTTGTGGTCTGGTCTCTGATGTAAACATAAACACGTAAATAAATAAATAAATAAATAAATAAATAAATAAATAAATACGGACTGACAGCTAGTTATACACTGGACAACCTTATCACACAACCTCTGTTGTGGTCTGGTCTCTGATGTAAACATAAACACGTAAATAAATAAATAAATAAATAAATAAATAAATAAATAAATAAATAAATAAATAAATAAATACGGACTGACAGCTAGTTATACACTGGACAACATTATCACACAACCTCTGTTGTGGTCTGGTCTCTGATGTAAACATAAACACGTAAATAAATAAATAAATAAATAAATAAATAAATAAATAAATAAATAAATACGGACTGACAGCTAGTTATACACTGGACAACATTATCACACAACCTCTGTTGTGGTCTGGTCTCTGATGTAAACATAAACACGTAAATAAATAAATAAATAAATAAATAAATACGGACTGACAGCTAGTTATACATAAATCACACAAATTCTGTTGTGGTCTACTCTCTGATGTAAATAAATAAATAAACAAATAAATACGGACTGACAGCTAGTTATACACTGGACAACATTATCACACAACTTCTGTTGTGGTCTGGTCTCTGATGTAAACATAAACACGTAAATAAATAAATAAATAAATAAATAAATAAATAAATACGGACTGACAGCTAGTTATACACTTGACAACATTACCACACAACTTCTGTTGTGGTCTGGTCTCTGATGGAAACATACATAAATAAATGAATAGATAAATGATAAATAAATAAATAAATAAATACGGACTGACAGCTAGTTATACACTGGACAACATTATCACACAACCTCTGTTGTGGTCTGGTCTCTGATGTAAACATAAACATAAATAAATGAATAGATAAATAAATAAATAAATAAATAAATAAATACGGACTGACAGCTAGTTATACACTGGACAACATTATCACACAACCTCTGTTGTGGTCTGGTCTCTGATGTAAACATAAACACGTAAATAAATAAATAAATAAATAAATAAATACGGACTGACAGCTAGTTATACACTGGACAACATTATCACACAACTTCTGTTGTGGTCTGGTCTCTGATGTAAACATAAACACGTAAATAAATAAATAAATAAATAAATAAATAAATAAATACGGACTGACAGCTAGTTATACACTTGACAACATTACCACACAACTTCTGTTGTGGTCTGGTCTCTGATGGAAACATACATAAATAAATGAATAGATAAATAAATAAATAAATAAATAAATAAATAAATAAATACGGACTGACAGCTAGATATACACTGGACAACATTATCACACAACCTTTGTTGTGGTCTGGTCTCTGATGTAAACATAAATAAATAAATAAACAAACCCGGACTGACATTTGGTTATACACTGAACCACAGGGATCTCAGAATTAGTTACAATTTTTTTATAATTACGGACCACACAGAGAGCACATAGACGTTTTTTACACGTTTTTTATGGGTCTGTATGAAAATATCGGTAAAAATGACATTCTACAGTGTACTATACAAGAAAAGAATGGAAAGCTCCACAAGATAAAACTTCTACTCCACCTAGCTTTAGCGCCTATAATTTCATTTTTCCAACAAGTCTTCACAAAAATGGCTACTACCGATGAAAGAGCGGTTATTTTTCTTTCAAAGTCATCCTATACAACAATACATAGTGCCGTGACTAAGACAGTATAGTACATCTGTAGTCCCATTTCAACAAAATGACACACAGATGTCCTCAATGGGGCCGACGTCCTTACATGACCCTGGCTGTTAATAGGACGTAAAACTAAACAAACCTCAATGGAACCGTGGGAATTCATGGTGGCACTTTCTCGTACATTATGCATGAGCGAGATCTTCGCTGCAATCGCATTGGCTGACAGAAATGAGAAGTTGTTATGCTCTTTTTCGGGACACCTCGTCATTTATCTCTGGTGTAACCCAAACACAAGGGACGCTGGTAAAAGTACATGCATAATGCATGAGGAAAGTGCAACCATGAATTTCCACGGTCCGATTGAGAACATTTGTGTGTTATTTTTGATGAAACGGGACTGCTATCGTCTTAATTATATTGATATATACTATAACTAATTCTAAGATCCCTGCGCACTGACCTATCCACAGGCGTTTGGCTGTGTATACATGTTTCTCTCTCTATATATAATACTGAGTGTGTCGACACAGCACTACATATGTAGAAGAACAGGGAAAATACACATTCGAGTGCCCCGATCAGGAATCGAACCCGGGTCTCCGGCGTGGAAATCTACGGCTCTACCGACTGAGCCAAAGAAGCATGCTCCGTCAGCTGAGTGACAGAGACCGTATTTAACACTATGTACAAGTCACACCGACCCGCTCCTTTTACACTACTCCCCCTGTTTTTCTTGAGATTTCCTAAATCTCAACCCGAGACTCTTTAACCACCTACCATGGGTTATTTAGTTGGGCGCCAATGTAGAAGAACAGGGAAAATACACATTCCTGTCGAGTGCCCCGACCAGGAATCGAACCCGGGTCTCCGGCGTGGAAATCTACGGCTCTACCGACTGAGCCAAAGAAGCATGCTCCGTCAGCTGAGTGACAGAGACCGTATTTAACACTATGTACAAGTCACACCGACCCGCTCCTTTTACACACACATATATATATATATATATATAGAGAGAGAGAGAAACGACTAGAGCCCAAACGCCTGTGAACTACGTTATCATACAACTGTTGAGGTCTAGACTCTCCTGTGAACATACATACTTATTATATATAAACAGAGAAAGGAATGAAATCGTTGGGAAAGGCCAATTCAAAACATGAAAATGTTATCACACAATTTTCATAAACATCCCATTTAACAGATCGAATAGTTACACAATACAAAGGCCTCTTTGACAACTCTAGAGAACCAAAGTCTTTAAAACTCTACTTTGTTATCGAGACCTAAGTCTGAGACTTTACTGCAGTGTATATAATTGAGACCTCAGAGCAGATTTTTTTTAATTCACTTTGTTTTTTTAACTAGATATGCAGAATCACACCGTGTAATTAATATTGACATTGAATTTCAGTACCTTCTTTCATAACGCATGCGCATGAGTGACACCCATCTTGTCCAGCTGGTCCGAGTTTAACAGTATGCTTGCAAGTGCTTACACAAAGGTCGGTGTTAGGACATCTCGACCCTTTCGCGGGGTTAGAACCTGAGTGTTAATCAAATGCATGTGATATATTTTCATTTTGTCTATACAACATTTTCAATGTATTCGTTATATTTTTAAAGGAAACATGAAAACTTCGATGTATCACATTCTCTAACTCTATGTTATAGCTTGCTCAAGAAATTAAAGTCATAACAATATTACCAATCGCTAATTATATCCAAATTAGACTGCTAGTCGTTTTCTACCTGAATTTTGAGAAGGTGAAGCTGTACAAAAAGGTCCGGAACATCCACTTCCGGATCCGCTTCCACCACTAGTCATGCCACCCCCGTTTCCTTTTCCGTCCATTGTCATCCCAGCACCAGGGAACATAGGGTTGAAACCTTTAATCAATATATTATATATCAAATATTATAAGCAGTATGTAGTTAATCGTGAGTGATACATGAAGATGCATCAGAAAGTTTCAGTTTTATCATAAAAAGATAGTAATAATTCGTTACCATCTTTAGAGCATGAGGGGCCAGTACATGAAGATCCACTTCCGGTTCCACCAGCCGCATTTCCCAGAATGCCTAATAATGATAAAAATATTGTTACCATCTTATTAAGAAGTAGACGATGAACTTTGTGAAAATAATACGGACTAGTTTATTTATGAAATGAAGTAGGGCTTAGAATTGTACATTCGTAACAGCAAACAATATTACTGAGTACACAAGGAGAATACTGAATTTAATGTTTATGTGTCCAAATGTAACATTATGCTCATTCAAGCATGATTTAGTAAGTCTACTAAGCTTTCGTAAGAGAATATTTAAGCGAGAATCATGGAACAAATTTACATAACTAACCAACCTGAATTCTGAGAAGACGATGATGTACAGAACGGTCCGGAACATCCACTTCCAGATCCGTCTCCGCCTCCTCCATTAGCCATTCCACCCCCACTTCCGCTTCCGTCCATCGTCATGCTAGCTCCCGGAAACAGTGGATTGAAGTCTTTAACATAAAAATGCAATGTTTGTTTTAACATGAACTACAACAATGCCGTCGTTCCATAGAGTTTTAGCATTCTAAAAGAATATCGGATCTACTATACCAAAACTTGTATACAGTACTGATTGTTTATCGTGCTTATTGCTTTTCCTGAAAAATAACACTTAAAACATAATATTTCAATAAACATAAAATTATACAACAAAAAATTCAGTATAACGAAGGAGCATACCTCCACCAGATCCACTTGATCCACTTCCGGATCCGGTAGAAAACGGACTCGGCATACCAGCACCGGAAGCGGAAGCAAAACCGGACCCGGAATTGGACCCATATCCGACGCTTGATCCTCCAGGCATTTTGTCCACATGAAATGGGCTTGATTCAGAATTTGATTCGTTTTTCGATTTTCCTGAATTGCCATTTGAGGCTGTAAGATTGTATGAATGTCATTATCTTTTTTTGTACTTTGTGAATACATACAACATATTGCTTTAAAACGTCTCATGTTCTACCAATATCAATGTATCATGTCCTAACAATGTCAGCGTTTCAAGTCCTACTAATTCCAGTAATTTACATTGTACTGGATACATATGAATTTACATGAAATATTACTTGATGCAATAGTATTTTTGCGCAAAAATTTAAGCGAAGCAAGCTGTAAGTTATTTAAGTGAAGAAAAACCCATAGAAGCTGCTAAGAACAATCGATTTGAATCCTTTCGAAATAAAAAGAAAATTACTTGCTGTTCCTGAACCAGATCCCATACCGAATCCTGAACCAAACGACGAAGATGTGGACCCACTGGTCATACTAGACATCTGGAATGGGTTGGGCAGATCCTTAGAATTGGTGCTATTTTTGCCAGACATTGCTTCAGCTTCTGAAAAATCCACAGAAATGGATATCATTCACTCCTCTTGCAATCTTACCAGGTCGTCTGACACTCTTAAATAAAGCAGCACCGAAGATGTAAACAATTTATCTACCAACCCAAACCACCCATTCAACAAAAAACGCCGTTCAACTTCTCATGATTATCTAAAAGAGATCCGGAAGTGTGGTTCTATTTAGAAATTACGGGAAGATAATATCACACGATGATTTCAGTAGTAAACACTGCCAGTTTAACAGAGATGAGAGTTGAGGGTTTTCCGTTCTGTGGTTGTGAAATCTGTTGATATCTAATGAAACCAGTCTGTAAAACATGGGATTGAAAGTACCTAATTGTTCATTCTATCGTTCCTCTATTGTTCCTACCTCGCTGTCATCAAAATGTACTTTTATTCATCCAATTTGAATCCATGAAAAACAATAGATTGGTCAGCCTGTACATTTGAGACGAGAACAAAACTGAAGTTGGTTTTAAGCAGAGATTTAGATAGTATATCTCTGCTTTAAATTAGTCACAGCCATAGAAATTATTACTTGTGACGTTTCGATAACCACACTGCGCTGTTTACAGTTCAGTAAATAGTGTTGAAAACGGTCATAAGAGACCCATAGATTGTGGTTTTACGAAGCAGTTGGTTTCTACACATGTATACAGACTCGGTGGCTATTCAAATCGCTTTTTGAAAATGGTACATTTCCACTTCAGAAAACGAATTCACAATCTGATCCGGGTCGCTTACTCTGGTACAGTGAGTTCCAATGTACAGCTTCGCTAATACTGATGCAACTGAGAGGCGCCAACGTTTATTACAAACCTTTAGAGTCATTTCGGATACAGGTGCAAGTCTGACAACCGTCGTTCCCTTTTGGTCCGAGTTTGTATCCTTTACAAGATAACATACATATAATTGTTGCTATGCAATCCGTTGCTGGTTTTGGTTTTTCTGGTCGTACGTGACTTGTCACTATAGGTATACCCATTCCATTGGCTGTAATTTGAAGAAAAAGTAATGGCAATTTACATGCGTACGTGTTTTATATAAATGAAAAGTTTTAGTATTGTAAAATGTTCCTTATGCAACAGTATATGGTTCAGAGTAATAAAGTATTGAACTGATTTAAAACAGAAATAACTCAAACCATTAACCTGATTCTGAACAAACATAAACGAAGGAGTATTAGTTTGTCGAAATCGAATCATCGTCACTGGTTCTCCGCAAATGTATTGTTCTGAATATTTTCTTTGTGAAAGTAACGATACCCTGGCTAATGGCGAGTCCATTGGTCTAGAACAAAGGGAATAATAACTAGTACTATAACAGTATATATTTGCAATTATTCTATATAAATTTTCTTTTCAAATACACTAGACGGTCGACCGCATACTATTTCCTTAAGTTGCGATTACAGTTGTGATTTTGTATGCTAACCCCAGAGACACGAATTTCCAGCCCACGGTCAATATATATGTATTATATTATTAAGGATATGAACTCTACGGTGGAGATAATTAAGGAATAGATGCTTATTTTGTTGAGGTTATGAGGGTATAATGATAATGGAGCCCGTGTAAATTATGTAACCCCGGCGAAGCCGGGTTACATAAAATTTACACGGGCTCCATTATCATTATACCCTCATAACCTCAACAAAATAAACATCTATTCCTTATATTTACAGTTTTTCAAGAAAATTCATATTATTAATTCCCGCGGCAGTTGCATATTTTTTATTAAAATACACAATTTTCTTCTCTCCCGTCATCGTCAACGAATTCGATTGAACAGCTGATTGGAATCGAGTCATTCATATGTTTCCCGCCAAAAGTGGGGTCATGATCCCACGTTGCTACGCCATCGACTATTCGCGTAACAATAGAATCGACGCGCGTGTTGTGCTAACATTATGCACTGATAATGATAATACTAGAAAGCATGGTTATTGAGTCCATGTCAGTGCAAACTGTAAATATATGGACATATTTTAAAGTCTCTGTGTGCAAACCGCTGATCAAAATATGCAGTAAATAATTTCCTTACCAGGACCACAGGGACACGATTTACACCCGTTTTCGTCTTCCTCTAGACAGTACGCCGGGCACACGATGTCTGCCTTTATACAGGCATACGTCATCATAACGGGAGATCCTCTGTGGAATAATGACCATGGCAGAGGCCCGAGCCGGCCGCCACTGTTTCCCATCATACTTCCGGTTCCGGCAGACATTACCATCATTGGCCTGGCGGAACCCATTCCCATGAGAGACGTGGAGTACGGCGTCTCGTACAAGTTGTTTCCCTGGTTAAATGGGCTGCTGCTTGGTCCTCCTGGTAACACCAATCAGGTTTACATAGTAGCATTGACATAGAACATCTGTTGTTAACGGTTATTTTTATCATTTTTGAAGAATAAAATACTCCCACCCATCCCCTACCTATACAGTGGACTTGGTGTGGGGTTTCCAAATTCCATTGGACGGTTTCCATGAGGGTTATAATTAAATAAATAATGACAAAATACATTTTTATAGAAGAATTTCCAGATGTATGTTGGGGAATGGCGGTTCATAAGGTCCCACCAACTCCTCTGGATCCGTCACTGACCTGAAGCCTACTTACATATAGTACATTATTTACCTCTAACACTGGTTTACCTGTGTTGTGTAACCTACCCGCAGAACACTTGCAGATCGGACAGGACTTGTCGTACGTTACACAGTCCGGCTTACAGTCCTTAGATATAGGTTGGCAGTCCTCGATACCTTGTAATACTATACCTGAAGTACAAACAAACATCACAAAGAAATCCACTGGGTCGTTTTGCATTTACACGTAGAACGATTTTGCGTACCCAGCAAACTATTCTTTTCTAAAGGCGACAAACTGATCTATTTAAAGTTTAAAGAGTTAAATTGCAGCTTTTCTGAATCGCGAATGCCTGGTAACTTTGATAATGGATGCAGTATCTTCCCTTTTTTATTGCCTTTGTAGTACACATCAAGGGTCATTACTCCAGTTAATCTAACGGTCAGGTAATTGCTCTGACTGTCTTACACATCTACAGCGCAAAAACAAAGGTTTGGATGCATTGCATATTCTAGATCTACATGGCGAATCTGTTGGAATATTAGACAAAATATGTGTTTAAAGATTACGTATACGATGACAATCCGAATCGACAACACTAAGTCAGGATATGTTCAGGAAAACCACCTAACAGAATAAGGATACCGAATCGACAACACTAAGTCAGGATATGGTCAGGAAAACCACATAACAGAATAAGGATACCGAATCGACAACACTAAGTCAGGATATGGTCAGGAAAACCACATAACAGAATAAGGATACCGAATCGACAACACTAAGTCAGGATATGGTCAGGAAAACCACATAACAGAATAAGCACTAATTTTACAAGGCAATATTTTTGGAACGTGAAAATGACACTGGAAGAGTTTTATAATGTGTTGTTCAAGATGGCGGCTATACATGGCCGTCACTTTGAATTTCATACCAACACCGCACACATGGCATAACTTGTCATTGCACTCTCAGCAATGAACCAACTCACTCACAGCAATGTAACTAAATCAGGCCGTTTTCAAGATAAATGTGATTGAATTATGGTATCATTGCCTGCGCGATGACAACGTTCAGAATATGGAATGCCCATCTTGTATGTCAGTTGAAGTCTTGAAGTCGATACACACTTAAAGCAATCACATTTACATTTAGTTATATTTCGCTCGAACAAAAATGTTAGATAATTCCTTGGCAATGCTACTGAATATCGAAAGATATATACCACTAATCTATCACGAATTCATTAACATTTCCACAACAATACTGTTCGTTACCTTATGACATAAGTATTAAAAATTGATAATCATTAAAACCACCATTGTTTCCTTACCTTGTGGTATCACGTGATGCAGTGTATCCATGGTAACAGCCAGTAACAGAATCACTGATGTTGACTTTAGCATGATGAAATTGTCAATGTCCAAACAATTGAAATATAAATCAGTGTTTTGTTTTTTATTATCACTTATAACTTCATGAACTCTCCGTACTGGTAATTACACACACATTATACATAATCTCAGGGTTTTAACCACCACTGTGTCAGGCGATATTTGTTGTTCAGAGAATTATGAACGAGCGATGGCTTATAAGTCCAATATTATGTTGTAACTCGGAAAACAACAACAATTATCGAATATAACGACGCTAAGTTTATTTCCTTCAGGTGGCCTCATTGTGTGATAACATCTCAATGGATGTCTATGTTATCAGTAAGGTGGTGTGGTCAGAATGGGGCTCACCATGAGGGTTTATAACAAACAACGCACCAGGTGTTACGTTATCACAAGGACAATGCTACACCTGCCGGAATCGTGCTATCCTACCACACATGGCATCACAAGTTACATCTAGTGCTGTAATTCCAAACACAATAACTTCCCCCATTAGTGCAGAAACGGTTACTTGGTGCAAAGATCATTCTACATTTTATATTTCGACAGTCATAAATTCAAGAATAACTTCGCAAATATTGTTCCGTAACATTACTTAATCTAAAACCAACTTAATATAAGCATTACACACAGGAGCATGACAGTGCGGTTTATTTTTATTGTGTAGAACAAACTTGCCTATATCAAGGTATTGTTCGCCATTGTACAGTGTAGGTCTTATGAGAAACATGTGCTCTCTTGTAATTTATAGTGTATTGAATATTAAACGTTACAGTATTCAATAAATAAATATCAAGTTATAATCACTGTATTTACATTCAAAATTGTATGAATTTCATTGCTATTCAATGTTTCTAAATCAGGTTTATTTATATGCAATAGTAATTAAATTTTATTACAAAAAGCCACATACAAATGTACTACAGTTCTGAAATTTTCCTTTTCTGTTCTATATCAAAATATTTATTTCTGTTGTAAATAAATCATTTCTATTCTACAACATTATTTTGTAATGTATTTCAATTGTTCATTGTTACTTCATATGCATCATAATATATATTGTATAATTTGAATCATAGGAAGGGTTTATAAGACAGCTCTCTTAATTCGAAATAATTCCTCAGCGACTGCATCCGCGAGTTTACTTGATTGTTAAGTAATATTCACACATGGTATTTAATTCATTCGTCCAAGAAGACACATTTAATGCCCTTCTATATCAATGATTAGACTAGTCCATTATGGAATTCCAGAAGTGAAGGAGTTACAGCATAGTAACTAACAGTCATGTAAAATTGTGGTTCTTAACCCTTTCACCACTGTAGGCAATAATGGACTCATCCGGATCAATTGATGGTAGAGTCTACTAAAGCTACATAGGGGTGAAAGAGTTAATTTTCTTCCGGGAGCGAAAATTGCGGTATTATTTCGACCCATAAAGCGTTCATGAAATTATAGTTTATGTAACTTAATTTAAGTTCAATGGAAATAAAATGAAAATAAACTACGATATGTTTTGATAAGTTTAGTTTAGATTTCCATATGTTGTTCAA
Source organism: Argopecten irradians (assembly GCF_041381155.1). NCBI lineage: Eukaryota > Metazoa > Mollusca > Bivalvia > Pectinida > Pectinidae > Argopecten > Argopecten irradians. Next base: position 13,396,869 of record NC_091146.1, read on the forward strand.
ATAGAAAATCGTTATACCTCTTTGTTTATTTCAGAGTTGCGTTATTTCGAAATTAGATTATAAAACCAAAAGCTATGTCACACTAGTGGGTAACTTATTCTTAATGTCAATATGTATTTTAATTAGTTTGTGTACATATTTCGTTCTATTTTGTGTGTGTCTACACAGAAATGTAGGTATAATCATAACTAATGGTGTTGTAAAAATGATATAAAGTTTACATGAAAATTGAACTTTCAGCTACAATTGTATTTACGATTTACTCACGCAATCCTTGTCAGCTTTGTATGCAAATATGTTCAGGACTAAACGTTTGAAATGTACAGAATATTTACACAGAGTTGATCAGGTACCATTGTGATATTTTAAGTTAATATTATCTGATCCAATTTCACACATCTTTGTCATTACTCGTTGTAACAGTTACAATGTATCTGTAGTGAACGACAAATCTTGTCGTTCATTATCTAATTGGTGAAATTTTCGATCATTAGATTTTTTGTTTTTTCCCTGACAGAAATGGAGAGTGATAATTACCAGTTAGTTGCTGCCATTGATTTCGGAACAACGTATACTGGTTACGGGTTCCTAACACGGCACGACTTCCTTACCGATCCAACGAAAGTTAGTTTAATGGTTTGGAATGCAGGTTCGGCTGCCTTAACTTCTCAAAAAGCACCGACCTGTGTTCTGTTTGATAAAGACCAGACGTTTCATTCCTTTGGATACGAGGCTGAAGATAACTTCAACGAACTTTACATAGATGACAATCACGAAGACTAGTATTTATTTCGCCGTTTTAAAATGGACTTATACAAAGACAAGGTAAGTTATTAGTTATTTCAGATATTTAATTGCTATTAAATTATCGCATGAGGTTGAAATACTGAGTTGTCGTTGGGAAGATAACATGACGGTATAACCGACACCCAAAACGTGACATTTATGACGTCACTAATGTTTACGTGGTGACGTCAACTGATCACCGTCAAAATGGCTGTTCCATCTTGTGGATTAAATCGTCGTTGATAAACGGTTTTCATGGTCTAGCTTAAACAATGTTAATGCAGAAATCCTAAAATGAGTTGATAATGTAAATATAAGCATTAAACTAACTTCCTATGGCGTCTATGGTCTATATAGATGCCAGAGCTTTGCAGACAATCATCTCATAATGCGCTCGATCAAACTGAATGCGGTACACATATAACAGTCATATATTTTGCAGATTCTGTGTCAACCTTGTACTAATAAGATACTGTAATTCTTATGATTGTGATTCTTGCAACTAAAAGTCTTCTCTCCTGTCCACTGTTAAATCAGGGATTGCCAACAAACGTCGAACACTTTCCTAAATAATTTGCTGCTTACCACACTTGAACTCGTCTGTCTTATTTTGTTGCTCTGTAAAAATACAAAACAGTGCCTACTTACAATATGTCAAATTTATCACATAACTGGCCCGTCCAGCCATACGACCATGTCATAAATGTCGTAAGACACATGTGTAATAACACTATTATGACGTCACATGTAGCTTTGACGTCATAACCTATATATGACGTCGCATGTTATAATCTATATATGGCGTTGCATGATTGTCTCCGTAGACGGAAAACTCACATCCGAGCTGGATTTCAACTGTTTTTTATAGAGACGAAATAAAAAGTTTCACTTATATTTCTATTAATAAAGGTTATGTGATAAACAGAACCTTACACTCGGGACTACGCGATATGAAATTTATACAACCCGTTAGATAATTTGATATACCACTCGCCTAAATGTTCATGGAGTATCAAATTATTGAACTCGTTTAATAAATTTCATATTAGATAATCACTCATGTAAAATCCTCTATGCCGTCTACAATTAAAACTGAATCGAAGCATCATAATCCGGAGTTTAGTACGTAGATAACATGATATAGTCTAGACTGATTTATTTGTAACGTCTATCGGCCGTGGGTAATCCAGTTATGTCTTTACATGCCATAAACAGTCTATCGGCCGGGGGTAATCCAGTTATTATTGTAATGTCTATCGGCCGGGGGTAATCCAGTTATGTATTTGTAACGTCTATCGGCCGGGGGTAATCCAGTTATGTATTTGTAATGTCTATCGGCCGGGGGTAATCCAGTTATGTATTTGTAACGTCTATCGGCCGGGGGTAATCCAGTTATGTATTTGTAACGTCTATCGCCGGGGTCTATCGGCCGGGGGTAATCCAGTTATGTATTTGTAACGTCTATCGGCCGGGGGTAATCCAGTTATGTATTTGTAACGTCTATCGGCCGGGGGTAATCCAGTTATGTATTTGTAACGTCTATCGGCCGGGGGTAATCCAGTTATGTATTTGTAACGTCTATCGGCCGGGGGTAATCCAGTTATGTATTTGTAACGTCTATCGGCCGGGGGTAATCCAGTTATGTATTTGTAACGTCTATCGGCCGGGGGTAATCCAGTTATTATTGTAACTTTGTAAACGTCTATCGGCCGGGGGTAATCCAGTTATGTATTTGTAACGTCTATCGGCCGGGGGTAATCCAGTTATGTATTTGTAACGTCTATCGGCCGGGGGTAATCCAGTTATGTACTTTGTAACGTCTATCGGCCGGGGGTAATCCAGTTATGTATTTGTAAGTCTATCGCGGTGTACGTCTATCGGCCGGGGGTAATCCAGTTATGTTTTGTAACGTCTATCGGCCGGGGGTAATCCAGTTATGTATTTGTACGTCTATCGGCCGGGGGTAATCCAGTTATGTATTTGTAATGTCTATCGGCCGGGGGTAATCCAGTTATGTATTTGTAACGTCTATCGGCCGGGGGTAATCCAGTTATGTATTTGTAACGTCTATCGGCCGGGGGTAATCCAGTTATGTATTTGTAACGTCTATCGGCCGGGGGTAATCCAGTTATGTATTTGTAACGTCTATCGGCCGGGGGTAATCCAGTTATGTATTTGTAATGTCTATCGGCCGGGGGGTAATCCAGTTATGTATTTGTAATGTCTATCGGCCGGGGGTAATCCAGTTATGTCTTTACAACTGTATAAGACTGCACAGATTCATATATTTCTGTTATTTCTTTACATTTTCCATCAATACTCGTCCATATTACTCTCATCGAAACCGTCATGATGCAGATCTGTGCCCACGTAAACGAGGTACGGAGAGGAAGTGTGAAGACCGTGACCCTGTTGTTACAACATCATTCATGGTTTTTAGCTTTGTTTGTGCCCATAAACAGTTTATTTTAATTTTCAGGTTACAAGAAACCTGATGTTGGAAACGTTGGATGGCAAGAAAATGTCTGCTTTGAAGGTAATATCAGCCGTCATCTTATATCTCAAGAACCACCTACTGAAGACAATCGCTGACCGTGCGGTGGACATCAAGGAACCAGAAACCAGATGGGTACTCACTGTACCGGCCATATGGAGTGACTCAGCCAAGCAGATAATGAGAGAGGCAGCAGAAATGGTAAAACAGATTTGCATACATAATGTCAAATGGTCCTAGTTACAGTGCTACTCTACCAATTTGATAATAAGTTTGGTTTTATTTACTATTTTCAGGCACACATCCCAACGGATCAGCTAATGATGGCTTTGGAGCCCGAAGCTGCATCGATGCTTTGTAAACATCTTTCTGCTATTAAATGTCTATCACCCGATACCACAGAAGACGACCCATTTCAGTCCGGATCTAAATACATGGTATTGGATGCCGGAGGTAAGATATTTCTCTGATATATTCCTGTCAGGCGGGTCTGTTTAGGGTAAAAAACCTTTAGGTCAAACATATGATTCCTTGTAAAATCACTATGGTAAGACAGCCTAACGCATAAATGTGACGTCATTATTTTCACGTTTGATTTTGAGGTTAATACTAATTAAAAATAAGTTTGTAAAATTAATCTTTGAAATGTGGATATTAAGGATAGAGATATAATACCCGAGGGTCATGGTCACAAAATGTTGTAAAATCCCAGGCTTGCCGACGGTTAACATCAGTTTGTGATTTTAAGAGTAGACTACCCCTATCCTTCATATCTACATTTCAAAGATTTTTCTAATTATTAAAAGAGTATTTTTCATTCATACTTTGACGTTTCATTGCAATTTTATAGTTATGATATTCCCCCATTTTCGAATACGTTCGAAGAAAAAACAAGAATTACACGGAAGTAGATGTATCGCCTGCATAGCAGTTTAAACATCACAAAAATAGTTATTTTCAGTTGAAAATAATGTTAATAATTAGGTGAAATTTTCAAGTCCTGTTACTCTTGAAAATATTGACGAATTTTGACCACTATCAAAGCTCTCTGAGATCTCATTCATATAAAGCAATATACATAATTTTGTTGAAATCGGATAATAAAGACAAAGTTATTGAGCGGAAACCAAGAAATGATCTGCTTTGATGATTTTAAAGTCCAATACCTCTTGCAAATATTGACGGATTTGGACCAGTATCTGGTCCGTCCGAGATTCCATTGACATAAAGCAATATCCCAAATTTGGTTGAAATCGGACAATAAATACTGATGTTATCGCACGAAAACCTTTTCCTGGCGCCGACGACGCCGACGCCGACGCCGACATAGTGATACCTATGTGTCACCCTTGCGTTGCAGGCGACACAAAAACGACTTCAAGTTAATTCTAAATACATGTAGATGAACAGTGCGTGATATTTTAACATATGTTCTGCTCTCAGCATATTTTATAATAAAACTAGCATTGGCTAGTTCCTGAAACAGATGTTGCCTTTCTCTTTACAGTTAATCTTTTCGTGGTAATAAGATAAAGACAGCTTTCTAAAAATACATTAGAATCCCCACAAAATATAACAAGATAAAAACTGTGAGGATAAATTGTCATAGGAAATACATGTATTAATAAAATTCTTATGTTTTTGTACAGTCGGTCTCATGAAAATTGAACCACGATTTATCAAGACACCATACAACTTTTATTTTAATTTTACCCAAAATCTATTTCATGGACCTCTTCTGTCTTACTGTGTTACAATAAAGATATATTCTTAATGTAAATATTATAACTTCAACATACAACGTTATATATCACTACATGTAACTGTTAAGTCTATTTAAAACACAACTTTAAAACAAATATAATTAATTAATCAAGGATTTCAGTCACTTAAATCACAGTCTTTAAATGCATGGATATTTTGTTGCGATCCCGTATGATTCAAGCAAGCATCTGCATAGACAACTAACAACAGGAGCATACTCATCGTAAACAAAAAATGCCGTCCTCAAAGCGATATAACCTTAACAAGACGATGAACAAAATCAACAGTTATATGACAAGTTACACCGGGGCTAATCGTACAAACCTGGCTTCGCTATTTACGCTCGTGGAAATGCTTGTTTTACATAGATAAGTATCGTTTTGGGGAGCGTACGGGATAAATATTTGCTCGGTGTTCAACTCACGGCCAAGAATCTAAAAATATAAGTTGCCCACTCAGAAAGTATTCTCCTTCAGGATGCAGTCGGAAATGTCACAGAAAACATTCGCATTATAGTTCCAGGTGATGCGAGTCTAGCTGTTCTGAAAGGTGCCGTGACCAACGGATTCATTCCGGATGTATATTGTCACATAGAGTCTGTAGATATACATATGAGACAGACGGCATGATACCGTTTGTAGAAGGTGTTCACAAAGAGGAGTATCCTATAATAGATGCAAGAGGGGAATTCATATGTGATCATTTCTTTAACAAATTTGTTACGAAAGGTACACAAATATGCTTTTGTTTAAAGAACAGACATAGTCAAAAGAGGTCATTATGCCCCCTCCACAATAAATTTTTAACTGTGAAAAACAGGTCATTATAAGATACACAAATCTTTATCAAAAATAAAATCGCTTCAGCATTGATAATTAGAACATATAAGTTAATCGTTTTGATCAGATCAGATATACAAACATATTACCAATTCTAAAACTTTATAAGACTCAACTGAGGCAGTAACTAGGTCAAACAAGTACAGACCGTTCATGTGACAAACCGGACCTACGATTAAAAGCATGCAAAGTCAAAATATCAAGTTTTCTTCTGCATTATAAACGGTAGTTCCTTTTTGATATCCCGTATTAACTCTTGTATAAAAATGTCAAAAGAAGGTAAAGTTTTCAAAGAACGAAAGAGTATTGATCTTGTTTATATAATTTGTTGTGCTAACGAAGAATTAAAGCTATGTGTGTACCTGCCCTTGATTCCACACCATTATCCACTGACGTCACGCTATTGTTTACGTCATGACGTCACATTGACAATGGAATAAGCTTCTTATATTATACTAGGTACATATAAAAAAATATGATTGACTGCAAGGCCTTAATGGGTCATAACATTCACGTTGGTTGGTTTTTTTTACAATAGAAAAAAATGGCGGCCGCAAACTGAAGCTGTCAGTGTGTAGGATTGAATTGTGAAGATTTTTCTTAAGTTTTCATGTATGCGTTACCTTAGAAGTGCTAACATAGGGCCATGAAACAACATATATTTCTTATAAAACACAAATCATTTACAAGACCGCTTCATTATATTATCTAACCGTGCGTAGTTTTGGAAATAACAAACCTGTCAACCTTAAGTAAATTTTAAAAGTATACTCACAATCCATAGGGATTTGAGAATTAGTTAGTCTATATATCAATATGGACACGTACACTAGATAGCCTATTGACCTTTATGAGACGAGTTAGGAGTCTACATAAAAAAATCGGTAAAATTCGTTTTCTACATATACGCAAGTGTACAATGTAGAATATAACAGGTAATTAACGAGTACGCAAATTGGCGAGCATTGTGGTGTTTATGGGTTTTGAGTCCCCGGGAAAAATATTACGATTAAGAATGGCTGAGATAATAGTTTCACTATGTATTTTGATGATTTCGCGAGAGCCGAAGGCGCAAGATTCTGGTGTTTGGGGGTCCGGGAGTCTCCCACGGTAAAAAATATGACGATTTACAACGGCTGAGATGAGTATTTTGATGATATTAAAGCGTTCTTAACATGGTAGATTTTCGATTTTAAATTACCTGCATTTAAAATGATAATTGTGAATTTCGTCATATCATTATGCAACCCTGCTCGATCTGAACATACCGGCTGCACTACATCGGACATTATTGTGTAACTCGAAATATTAATGAATTAATTATCTTGCTAAGACAATTTTTGAAATACATAAAGTAGAATCCCTTGACGGACATTTTTAGTCTAGCTCATGTGTTATTGAATTTTTATTATTTAAGGTTTGAACATATTTTTCTCCATGTGTACTGAGACCTGTGGCTTAAAATATACATGCATGTTGACAGTTCCGGCAGTTGATTGTCTCAGATGATGTCACAAATCATTGGAACTAAAGGAAGGTAAGTCAAAGAAAAAAATCAGTAGTCAAAAAGATGTGAAGATTACCTTCATTAATTTTATTATTAAGATACAAAATATAAACAAATATCAAACTGATATATGTTTAAATAGGACACACACAAGTTTCTAGCCTATTATCTCATTTTCCATATCCCTTCTGTTTTTATCACCTTTGAGTAATATTTCAGCCAGAGTAGCGAATCGCGACTTTTTGGTATAATAACCAAGTTATGTCCCCGGTGGCAGTGTGATATGAAGGTTTATTTACCCTCATATGTAATATTTCCTCGGGCAAGCCCTCGGGAAATATTACACCTTCGGGTAAATAAATCTCCATATCACACTGTCATCGGGGTCATAAGACACTTTCATATGTGGATATGAAGGATAGGGATATTCTACCCGAGGGTCACAAAATGTAGTAAAATCCGAGGCTTGCCTAGGGTTTTGCAACATTTTGTGATTCCGAGGGTAGAATATCCCTATCCTTCATATCCACTTATGAAAGAGTATTTTTCTTTCATACTTCGACGTTTTATTGCAATTTTTAAACTATAATATCCCGCCATTTTGAAATAAATTCGAAGAAATCCACGGCTGAAAGTCCATTTTTCATGAAAAAATTACGTGATATTTTCAACAAAAATTCCGTTGTTTGCATCATTTATAGTAAAAAACCAAAGAAGTTTGTGAAAAAAATGTTAAAATTTTACCGAGGAAATAGAAATTTTGTTGATGCCGTGACGTCACGAGGCTTTATTACATGGGTAGCCATGCAATACAGCCTCAGGCGACATGAGTGTATTGCCCTTGACCAGCCAGTATTACACCCATAGGTATGGAAGAAATGCATAATATTACATTATTCACATAGGCGAAACCATCGGCTATCTAGCGGGCGGATGATATTATAAATGATCATAATGCAGACATTCTGTTTAAAATATGTTTCCTATATTTTAATGTTCTAGTACGTATTATATCGAACATAGCAGGAAAGAAACTGTAAAGATCACTATTTAAAAGTTACATTTGGCAATGATGTAACTACACTCATCTACCAACTTCCTGAAATCGATGTTTCTGAAATACCTGCCTTAAGACTTATATATATAATCACATATGTATGTACAATGATCACAGTGTTCTTTAAATAAAATCTTATAACATGGCATCGTTATACTACATGTACATAGTGCTGGCGGAGCATACAAAGTGTTGCCAATTTAACCAAGAAAGTCAAAACAGGCACTGATCTTTTCCCCAGTGTGTTTGTCTTCGGCAGTAAGCTTAATCTCTGAGCCTCCGAAGTATATGGTGGCATTTGCACCCCTTGCTTTACCTAACGTCGTATCGGGCATATCGAGTGTGATGCCTCCTAACCTCTGACAACTCTTCTCAGTAACGTATTTGGGATGTTCAGATGTAGACGCGTACAACGAGAAATGAATAGATTTTGCTAATGCATATCCAACGTAAACTTCTCGAGTTACTGAAGATTCCCCAATTGACACATGCGATCCTTTATTGACAAAAATCTTGAAACAATGTCCACACTTGACATCGCCATCATTATTAACATACCGATACTTGTCATACCCATCCTCTCCAAACGGAAAATTCAAAGATATTCCATAAGTGTATTTACATATCCGCTGAGACAATGTGTCCGGGCGGTGACCATTAATCACAGCCCCCTTCAGTACGGCCAAACCTGCCCCATTGGGAATAATCAGTCGCCTGTTTCCCACAACAGATCTGATAGAATCTTGTAGGAGAGGACATTCGGAGTAGCCCCCCACCAACAAAATAGCCTCGCATTTTTGTACCTCGGCTATATGTAGTATTTCAGAGACATGTTCTGATATATGTTTCAAAGATGGTTCAAACATAGAGTGTGCCTTTGTTAGGGAAAGACGAATTTTATCCCTATTCCATGCCACATCTTCTGGAAGGAACCTTTCTTGAATTGCATCTTTAATATGTTTATCTGGATTACACTCTTTGAATGATTCCAATAGAGAACACGGCACTGTGATCGTTGTTTTATTTCCAGTATCCTTTCCTGTGAAAGTTCTTTTCTTCACCTCGAAATTTCGTTGCAAGTCGATAACACTTGGAACATCATTGGCCTTGAAGTGCGAAAAAGCAGGTTCACCTACAATAGTCTTCAACAAGTTTTCAAAGGATTCATCTACTTTTGTTCCTCCCCAATCCCCACCATTAGCCTCGTAGATTTCCTTGAGCGACCCGCCACTTGCAACCTCGTGTACTGTGATGTCTATGGTACCGCCTGTGTGAATAGACAAAATACAAATGATAAATAATTATGTTGCTTAGTATGAATGAGTGTAATATTTAAAAAAAAAATAGTGATTGTTTCCTCGTATAAGCCAGTGGTATGAATAAACATTTCAATCACACATATCATTGCAATGGCTTTTAAACACGATTTACCATTTTTCCTTTTATTTCCCTTTTTGTTTATATTGGTGTTATTCTATCAATTAAAAAAAAAGAAGTTGGATGTAGATTCTACCTTATAATTTTTTTAATTATAGTAAACGGTATCAAAATATCCTCTATTCCAGACATGTATTGAATCATTAATGCCACAAAAGTTTGCAAATATTTTTTTTTCATACCGTACCCAGAAGAAATTACAAAATGGTGATATCAATCCTTATACTACACATTAAACGCGTTTTAAAGTACGATTCAACTGTTGTTTTTTTCAAGGACTTCCTTTCCAATTTAATACGCAATGTCAGTGTGTTAAATTTATCAGAAAGCCGCATTTAGAATGAAAACGAAAACTACTTGATTTCAAACTCTAATTGCCGTAACATGGTTCTCCAGTTGGGGGACTTAAAAGGTGTAAAACTGCATAAGGGGAACTTTTCACGAATAGCAGGAAAAATACATATTTTGTTTCGTACAAGAAAAGATAACTCTAACAAGTTTAATAGTTATTGGAATAATTAAATTGTGTACGCATACACATACCTCCTGCATCTAACACCATGTATCTGCAACCGACTCGGAATGATTCTAGTTTGTCTGCCCTGTCACCGGATAAAAGCAAACTCCCAGGCATATGTTTACATAGCATGGATGCTGCTTCTGGTTCTAATGCAATGAGTAATTGGTTTCCAGCAATCCCAGCCTGCAATAATCAACAAGAATGACTACCACTTGACTATTAATGGATCTCATTTGATCGGATTTGTTGGATATGGTTGTATCATTATGACACTTCAAGTTTTGTTAGGATATTCTATTGCCTTATCAATTGATTGATTTGTTACCGTTTCGGCAGCCTCGCGCATCATCTGTTTGGCTGGGTCACTCCATATGGCAGGGACCGTGACTACCCATCTAATCTCCGTCTCCCGAATGTCGATCGCTCGGTCCTTGATTGTTTTCGTCATATGATCTTTCAAGTAGGAAATAACAGACGATACTACTTTGATTGCCTTCATTTCCTTTCCATCTTCTGTTTTTAATGTTTTATTTCTGTCGAGCTGAAATATCAATAACGATCGTGCTATTAAATTTAACATTCATATGTTCCGTTTCATAGAGCGGTATGGTGACTGATTTTGGTTATGTCCCACTCGTTGTGGTATTGGTGACACTGGCATGCGAAGAGCGACCGGCCAGGGATAAAGTCCAGCTTTATATTCACCTCTTGATAATGTCATAGCAAACCTGACGTAAGTTTAGGAGTAAAAAGTAACCGATCACAGGCAAACCGAAATTCCTTTTGAAGATTACAGAGAGGGTCTCAAAGCCACATAGTGCACCGTTATTCGATTAATTTGCTGCATAAAGACCAGACCCAAACGATCTGCCTATCCGTTATCGCACACATACTCTTCAGTTTTGCTATAACATATTCCGGAGTTGGATATTTCGCAGTAATAAAACACCCACGGATATCAAGGATATCCCAATGAGGAAAAAACGTAGATGCTAAGTTGTATTCAAAACACATTATGAAGATGATACGAAATAACGGCTTTTCTCTCGTTCCTATGTGTATAATACTGGGCTGTCCAGGGTAATATACTCATCTCTGCTATGTTTGTATTGCAAATCTACCCATGCAATAAAGCTACGCGCGCGGAGTAATTTCTGGTATAGGCACCTCGTACTATTATCTGCATTTGTTTACAAGGGAAATACCTCGCGCTGTAGTATCGAGAGAGGGAAATTCAAAATGGCAAACATCAGATTTAAAGAAGTCGATGTTCAGAAATTAATTGATGGAAATGAAAACAAAACAACTTTGGTAAAAACGTTGGGTAACATGAAACTTCTTGGTGAGATTATGGCAGCAAAATATAATGACCGGCTACTAATCCATTGTATACCTGCAATTGAATTGGATGAATGTCGCGGTGTTTGAATTCACTGTGTACATAAAATATATCATATTAGGTCTTAAAACTACATGCGCTGTGTATTGTCTGAATTTACATGTCCCTGTGTCATGTAATGTCCTGTACATGTAAATCTGTGTGTATGTTAGTTGTTATGATGACGTATGAGAGGTGAGTGAATGGATTGGTTGAGTGTGTCACATTGACCCTGCATGACCCTGTCCTTGCACGTGCACGCCCACCCTGGTGGAAGCGTGTCCACACATTACATGGAAAATAGGCACCGGACATGTAACACCTATAGCTGGAAGCCTGTGTGCTTTACGGCCACAGTGCTGAAAGGTATGTTTATTTAATATTTAACTAGAAATAAAGTAATTAACTTATTCTTCATTATGAAATATAATTAATATACTTAATAGTTTTCTGTTATAACTTTAAATAAATTGTCCATAAACCTTTATAATTTGTATATGTATAACAAAGGATCGCACGTGGTCCATTAGGTTCAGGTAATGTATAGGGTAAAGTGATTGTAAACTAAATGTAATAACCATGGAATTAAAATAGAATTTACTATAAATATATAATAAATAAATACCTGTATATTATATTTATTACTTTACAGTATAAATATGGCATATTATAGTTGGTACATTTATGTGTCCCTATGTATTGTCAGGTATTGTTCTTTTTATTTCAGGTTATCTGTCTCCGTTTTGCGTATAATAAAACTATCAGCTGTTTACAGTTGTCAGAGTAGTTTATTTACGAAGAGAACATATCCACATACTAACACTCTCGTGACATGACTATTTATCTAGCTTTGTGGTATCTGTAAGAACCAAAGACAACAAAGAATATGAACCAAGTACGTATACGTTACGTAGTATGATTAGCAGTTTTGACAGGCATTTACAGAAACGTGGATACGGTATGAGTATAATCGGTAATAGTGTGGAGTTTCCCAAAACACGAGATGCTTTGAAAGCCAAACAACACGACTTGAAACGTCAAGGTAAAGGTTCCAAACCAAACAGTGCGGATCCTTTGTATGATTCGGACATTGAAAAACTGTATCAGTTTTGGCAACCAGGGAACGTAAATCCAACTTCTGTTATAAACACTCTGTGGTTCAACACATACACTTTGGTATGAAGGGTGGGGCTATGGAACATAGAGCAATGTGTTGGGGCGATGTTGTTCTGAAACATGACGCCGATATCGACATAGACTACCTTGAATATCATGAACGTTTGACCAAAACAAGAAACGGGGAGGATTTGAGGACAATTCCAGCGTGTCATCCGAGGATGTATTGAACTCCATATAACCCTGAAAGATGCCCTGTGCAAATGTATATGTTTTACCAAGCCAAACGCCCCGAGGGTTACTGTAACCCTGATGATTCTTTCTATCTACCTACCATTACACATGACAAAAACCCTCGTGTTCAAGACATGTGGTTCCTTCGATCTCCTATAGACAAAAATAAACTATCAGTCATAATGAAAACAATGGCGAAAAAAGCAGCCTTGCCGGGGAAAAAATTGACAAACACCAGTGTTCGGAAAACACTCATACAAAAATGACTGATAATAATGTGCCAGACAATCTCCAGACGTATAACACTGGACACAAAAATCCACAGTCTTTATATAACTATAGATCACAACATTTTGAGACCCCTCGGGTGGAATATCCCTATACTACAAGAGTCTTATAATATTTCATCATGTTATTCTCCTGGCATACAATTATCATTCTGATACAGTAAGCTTTTAAGGTTAGTGACATTGTGCCAGTGATGCTCTTTACTAATGTACCACAGACGTTTGGCTATGTAGACATTTTTCTTTCTATGTATGTCAAGGTATATAACTCGGCCGGCCATATAACAACACTACTTAATTTCATAACAAGTATGATTTTTAATAACCCGTATAAGATGTGACAATGGGAATACTCTCAATCGACAGCCAGTTAATTTATCTTTAGTTTGGTACATCATACAATATATATCATGCCGTATAAAACCTTTCATTCTTATGAAGCTGAAATACTGACATGCAGTGGTTTTTGAGCTACCCATGTCAGCCCTGGCGTGTTTATCCGAGGACACCACAGTGTCCGACCTGTTGAAATCTGTCTGTTTTCCGATGTTTCTGGATACCAAGTGACATTTACACGGCATGATTCATACGGTTTGTAAATAATAGTGGTATATGGCCGGCACACTACGTGTGGGGGGCCTCATCCTCGATACTCCAATAGTTACTATGAGTGCTGTTATATCCACAGAAGGCAGTACTTAACAAGTCACACGCCTGCAATGATTTCTTTTGAAGACTACAGAGAAGGCGACGCCCAATTTCAAAGCCACACCTCCAACCACAGTGTATCGTTAAACGACTCTTTTGGTGTATATCAAGGGAATAAATTACCTGTTCTGGTTTATTGCCCCCAGGTTTAGTATGAGATATGGATGGGTATAACGTCAGTTATAGTAATTCCTGAAGTATAGCAGATGGGGTGACCTTACCTTGCCATATAATTACCTTTCCTCCTATATTCAGATATTTAACATCACGATAACAGTCATAATCATCGACAAAACAATCCCACCAGTATGTATTTATTACAGCATTCAAACTACATGTATCTATAACATTGTAGCTTTAAAGACATCTAGACATATCGTTGATGTCGTCATTTAGAAAAGCCGGAAAAACATAGTAGGCTAGATGCGTGTATTCGTTCAATATCTAAAGAAGTATTTCATAACATACCTTCTTGAAATAAAACAAGGTATTTCATTTAGGTAGATTATAATTTTGAACAAGGACATAGTCATTCAGTTTGATTGTGGAGACTTATGTGTATGAAAAAAACAGGAAAAAGGAAGTTGAGCTAAAGAAAGATGGAGTATAATTCAAGTAGAGCGGGACTGCAATTGTTGAATCAGGTATACAGCCTTGACATTTATATTAGACTATATACACAAAGATGGGTGGAGTTTTGCAAAGTAGCATTTACCATTTACCATGATATTTTCAGCAATGTTTCCATGGTAACGGAAAAAGTGCAAAAAATGAAAACCTAAAAATAGCAAAAGGTACTACTAGACCATAAAAAGAATGTGTCTATGAAGTTTCGTGGAAATATCTCTGCTGGTTTTAGAGTTATGCTCCAGAAATGAACCTGCTACAAAAATATGATATTTTCAGTAATGTTTCTATGGTTACAGAAATCAAAGTACTGAAGTACTGAAGGGGGGTCGGACTGAAGAATTGTTAGTTGCTTTTTTTATCATTTTCACACGTGTTGAAATTATCAGTCTAATCTCACTGTCTGCACGTTGATATCGATATACAAAATGGTTCGTTGTAACGTCGGTATTTTTCTTTTGATATAGCCATCAATTAATCTACAAAAAATGAACTTCATCTTCTGTATTTTTGACAAATGAACAAATGTCCGATTTGGATACTTTCACCTTACACTTATTTCCTAGGTATCAATTTCCATTTCCCAGTATGTGACATATTAATCTAATTTTGAAAAATTCAAGTTATGTGTAAATACTTCATTTGCAGTTGTTCAACACAACATACACTGGTTCATGTTTACCTATTGCTCACCATAGCATTAATTTCATTAAAAGCAATGCAAACTTAATATCAATTTATTACCTTTTCTTTGCATTTTTTAGTTTTCAAACTTTGAACACATTTACTACATTTCAAAATGATTTAAACAATGCAATTAATGTTATCTAGTATCTACACTGTCAAAAAACATATTTGTCAACACATTTTATCAGCAACAT
Organism: Argopecten irradians; assembly: GCF_041381155.1. Classification (NCBI taxonomy): domain Eukaryota; kingdom Metazoa; phylum Mollusca; class Bivalvia; order Pectinida; family Pectinidae; genus Argopecten; species Argopecten irradians. Next base: position 13,412,504 of record NC_091146.1, read on the forward strand.
AATGATAAGCTCTGCAAGGAACCAAACACTCTGACAGTTAACAGGTGCCCCACAACAGAATACAATACAGTACATTAATTTAATTTAATCTTGGTTTTACCATGATATCTGTCTGATCAGTCACAAGTCTGAGATATTGATGTATGCATTAAATTGAGATTTTTTTTATATATCTATATATATATATTAAAAACTCCGCAGTTAACACGCTTAATATATCGCGTCTATATGGGGAAGGTTTCCATTAACGTGATATACGATGACAAATGGAATTAAAAACACACTTTAGAACTGTAGCTGAAACATTATTTATTGTTTTATCCTCCGAGTGGGTGTGTCACACCATGGCCAGTGCGCGCGTGACTTAAAAAACGTTCCATTATATTGACCGACCGAGAAAGCCTTGTACGCTTAATGGTACGCAACATTTTAACTTTAGGACAACAAAACATTTTAAATAATTGAGATACAAAAGCAAAGTTATATACATTGTACTAAGATACGTTTATATGAACACAACTATTATAAAGTATTTCTATATATTTTAAAAAGAGTGTTTTCGAATGGTTTGTTGAATTATTGAAAGCTTGATAACGTCATTGAAAATGCGACCGGGCCTGCGTATGAATATATAACTTTGGAAATAAGGAATAACACCTGAATGTTAATGGAAATGTGCAACGATATTTTATGATATAAAATATCCATAACCAATAGATTTGACATTGAGTAATTTAATAGGCATGTGGTGTTTAAATCGGGACTATATCGCACCGCGAACTGACACACAATTCTCGAGTTTGTAGCGTGTTTCCCCACTTGCCGAGCTCGCTCGACGCCTATAGGGAGTCGGATGAAATCCGACCCCCCAAAAAGCACAAAAAGTGAAAACCTAAAAATAGCAAAAGGCACTACTAGACCATAAAAACAATGCGTCTATGAAGTTTCATGGAAATATCTATGCTGGTTTTAGAGTTGTGCTCCGGAAACGACTCTTACACAAAAATCTGCCATTTTCAGCAATGTGTCCATGGTTACAGAAAAAAGTACAGAAAGTAAAACCTTAAAATAGCAAAAGGCACTACTAGACCATAAGACTAATGTGCCTATGGAGTTCCGTGCATATATTTCAACCGATTTTCCAGTTATGCTGCGGAAACGAACCTGGTACAAAAATATGATATTTTCAGCAACGTTTCCATGGTTACGGAAAAAATGCAAAAATTGAAACCTAGAAATAGCAAAAGGCACTACTAGACCATAAGAATAATGTGTGTATGAAGTTTCATGGAAATATCTCTGCTGGTTTTAGAGTTGTGCTCCGGAAACGATTCTTACACAAAAATCTGCCATTTTCAGCAAAGTTTCCATGGTTACAGAAAAAAGTACAACGAGTGAAAACCTTAAAATAGCAAAAGGCACTACTAGACCATAAGACCAATGTGTTTATGAAGTTTCGTAGAAATATCTCTTCTGGTTTTAGAGTTATGGTCCGGAAACGAACCTGGTACAAAAATATGATATTTTCAGCAATGTTTCCATGGTTACGGAAAAAATGCAAAAAATGAAAACCTAAAAATAGAAAAAGGCACTGCTAGACCATAAGACCAATGTGTGTATGAAGTTTCGTGGAAATATCTCTACTGGTTTTAGAGTTATGCTCCGGAAACCATTCGTACGGACGGACGGACAGACGGACGGACGGACGGACGGAACCCATTTGTATATCCCCCGCCAACTTCGTTGGGCGGGGGATAATTAAAAGCGTTTTCTATTAAACAAATCCAATCGTATACGGTACATCTAGAGTGAAAGAAATAAAGAAATATTGTTACCATAACCACAGATTTAAACTTACATGATCTTTGTATAATTCCATTTTGAAGCGGCGAAAGAAAAACCAAGCACCGTGTTTATCATCCAGTGCCAGTTCATTGTAATTATCTTCTGCTTCAAATCCGAAGGAATCAAACGACTGGTCGGGCTTAAATAAAACACAAGTTGGTGCTTTCTGTGATACTAGGCCAGCCGAGCCTGCGTTCCAGTTCATCAAATGGATCTGTATTGGATCGGCTTTGAACTCATGTCGTGTGGAATAGGCGTACCCAGTGTACGTAGTCCCGAAATCTATGGCAACCACCAACTGGAAGTCGTCCCTCAAATCCATTCTAGAAAGCAAAGAAATAAAAGAAAAATCAATATAACGAAAATTTTGAAATAAGAACAGCCTCGGCGTCGTTTCTGTACATGCGATCTAGTTTACACATTTTAATAAGATCACCGTGACCGTAGCCGACCTCTTCCGGATTTGCGATTATGACATGATCTTAAATTACTTGTTTCTTAAAGATGATCCACCACCGACAGAGCATAAATTATATTCATCATTTGGACAAAAATTGGTGTTTAATCGTGCATATTTATGTCTAATTAACACAAAATATAATATGAAATAATTTATTTTGCCTTTGGTGGATGCGCAATCAGAACTTCATTCCATATAGGATATAGTGCCACGGGTTTTTTCGGGATGCAATTAAAAATTAGAAGCTCCAATTTTTCAATGGTGGTAATGGTGTGTAAAGTAAGTAACTTTTGTAACTGAAGAAAAATACTTAAGCGTCTGCTCCTGTTTCTGATAGAGAAAAAATATCATTTGTCAGCGGTGGAGCATCTTTAAAAAACATCATGACCAGGAAAACTTGTTTTCTATCTAATGATGTTTCCGGAACAAAAGCTCAAAAGTTGATTTATATTAATTTCAACATGTACATCACAGGCGTCAGAACATCTATATCCGTGGCTTAAGGATCTGCTGTGGTGAGGTTCAGTCTGGTTGAAGTCTCCTTTCATCATTAATCAAAGAACTTTCAAAAACTAATAGTTTCAATTTGTAGCAAGTTGTGATATAGAACAGATGTCAAAAATTATACTTCTATTGCTTGTAGAACTTTTTTTTTATACATATTTCAATAAATTACCAATTTGCCAGCCATTTTGCCAAGGTGTACTATATTTTACAATATTTGTAAAGAGGTGAAATTTCACCTTTTTCACTGCAATGTTTTGCTTAACTCGACTGTGCAATAACGTGTTTAGCTATATCAAGTTAATTTTCGCTGTAAATCTTTTTAGGTTCAATGTGATGACAATTATAAGCGATTTGAATTTTTAGCTAAAAATGCTGAAAAATAACCCCTTGTCTTTATGATGGTTTAAGAAACAGCACCTTTTTTCATCTGAACTACAAAATTTTAGAAAAAGTAGTCATCAGAACACCGAGTTATTTTCATTTTTCTTAAGGAAAAAATAATGAGTTGACTGTGTGATATTAATTTTTCTTCAGTATTCAATTCAATTCTTTATTTCATTCATTTATCAATTTTGTGAGTATCCATACATATCAGACAACTAATTTACAAAATATTGCTTTGGTTTGTCGTGTGTATGCTCAAAACAGTGCAATTCCGGTAAATAACTGTCATCGTCAAATAGCTATATTTGATTCATTAAAGCTCAAAATCAAGCACACAACCATGTTATTTGTATTAAATTTTTAACTTTGGTATGAATTCCATTTTCCAAAAACCTTTATTAAAAAAGTAAGTCACGAGAAAAATTTGACTTTTTGCCATAGCAAATCCTTATGCAAGGTTCCCTGTATAAATCTAGGTTGACAAATGTATCCGTCAATACTTACGATGTACTACAAATTGTTATCTACCAATTTGATTGGCTTTTCACCAACACGGAATATCAGTCACACTCATTGATATTATTAAACTTGGTAGCCCTCTATCTCAACATACTACATGTCCAATTTTAGGTCTGTAAGCCTTTCAGAACTTGAGAAGAAATAGTTTAAAGATTTTAGGATTGTTGACTATTGTGACCTTGAATACATGTCAAGGTCAATACTGTTTTACAAGAAATCATTTAAGATTACAGGATTTATGGCCTATATCACCTTGGATGTCTTCATTAAACATAGTAGGCATTTATGTCAGCATACCACAGACCTAACATTTAATCTAAGCTTTCTACAACTTCACAAGAAGTTATTTGAAGATTTTAGGATTTTTGGCCTATGCGACGTTGAATGAAGGTCTAGGTCATTCATATTAACAGACTTAATAGCCATTCATGTCAGTATGCTACATATATAATTTTATGTCTTTAGATCCTTTAGAACTTCACAAGAAGTGAGTTGAAGATTGGTCCAAGGTTCTTTGGTCCAAGTGACCTTGAATGAAGGTCTAAGTCAATCATACCAACAAACTTTTTAGACATTGATGTCAGCATGCTAGAAACCTAACATTAGGTCTCTGGGCCTTCTAGAACTTGAAGAATATTTTATTTTTTTGTTGTTGTTGAAAAAAAACCAACAAAATAAATAAATAAAAAATAATGCACATTTGAACGTTGACGCTTGTTTCAAACTGGAATTTGACGTTTCAGAAAAGTGTTATGGTAGTTATTTGTTTCATTTTTAATTTTACATTACATATCTAAAACATAAAGAAATAGTTTGTTTCATCCCATAAGTCAAGAGCCCTAAATAATCCATCATGCACCACAAAACGAAAGTAGTATAACTTATATGCCATATTCCTTATAATTAAAAATTGATATAAGTTGCAAAGATAATATTATGCCTATATTCGATAGTATTTTCGGGCATATCGTTAATTGATATTTATTTAGATAGACCATATATACATCAGGGAATTATATTATATTTGTTTCTTTTTTTATCTATTATGCACTTTATAGAACTTGATCACGACACCATATACCATGTTAAATAAACGCTTAAGCAGAAGTACGTATATGATATCGCAGACATACGTGTTGTAAGAGCCAAAAACAAACTAGTAAAAATGTTAATCGAAATACATTGGCGCATAATACTAGAGTGTACATGTATATTAAATATCAAAATGCGTTAAAGATAAACCTGGATTTAAATAGGTCAGTATACGACAAATACCTTGATATTTTATCGAAAGACATGAGCAAGTCTACAGATAACTGAACTTAAAACTCCATAAAGGGTTACGTTCTGGTGACCCTTCAGGTTGGCCAATCAGATTTGATCTGATACCAGAACAATATTTCTAAACATTCATGAGAATGTAAATTCGGATAGTTACATATGTGGTAACGTTATCCTCCCCAATCCACAAAAATCACGTTTCCGACATATTACCTTTATTAACTTACAATGATCTAATATTATATTAACAATTTACCAAGATTAATACAAATGTACATCGATGAATTCCAAATGAGGAAGTGATTTGATATTTGTATTGCTTTCTGTTGACATGCTAATCAAAACATCTGAAATACCGATCCCATACAAACTATCACGAGTGTTATTGTTTTTCAACACGTAATTGACTGGTTACAGTGACACACTAATTCGAGAAATTTCTATATATTACTTTCTGAAGTGTCCAATCCCTCCCCGACAGTGATTATGTTATCATCGTCCTGGATGTTGATCTGTTAGGGTATGATCCAAGGCAGACGTACTGGTGACGTGTTTCTTTATGTGGGTGTAGGAAACCCCGCACAAAACGAAAGTAGAGATAGATGACATCAGAGTGAATGAAACTGTTAAAACAAATATATATTTTATTTTTCAAAATGTAGCAATAAAATGTAAAGACATATATATTCGATATTTGAAATGGATGAGTTTACAGCAAAACAGGTTTATAAAGACTACGCTTATAACGAGTTAATGAGTATATACTTTTAATTACCCGTAAATGTATAACGAGATATCCTTAAAATGGAGTAATTTCGTTAGTCACCAGAGGTTCATTAAAACCATGTTTTATTGTTTACTTTCGAGACTTCAGATATTGATAATAGAAGTGTGTTTATACCATTTACCATGTTTCTCGTTCGGAAATTATCGTTTTCGTTTCTGCTGTATTTAATATTAATAACTGTCACTTTGCACAATAGTTTTCGAGTTCGGTTATTGATTTTTGTAGCCCTTCAGGACTCTCAGATAAAATTACTAAATCATATACAAAAAAATCTACTTTTACATCTCCTGAATGCTTGATAAGTCGTTTATATACATATATTTACATTTTGAGTGTTTCGTCACTATATGAATTAACCAACTGACGAAAACAAACATTTGCCTATGAAAACACTATGATTACACAATGAATACAACGATTCTCGTGCATCGATCAGCTGATTTCAAACATTACGCCAGTGTCATATCAATAGAAAATAGTCCCCCAAAATATTTCAATCTACAATCAATCTTTAATTTGCTGTTTCTTGATGTAGAAACAACTAAAGTTTACTGTAATAAGTCAATCAAATCCGATTTGATCTATGTTTCTTGTTAGTCGTTTTTCATTTGCAAAAACAAAGTCGACCGGAAGGCGGAAGCTTGAAAACGCGACGTTGTGGAACGACTTTGTCATCCAGCTGTTCCATTAATCTCGTTTCTCGTCGTATATGGGTGTCATAATTTCAAATATAATATAATGACCTTTCAATAATTTTTATTTTCATAAATTATTCTTATGTAAATAAATGGATTGAATGGGTTTTTTTTATAATTTCAACCACAGCTTAGAATTGGATTAAAATACTTTCCTAATGACGGAATCATAACATTTATAGAATATTTTATAATTTCATTGGATATATAATCAGGTCCGACCGATTTTTTATTTCATTCATGACACTGGCTGTTTATAGGACGGTAATATAACAAACCAATCAACATCAAATGTACTCAGAGTGATTTTATAATAATCATATATTTTAATACTTCTCAAAAGGATACAGCAAATGTAAAGACTATATCTTCGTGTTATGTGAAATTGCTGAAGTTATATCTACTTTCAAGAATATCGCCATCTAATAGCTGTTAAATGATTCTTCAGAAATTGATAATTGATACTATTTACTATGGGTACACACGTCGCGACACGAGTTTAATGATGTCCATACAAAAGTATTATAGATCTGTATTATCTCTTTAATATATTGCATCTAGGCAAAACAGTACGAGATGTTTGTGAATACAGATTGAATTTGTGATTCAATTACACATATCAATGTAGTGTAAATAATGTCAAATTGCACTTCCGATAAACCTGACTTAAAATACAAAAAATGGCCATGTTTTTTTTATCTAGGTAGTAAACATGTACACAGATAATGAGCTAACTCAAGATAAAGCCTTTTAAACGTGGGAAACATTAAACACGGATGACATAAATAGTGAGTCTGTTTATACATATTTTTTATTGTTGTACTGAAATAGAGGATATGTATATACAGTGCGAAATAATTTCTAACTCCACTAGTATAGAATATAACTAATGCATGGGTCACAAAGATCGGCCGATACGGGGAGTGGGATTATCGGGAGTACACCGCTAATTTTGGTCATTTTTCCGACATCGGACAACAGCAATCTAAAAGTTGTCACACATCATTTTCATAAAATGGTGGCCGTGTGGTAATCGCACGGTGTCTGTTTCAGAGATATTTGTAGGGGCCAACGAAGTAGTGACTATCGACCTAGCATCTAATGCTAATCAGCCGATTATCGTAAGATATCCGGGCGATAACCGGTCTATTCTTCGGACATCGTACGAATATCTTACGGATAGTTGTACCAGGCTCGGCCGAATGTCGAGGCATGTGTACCTGAGACAAGATATGTTTAGAATGACGCACGTGTCCCGTGCTTTATAAAGGGGGTTTGCAAGTGAAGGTAACTGAGCAGAGCAAAAAGAAAAATGGCTGCCATTTCCTTAGATACGACACTGTCATAACTGGGGAATGACTTAGAAATTTTTTTCGAAAAAAAAATATTTCATTATATTTATATATATATATATATATTTAATTTCGAATGCATGCTTTTTTAACTACCCGTTGAAAATAGACATCCGTTGAAAATTGACCTCGGGTCATTTTTCAACGTTGAAAACGGCCCCGAATGCCGTTGAAAATTGAATATGCCGTTTGAAAATTGACAGCATCTAGAGTCAATTCTCAACGGCAGGTCTGTTGAAAAATGACCTTAGTACATACACATATATAGCTGTTGCACAAACATAATTCTCGAATTCTGTTATCGCCATTCCGAATATAAGCGCCCCTTTATTTAAATTACGTAGTCACCGCGACTTAAAATGAAATTTTATATTGTTATCATCGTAACAAATACCTCATTTAGATATTTTAGGTGCTTGTGTGTTTATTACGAAGAATACGACACTTCAAACTTTTATTTTTCTATAGTCATGTTTTTCGTATCCCCGGGACTAGTACATACATCAATGTATTGGGACGTGTCTGGGTGATAATAATTTTACCCATATTGCAAACTGAGCGGATTTATCTTCCTGTTATTTTCTGTTCACCTTCGCAAACAAAATAGGTTTTGCGCGTTCCGTTTCAACATGCGTGCAAGTAATTGTATCATCTCCTTCATGTGAATTTGACTGGTGCACGTACGAACAAGTTGTTCCTGAATGAAGAATCCCTCTGAGTAGAGTTAAAATTTATATTCACTTTCCCATGCTTCGATAATGGTATCAGATCAGTTGATCCTTTTTCAAAAATTTCACTACTACCCGCGTCAGAACATCGGGTTTTTCTGCAAGTAGTGCTTCAGTCTACTAGCATTGGTGATGCTACGCAAACCTTCAAGGCGATATGTTCCTTTCGGAAGAACAGATTCAATCTTGTATGGACCATCGGGAATCAAGCTTTCTTCCTTTTCTCGTGTTTTTCTTGGTGTTATGAAAAAAGGACTTATGGAATATCGTTTTTAACGCTTTCTTGTCATGTAATGTTTCTGTCGACCCTGTGCCCGCTTCACGTGTTCCGATGCCTGTTTCCGCTATGCAGCTAAGTTGACAACACTCCACCTCCCTCAACTGCAGAGCGGCTCATCTGGTTAATCCTCTCAACAACAGATAAATCCAGTTCAACTGACAGCACAGCTTTTTTACCATAAACTAATAAGAATGGGTCTATATTGGTAGACTCGTGATTCACCGTTCTGTATGCAAACAGGACAAAATATAACTTTTCTTCCAAGTCGTCGCTATTTCGTTTGTATATTATGTGCATTGTGCATAGTGTCCTTTTATACCTCTCTGTAAAGCACCCGGTCTGTGGATGATAAGGAGAAGCTATTCGATGCTTTATCCCCATTCTTTTGCAACAAACTAATTTTATTACGTTGCAAAATTCGCGTCCATGCTCGGTTATAAGAGTTTCTCGAACACCATGATTCGAGATGAAATGTGCATTCTTATACTTAGAATAGCTGTAGCGTCCACACACTTATTCAGGTATTCGGTGAATGTTAATATGTTTTTATTCCCAGCAATACAAGAATGCATGTATTATATATCTGCGTATGGATTAGTTTTGTTGTGATCTGCCTATGGTTGTATTGTGGTGTTGTGTGAGTTTGTGTGTTTTGTGAGTTTGTGTGTTGTGTGGTTGTGGTGTTCTGATATCGTGTGTTGTGTTGTTCTGTGTTGTTGTGTTGTGTGTTGAATTGTGTGTTGTTGTGTTGTTGTTTGGTGTTGTTAGTGTTGTGTGATGTGTTGTTGTGTTATGTGTTGTGGTGTTGTGTTGTGTGTTGTTGTTTTATGTTGTGTTGTGTGGTGTTGCAGTGTTGTGTATTTTTTGTGTGTTGTTGGTGTGTTTTTGTGTGATGTGTGGTGTTGTGTTGTTGTTGTTGTGTGTGTTGTTTCGTTGTGAATTGGTGTGTGGTGTTGTATTCTTTGGTGATGTTTTGTTGTGTTGTGTGATGTTGTGGTGTGTGTTGTTGCGTGGTGTTGTTGGATGTTGTTGTGTTGTATGTTGACGTGTTGTGTTGTCGTATGGTGGTGATGTTGTTGTGTGTTGTGATGTTGTTGTGTGGTGTTGTTGTGTAGTGTTATTTTGTGTGTTGTTGTGTTGTGTTATTGTGTGTTGTGGTTTTTGTGTGTTGTGAGGTGTGATGTTGTGTGGTTTTTCTCTAGGTACAAAAATAAAGCAAACCAAACTAACTAATGCATTTTTCCGACAACTTTCTGCACTAATTTCTGCACTGATTTGTTTCATGCTATCGTAAAAATCGATAAAAATGTATAAAAAATAAACTTGGCCTTTAATAAAAATAATGAGCTTGAATTTTGGCATTCATTTTTTCCAAAGTTAAATAGATAGATCAAGTCGACTTAGGCCAGTAATCGAGAAAGTTGGGTTACGTAATAAAAGAAAACGAGTTCTTATGGGGCCACCTTTCACTTTCAACGGGGACCATTTTCAACGGGTTCGTGTGAAAAGTGCACTCAGCGGGCTAAAATGTCTAAAAATCATGGCGAGAGTACATCCTATGCCTAATCGGAAAGGGTTCTGATCAAAACATTAGCATAACAGGATTGTCATTAGTTCCAGGCAAACTACATCTTCTTAATAAAAATCAAAAGGTTTTTTTAAAAACAATAATAAATTACGAAATATATACGGATAGCCTAAGGTTGCTACCGTCTCCACCAAACACTGCAATATTGCCAGCGCAATTTATGTGAACAATGAAGATTAATTTCGCTATTTTGCCGTCTGAACTGAAATGATCGTCAACTAACGCGTGATAAGAAGAAAACAAATTATTTTGCGATTCTATAGCTAGTAACTTTTCCTTTAGAATTTAAAAATTATAAGCCGTTTCGGAAAGATAGAGGGCCTTTAACCCGGAATAAGTGTCCAATGTATAAAATCCAAATAATATACAAAGAGATTAAAAAAGGAAATGCGTCAGTGTTGTAGAAAATAAATATTTATTAACAAAGTTTTGTACAATGGCTTAACCATGGTAACGCGAGCCACCGTAACTGGGGACAGCTAGAAAATAAAAAAAAGTATGATTAAAGGATATTAGATACAAGGCATGTTGTTAGGTTCGCTAACAATATTGTTGCTTACATTTAGAAAAAAAAGTAAAATATGATCATTTTGTCTATGCGACATGTCTGATAATAGAAACTAGGATAATCTTAGACTTGTATAAGATTTATGTTGCGAAAATTTATAAAGATAATCTTTTCCTAGTGTTTACAGTCCTGTGAATTTTACTGATAATGACATTACCAGTATCAGGGGATTGTAATTTACTACAAAAATCTCTTAATATTCTTATTATCGTTACGATATAAACATATATTATATCATTACAGTGATACGTATATTACATTATTACATTGAAAACACTCATTACATTTAATCATGATAAGGAGAAATTGTGGTACGTTTAGCTACCACAAGGGATATCTATGATATTTTCACTTATTTCAATAATAATGACGACCTAAGCCACTAAGCCATAGAGACATATATCAGTTATTAAATGTGGTACTTACAGCTCTCACAGAGACATAGTCGACAGTGGGCAACGTCATACTTAATACAGGAAGGGTTACAGTCGGGCGGTAATGGGGGACATGAACTTCCTACAAAATAAAAACGCCATCTGATATCCAGATCTTCTACAGATTATATATAACATTATGCTGAAGGTTTATAAAAGGAAAATAGGGTAACATACCATCATCTGGTTCTATGTATAATTTCAAATACTAGTTCTCCAAACGGAGAATATATATAAACATTAAATAGTATAAATATCCCTTCCACAAATTTTCGGCCTCTTGGCCATCTTCAGGTACAAAGAAACACAAGTAAAGGGATATTTATACTATTCAATGTTTAGATTTATATATATAGCATCAATGGAGGCAACGCAAAATGAAACGCTATCACAATAAACCACTTTTAATATACATTTACTTGATACAGTTTTTAATCATACAAACTAACATTGGTACCGGAACTTACCTGAAGTCCACCCACCACTACTAGTGCCCAGATGGTAGCCGCCATTGCTGTTACCAGAAATGCCCATGTGCATTCCTCCGCTACCGGAAGTCATACCGCCAGTCAAAACACCCATCATAATCCCTCCGCCAGAATGACCTAGGAATAGGCAAAAGATAATGCTTGTCATATAGGTAATAGAAATGTTTGCAGATATTTGCAGCCGCAAAATTAGTCATACAAATGTATTTCATGAGATTACATTATCAAAGAGATGGATACATACAATCGATTTCGACGTATTATACTGTAATCAACTAATCAGGGCCCTGTTGTTCAAGAGTTCACTTTTTTACAATTATTTTCAAAAACTTTTTACTACTTGTGCCTTTCAAAGAATTGTTTGTAGACACCAGTTTTCCTCGTGTTTGATCATTACACCGACTAACAATATTACCAATCTCTCTCAGAAAAAAAGAAAACAATAAACAAAATAGAAAGATCCGAACCTGTGTGTGCGGCTGACTGCGTAACATACACGGGTTTAGGTCTGGTCCCCGAAGTCTCAGTGTACACAGGTCTCTGTACATATATTGGCTGGTAACCAGAGGTTTCACATTCGTGACAAACTTCCGGTTGTTGTACATACACTGGCTGTGTTTGAGGCTTTGGTAAATATGTCGGTTTGTAGCCGGTAGTGCCACATTCGTGACAAACTTCGTGTGTTTGAGTGGTAATCTGTTGTGTTTCAGGCCTGGGATGGACATATTGTGGTAAAGGAACGTACTGCGTCTGCGCGGTACCGCAATCATGACAAACTTCCGGTCGTTGTACAACTACCGTCTGGTACTGGGGCTGAGGTTCCGGTCTCTTTAAATGTAGAACACGACAGTGTGTTAAATACATAGATAATTCTGTCTGTGTTTGGATAGACACAATTCATGCACATAATTCAATGAAATAGTAATTTCAATTCTAAATGCGTTAACTAAACTGATCAAATGTCATGCTTCGTGGGTAGACATATGTACACATTGTGTTAAAATTAGTATATTAGATAACGGACTGAGATACATTACTGATTGAATCCCGCTGTTTACTGGCCTTCATTGACAGTTGAGGACAAAACCGATATATTTGTAGCCTACCGTTTCTTGATTCTGCATGGTTACACTGTATCTAAAATTGTTTTCCCCCATTTTCCCCTAGATTATGATCAGTTCTGACCAAATAAGTATAAACGGTAGGGACAGGTTTTACCTCGATGACGTAATGAGGACGTTCGTCACAGTTGTACTGACATTCTGTGGATGGCTCAGTGATGTAGATCGGCTCTGGCTGAGGGGCGCAATCGTGACACCCCGTCCCCGTATTTCCGGTTACGATTATCGTCTCTTGATGCGTCACTTCCGGTGTAGGCCCCAGTTGAATGACTGTTGGAAATTAACATTGAAGATGCTTTTTAAGTGTTCAGTCTATTCCCAGACACTCTTTCATAAAGTTTTGAAAAAGACAAAAATATGTCAATTTTTAGGAATAACATTTATAAAACCCATTTTGATTGGTTCTGACAATGACACGTGAGTTTTGATTGGCTTACTTTGCTGTACAGATTGTACACATTGGCATGTTGGGCAGCCATCTTGTCCACACTGATAACCGGTCTGGCAGTAACTCTGACATGATAACGAGACTGGACAATACAGAGGACGCTCTATAGTCACCTGCTGCGTTGCTATACCAACCACTACAACAGTATATGTACACATATTTTAAGACAACATGTAACTCGCTACTACAGTGATTTGCTAAAACTAAAACGTTAATTATTATCCGAACGTATTATGTGAGGAAGAGCATCTTTAATCCTTTCAATTAGATATGATCAGAAATTAAATTCCTAATGTCTACAATTATTGTAATATTATGTACTATTGTGTAAGCAAACACTTTGTTGGGATTCTTTGTCTATTTTCTTTATTGATGTCTGGAGTGTAATTATGTACTACCCGACGGGTGTATGCATTCACACGTTGGACAGCCATCAGTCCCGCACGTGTAGCCGACAGAACACGTGGAGGTACAGGTCAAGGTCGACGGACAAACAACTTCTGTTACGACCTGTTGTTGCTGTTGTTGGCCTGTGAATGAAGACGCATTACATATGATATATCAACTTATGGATCAACATGTAGTAACACATGACATATTAATTAACGGATCAACATGTTGTAACACATGACATATTAGTTAACGGATCAACATGTTGTAACACATGACATATTAATTAACGGATCAACATGTTGTAACACATGACATATCAACTTATGGATCAACATGTTGTTACACATGACATATTAATTAACGGATCAACATGTTGTAACACATGACATATCAACTTACGGATCAACATGTTGTAACACATGACATATCAATTAACGGATCAACATGTTGTAACACATGACATATTAATTAACGGATCAACATGTTGTAACACATGACATATTAATTAACGGATCAACATGTTGTAACACATGACATATTAATTAACGAATCAAAATGTTGTAACACATGACATATTAATTAACGAATCAAAATGTTGTAACACATGACATATTAATTAACGGATCAACATGTTGTAACACATGACATATTAGTTAACGGATCAACATGTTGTAACACATGACATATTAGTTAACGGATCAACATGTTGTAACACATGACATATTAATTAACGGATCAACATGTTGTAACACATGACATATTAATTAACGGATCAACATGTTGTAACACATGACATATTAATTAACGAATCAAAATGTTGTAACACATGACATATTAATTAACGGATCAACATGTTGTAACACATGACATATTAATTAACGGATCAACATGTTGTAACACATGACATATTAGTTAACGGATCAACATGTTGTAACACATGACATATTAATTAACGGATCAACATGTTGTAACACATGACATATTAGTTAACGGATCAACATGTTGTAACACATGACATATTAATTAACGGATCAACATGTTGTAACACATGACATATCAACTTATGGATCAACATGTTGTAACACATGACATATCAACTTACGGATCAACATGTTGTAACACATGACATATTAATTAACGGATCAACATGTTGTAACACATGACATATCAACTTACGGATCAACATGTTGTTACACATGACATATTAATTAACGGATCAACATGTTGTAACACATGACATATTAATTAACGGATCAACATGTTGTAACACATGACATATTAATTAACGGATCAACATGTTGTAACACATGACATATTAATTAACGGATCAACATGTTGTAACACATGACATATCAACTTACGGATCAACATGTTGTAACACATGACATATTAATTAACGGATCAACATGTTGTAACACATGACATATCAACTTACGGATCAACATGTTGTAACACATGACATATCAACTTACGGATCAACATGTTGTAACACATGACATATCAACGTATGGATCAACATGTTTTAAAACAGAAGTCTCTGAAATACCGTACAGCTGTATTATATATTTCACGAGCGGAAGGCATACTGCGGTTCATGCCATGCTGAAGTCAATATAACATTGGGATGGCTGTATCTCCATTTGCCCACTTTTTCAAACAACTTGCAATCTGCAGAAACTTGTAGAAATGCTTATAGTGTGATAAGAAGGACGTGCATTATACATGTATATACATGACAAAGTTATTTGTCAAATCATACAAATTCAAATGCAAATGTAAGTTTTGCGGGTTACACTTTCGCTATTACAGTGTAACATTTAAAACAAAAGATATCTCAATGAATCCAAATATTGCATTGAATAAATCGTATACGGTATTTAATTTATTATATTCAATTATATCAGGTGTGATATATTAGGGAGCATCTTGATTTAAAAAAAAATATCACCCTTGATGAAAAATATCTTTATTTTCTCGATGGCTAACATACAAATATATATACAGTATGTTTGACTTTTTTGTCACTGAAGAATTGGAATTTCGGTACATCAGTACAGTTTGATATATATGGTATATAACTGTATATGGTATAATTAATTAGATACAAGTACATTATACGTTTGTTTCTACATGTACATACATGTTTATACTGTTACATGTATCATCCGATAGAGTTAAACAGTGTCTTGTGATATATTCTCTGTATCGATCTGTAGCTACATAATTTAAGTGCACATGCCAACATGTATATATATTACAATCATTGTTGTCTTGACAAAGTCTTTATAATAATAATAGTGGAATATGCGTATTACTAATAATAATAAAAATAAACATCGCATATTTGTTTTTAACTAATTCTTGAAATTGCAACAGTTTGTAAAAAACCCACTTTTTCTGACACTTAATTCTCCTAAAACTTGGATGCACTTTTGGTCTCTAATTCACCATTCTAATGGTGAAATTTATAAAGATTTGTCTGTCAAAATATATAGTATTGTTACTGTACTGTATAAATGCCTATTGGTATCTCTCTATTTCCCCACTTTGACAAACTAAAGGTAGCTCAGGTAAACGAACACAGGTAAGCACAGGTAAAAAATAATATGGAACTGACTATAATTGGTTTTCCATTGTTCTCCTATACCAACACTTTTCTTTGTTCTCTAAAAAGTGGGCAAATGGAGAACACACCATTTGGGAAAAGTTATTGGACAAAGGAGGTGGGGTAAGAAATAGAGATAAAATTGACATTTAAAACGGATACAAAAATTAATCAGAAATACAACATATTCGTAGTTGTAAATACTATCTGGAGATTAATTAACAGACCTATCGAAGTCATCGCCATGTATGCTCCTCCAGTCACAGATGTAGATGAAGTAGTGAAACCAACACTCGATCCGGATGAACCACTAGAAGACGGGTTTTCTATTTGTAATGAGTAAACATATATAGATACATGCGTTGGTATGTTTTTCATTTCACATTTTCAAACACACATATAACAATGCTATACACAAATGAAAGGTAATGTGGGAACAAAATGATTAATAGACACATCAGTAAAATAAAGTCTTATTTAAACAGATTCGTGGTGGATTTATTTACCAACTGGAGAATTTAAAAGACGACAATGTCAAAATGCGGAGGAAGTAACGGCATTTGAACTATATGTTTTGTTATCTATTTCCCTAAGTTTGTCGTTAATTTATTTACTTTGGCAGGTTTTTACTTTTAAATCGTTAAACCTTTTGTGTTTTCGTTTATCTGTTATTTTGCTTTTCCGCCTCGCGTCTTTCCATACATAAAAAGGTAAAAGACGAAATGCAAGAAAAAAGGCACCATGGAATCAGTTTTAGACGAAAGTTAGACGAAGGAAATAATTGATTAAATTAGACATGACGTGATTGTCTTACTGTTATCACATGTACACGACTGGCAGCCGTCCGGCCCCTCCGGCCCCAGACTGTAGGACCCAGCACACATAGATATACACAGTTTAGTGGCAGAACAATCCTTCTCCGTCGGACCGGAAGTCGGCGAATTGTGGAAAGGTGAAATCGACCCGAACGCTGACATATCACCGCCAGCTATCATACCGCCACCTAGTAAGGGAAACCGTCAAAAGTATTCAAAATTATTTCCATATTTAATTTTATTCGTAAGCTTTTCTTACAGACACAAATGAGCTGCATGTTCAAAGTTATTGAATGATCGGTCGGAAAATGTTCAAAAAGTCAAAAAAATTTCAATTGCTCCAGACTTCTAAAATATCGCGATAACAAACATCATATTACATCGCAAGCAGTGGAAACTTTCATTTCCAAAGTGGCAGCTACTCTCTTTCGCTTAAAAAAAGAAAGAAAAGAGGATGAATACCTGGTCCACACGGACATGATTGACAGCCGTTTTCGTCCACTACCCGACACCACTCCGGACACAGAACCCGATGACGTATACACTGGAACCCCATGACGCTGAACATTTTGTTCCCAGGACCTCCCATCGCCGGGTTACCAGGAGCGCTCGGTCCCCTCATTGGACCAGACGAGGCTCCGCCCATTCCCATAGGTCCACCACCGAAAGGTCCACCATTCATATGTGCACCTCCGGACGACATCCCACCCATCCCATGAAACGGACTTCCGCTTCCGCCGGAACCTCCCATACCGAAACCACCACTACTACCGGAACTTGATCCAAACGGCATGCCTCGCTTCTGAAACCGTCCAGACTTTGACCTGATCCTCTCCGATCGGAAGTTTTCAATGTCTTCAGAAGCTGGTTAATATATGTCAATTTATGTCAAAATTGTTGCAATTTCTCACAAATCTATATATTTTCTATTCTGTCACTGAGAATATCCTACGTGGTAGCTGTAGCATTTACTGGATAACTTACACATAGTAGCTAGTCACGATTGCAAAAGAAATACAATCATGTATTATACAAACTGTATTTTTCATTTAGATTTTTATTATCCGTAGTTGACGCTTAATTAAGAAACTTGAACAATAGTAGAGCAAAAAAAAAAAAAAAAAAAAAAAACAAAAAAAAAACAAAAAAACAACGCTAAAGTAACGCACAGTCTTTCAAAACAAATATAAGATAATGACTAGTATTTTATTTAGCTAATAACAAAACTCGTCGGTCCAAAGTGTCCCGTTACATCTCTAAATTTACCCGTAAATGTCTTACCTTGAGACTGTAACACCAGTGTTGAGAGTATCAAACAAAATAACATCTTCGTTTCACAATGTATAGTATTCAGTAAATTATATAACACGTAGGTGCGGACTTATATTACCCAAGGTATGGCGTCCGACTAATTTATTTGAATGATTTTGATACAATGTACATGGGATATGACGGGTGAGCATGTCTGTGACAGCTGCACGACTATACCGAGGACCACATTGGGGATATCCTGTTAATTTAGTCACAGCCACTATTAGGAACAAATAGACATGTAAACGATAAATGTCTTATACTTTTATCGTGATGCTTGTATTTCTCTTACTATGATTTTTGAAGAGTTTCCTAAACTGTTGATGATTTTAACTATTAAAACTTCTAAATAAAAAAACATCGAGCAGAGTACCTGCCCCTGTCTTTAGCCCCTTCAACAGTGGTGATCTACATATCGATGTGAACGTGACTGTATTGAAGACCAAGGGAGATAACCAACAGGTTCCTGATCGTCATATCACCCGTAGTGACCATGCATGGTAGATAACACTGGAGATAGGTTAAAACCCGTGTAGTGATATACCAGTGCTGATAAGTCATCAGAAGGACCAATCGGAACACCTCGCCCCCGTGGAACATGACGAATGTTGAATATGTCTAGACTTGATTATCTGCCTTAGTTTTCTTCTCTCCGCTAGGCTTCGCTCCGAAAATACAAAAGTATTTATAAGCACAGCCAAGCTGAGAGAATTGGTACTAAGGCAGGTAATCCAGTCTAGGGAAAACATATATAATGAAGCGAAGTGGACTGAATAGTGATGTGAATGTGCAAAGTAAATAGGACAATATCACCATAGAAACAATAAAAAAAAACTTTGAAGGACGTTGATTTGTGTATCACCAAGAAAGCGTTGGAATTACGTAAATATATCAAAGGCCCACTGCCTTTCCGAAACTGATTTAAACCAATACATATCTTTTTATATTATTGTTTTTTTTTAATTTAAGTTTTTGTGTCGGAAAGGGAGTGGGCCTTTAATCTTAATCAAACACAATAGTAATTTAGAAGACATAAAGACAAAAAACAAACACCCAATCTTGTTTTCAAATTAGCTTATTTATTTTCTATAGAAGACCACAAAAGGCCATTGCAGCAAGAGATAGTCACGTATCCTCTGTTGTTAGAGTAATCGAAATATATAAAAACAATTTTTGAAACACAGTGCATTCCGTTATGTAATCGTTGTACAGAACTGTTTTTATGGCATGTTCATAAAAATCTATTTTGATGAAATAATATTAGATGTATCATTGACCCGCAGTTCTATCATTAGCACGATTGAAGTTACTTCTGATTATACTATATTCTAAGTCACAGCTAGTCATCGCTATGACTTCATGTACTAATGTCTTTGCATATTACAAAGTTAACTCCCTTACGGATGGGTATCCATTGTGACGTCATTATTTCGTAAACGCCATTCACTTCGTCGCTTTCTCCGAAAACTATGACATTACGCTCGCAAATACATGACGTCACAATCAATACCTACCCGTAAGTGCAGACAACTTTATAATGTGTTACAAACATTATCTTGAGAATGTGTCAGTATCACGAGTCAAAAACAAACTTCATGTTAAATTAAACGCAATAGCAAACGTTTCTGATTGAAATCAAGGGCTTTTCCATAGGATTTGCTACATTACAATAACGTCTTTTACTATAAAACATACACTTTGTTTATGTTACATCGAATGTCAAACACATTTTATGTAACTTAAACATATTACTTCCGATGGTATGTCTTAGTAGATCATAGAATATTCCGAACAAATACAATATGTTTACTACATTTGTGCATGCTGGTCATTTTTGCCGTGTGGTTTTAGTTGATCGAATCGTTTAAAATAATGTCACATATCTAACACAGGGATGCCCAAAACATCGGCTTTTACGACAAATATGTAATACAAAATCAAAACAATAGATTTGAATTGATTAAATTGATTAAATTTGATTTAATTGATTAGAAAAACACCCAAAAAACCATAAAAGCGGCCTAATTATAAGAATATACCCAAATAATTAACACAAAAGCAGAATAAGCATAAAATTCAGACATAGATTTTTACAATTGATAATTTACGCAAAAGAAGGATATACATGATTTTTACGACAAGCATTTAAGTTGAATGACACAAAAACGGCATTACTACAGATTATTTTGACTAAAAATTATCATAAAGTGGCTTGCTTAAACATAAATTTCACTGCAAATAATGACCGTATACGTCGTTTAAATATAGACATACATGTATATTATACGATAAATCAACATCAAGATAGACAAGAAGATATCACTAGACATATCTAATACAAAAGCAGAATAATCCCAGAATTTAACTACACATGATTAACACGTCAAAATATAAGATTTTACAACTATAACCTTATAAGCGATCTAAACATATCTTTTACGACAACTTCAAAACACAAAAACGATCAAACATAAGATTTTACCACAAATAATTCACACAAAAGCGACCTAAACATAGATTTTACCACAAATAATTCACAAAAGCGATCTAAAAATAAATTTTACCACAAATAATTTACACAAAAGCGATCTAAACATAGATTTTACCACAAATAATTCACAAAAGCGATCTAAAAATAAATTTGCCACAAATCATTATCTCAAAAGCGATCTAAACATCGATTTTACGGCAGATAATTAACACAGAAGCGATCTAAACAAAGATTTTACCGCAAATAATTAACTAAAAAACGATCTAAATATAGATTTTACGACAGATAATTAACACAGAAGCGATCTAAACCAAGATTTTACCACAAATAATTTACAGAAAAGCGATCTAAACATAAATTTTACCACAAATGATTCACAAAAGCGATCTAAAAATAGATTTTACCACAATTAATTTACACAAAAGCTATCTAAACATAGATTTTACCACAAACAATTCACAAAAGCGGTCTAAAAATATATTTTACCACAAATAATTATCTCAAAAGCGATCTAAACATATATTTTACGCCAAATAGTTAACACAGAGGCGATCTAAACATCAATTTTACGATAAATAATTAACATAAAAGCGATCTTAACATAGATTTTACGACAGATGATTAACACAGAAGCGATCTAAACATAGATTTTACCACAAATAATTTACACAGAAGCGATCTAAACATAGATTTTACCACAAATAATTTACACAAAAGCGATCTAAACATAGATTTTACCACAAAAAATTTACACAAAAGCGATCTAAACATAGATTTTACCACAAATAATTTACACAAAAGCGATCTAAACATATCTTTTACCACAAAATTTTTACACAAAAGCTATCTAAACATACGATTTTAGGACAAATAGCTAACATAAAAACGACATAAACATAATATTTCACCACGAATTATAACACAAACACGTACGACCTAAATAAACACGACATTTCTAACAAAAGCGGCCTAACATAAAATTATTACGACAAATACACAAAACAGTCTGAACATCAGATCTTATGACTAATACACAAAGACTAACTCAAACTTCAAAATAAACGATACAAATGTAACAAAAACAACTTAAACAACAGCTTTAACGACCACTGTGTACGACAAAACACCAAGTATAATGTTATACGACAAATACATATAGCTAACGCGTGACGGATTATCACTAACAAAATTTGTTTCGATATCCCAATTAAAAAAAACCTACATAGTTGGTTAAACAATTGCTTATTAGTTTTAGAACATTTGATCCATGTCTATTGTGACGTCACCATATCGCCTGGTTTTGCCGTTTTTTCAAGGGTGGAACAGCCATTTGAACAGCTGTTTTCCGTGATCGCTGGCAGGACAATTGTGACGTCACAATGACTATGACGTCATTAAAAGCTATTTAAAAGTTCATAGTCATATATGACTGCAAAATTGCACTTGGTAAGTTTACATAGTGGAAGTGCAGTAGGAATGTAATTATATTTGCCTATGACTTCATTAATCCAAAACACTCATTTCAGAATAATGCATATACTTCAATTTGAATAGCTAAATTCAGTTCAATTACAGTTTAGTTTCACTACGGTGCCTATAGATTCTCTGTCACAGACGGGCTACCTTGATAAAGATAAAATTTAATTCAGGAATAATTACTATTCGGTCAATGCTTTTCATCTACGGTGTTCCAAACTGTTCTGTATTATATATGGTTTTTTTTTCTCTCAATAGGATGATGGTTGTGGGTATATGTAGCTGGCGCAGATGTCGATAGGTTGTTCAGCAGAACACGTTCATATCTAGATCAGGGAGCTGGCTGCACAGTTGCGTTGGGTTAGAACTGAAATAACAAAATACAGCTATAGACTGCTATTTTCTCCCATACGTCACAGGAATACCCCGTAATGCTAGGGAAAGATTAATAGAATAAAACTAGAATCCTTCCCTACTTGTGAGGATGTGACAACGAAATCACAACCCGAGGGGTCATTTATGAACGCCCAACTCGAGGCTTGGCGAGGTTTGCACATTCATGAATTCCCCCGAGGATTGTGATATGTATAGGAGAAACACCGAAAACTGTGGAATAGTCAACATAATGAATTGTTCGAGGCCCGTAAGGGCCAAGAATTATTCATTATCTTGACTAATCCACAGTTTGAGGCGTTTCTCGTACTTAAAACATGGCATCGAATGTCACTGGTACTCTCCACTATTACACTTGATATTTGTAACTATTCCACAGCTCCAAGTAAACCTGATCTATAAAGACCTTGAGATTTATTCGTGATGCATTTCAATATCTCACTAAGAAAGCATGCATCATGATTTGCACGAACTTTTTGAGAGATTCGTGTGCCGATACTATATAGTACTTACAGCGAAACATTTACTCAAAAAAGTTTTCACTGTTCAGCGTGGAAGACCATATATATGTACATTTATTATATTATGTAGCTCTACTTGCAGATTTTAACACTGAAGTGATGATTTTTTTTAAATAAAGTTTAAGTGATTTGGCCAAAAACGTCTTAATGCAGGACAGAGAGCTGATCAAGATTTGGAAAAAAAAGTGTTCACCATGATTTCTTATCATTATACTACATGTACACAAAAAAAAAAAAAAAAAAAAAAAAAAAAATCACGTGACACAAGAATATGTGTTTTATGAAAGCATTCAGGGGAATTATTATCATCATAAAAAGTGTTGGGATGTAAAGCATCCAATGCATGCCATTTTTACAGAATATGAAGAGATTTGGATAAAAAGATATGAACAAATAGAAAGTGGAAATAAAAGAAACAACATGTCAAGCATCTGTAATTTCTTTTCGACAGACAATTTGAAGGTGTTTTCTGATGGGATTCCATCTAAACCTCTCTTTTCTGGATTTACAAAAGTGAAGTCGTTTATGGATATAATGGTTGTGAAGGAAATGATGAAATTTATTTTGGGATGAAATGATGAAAATTGCATACATATAAAAAATAACTGGACGGTACTGAGACATACGTAAGTACTTACATGCAGTTGGGAACTTTCATTACATCACGCTGTATGTACTGGAAGTCGAAGTTCTCACAAAGTATTTTGGCGAGAGAGTGTTCCTTTATGGCCGCAATTTGTCCTGTAAATTGAAAACAAATAATGTTACATTTCGTCACTGGCTTTACAGACTGATCATAATACTTCGACACTCTAGAATGTGTATAGGATAACTCTTTTGTCATGTTGATATTTTGTCTTGTTGATGTTAATCATTTGTGACACAATTTGGTTTTCACGTTGACACTTTTATACGTCGATTTTGTCCAATGATTTTCCAACGCACCACAATAAACATTATCACAAACACAAATTTCCGATTCAAATTGAAAACAAACTATAAAGAACTAACCACATGTTATAAGCGTGACCAGACTATACCCTGGTGTGGTTCTAGTTGTTTAGGTGTTTACGTCAACCAAGTCTTCGGTTCTTTCTTCTGTATCGAGCAGTATACAGTGGAAACAAACGTGTTTTTAGTGAGGTCAGTATACAGTGATGTGGAAACAAACGTGTTTTTAGTGAGGTCAGTGTACAGCAATGTGGAAACAAACGTGTTTTTGGTGAGGTCAGTATACAGCAATGTGGAAACAAACGTGTTTTTTGTGAGGTCAGTAAACAGCAATGTGGAAACAAGCGTGTTTTTGGTGAGGTCAGTATACAGCAATGTGGAAACAAACGTGTTTTGGTGAGGTCAGTATACAGCAATGTGGAAACAAACATGTTTTTGGTGATGTCAGTATACAGCAATGTGGAAACAAACGTGTTTTGGTGAGGTCAGTATACAGCAATGTGGAAACAAACATGTTTTTGGTGATGTCAGTATGAGCAATGTGGAAACAAACGTGTTTTTAGTGAGGTCAGTATACAGTAATGTGGAAACAAACGTATTTTTGGTGAGGTCAGTATACAGTAATGTAGAAACAAACGTGTTTTAGTGAGGTCAGTATACAGTAATGTGCAAATTAACGTGTTTTTGGTGAGGTCAGTATACAGTAATGTAAAAACAAACGTGTTTTAGTGAGGTCAGTGTACAGTAATGTGGAAATAAACGTGTTTTTGGTGAGGTCATTATACAGTAATGTAGAAACAAACGTGTTTTAGTGAGTTCAGTGTACAGTAATGTGGAAATAAACGTGTTTTTGGTGAGGTCAGTATACAGTAATGTAGAAACAAACGTGTTTTAGTGAGGTCAGTGTACAGTAATGTGGAAATTAACGTGTTTTTGGAGAGGTCAGTATACAGTAGTGTAAAAACAAACGTGTTTTAGTGAGGTCAGTTTACAGTAATGTGGAAATAAACGTGTTTTTGGTGAGGTCAGTATACAGTAATGTAGAAACAAACGTGTTTTAGTGAGGTCAGTGTACAGTAATGTGGAAACAAACATGTTTTTGGTGAGGTCAGTATACATCAATGTTGAAACAAACGTGTTTTTGGTGAGGTCAGTATACAGTAATGTGGAAACAAACATGTTTTTGGTGAGGTCAGTATACAGTAATGTGGAAATAAACGTGTTTTTGGTGAGGTCAGTATACAGTAATGTGGAAAAAAATATGTTTTTAGTGAGGTCAGTATACAGTAATGTGGAAACAAACATGTTTTTGGTGAGGTCAGTATACAGCAATGTGGAAACAAACGTGTTTTTAATGAGGTCAGTATACAGTAATGTGGAAACAAACGTGTTTTTAGTATGGTCAGTATACAGTTATGTAGAAACAAACATGTTTTTGGTGAGGTCAGTATACAGTAATGTGGAAACAAACATGTTTTTGGTGAGGTCAGTATACAGCAATGTGTAAACAAACGTGTTTTTGGTGAGGTCAGTATACAGCAATGTGGAAACAAAAGTCCGTTTAAGTAAAACGGAACTCGGAACCAGTTCCGAGTTCCGTTTAAGGAAATTTTCTATCATTTTAGATAAAATCATTCAATATGCCTAAAACATATGAATAATGTTGCTTGTTGTCATTTTTCATGGGTTACTAGTGGTAAATCCACTTTAATTTAGTTTTCGATCGACTTCCATTTCCCAGTTCCGTTTAAGTAAAACGGAACTCGGAACCAGTTCCGAGTTCCGTTTAAGGAAATTTTCTATCATTTTAGATAAAATCATTCAATATGCCTAAAACATATGAATAATGTTGCTTGTTGTCATTTTTCATGGGTTACTAGTGGTAAATCCACTTTAATTTAGTTTTCGATCGACTTCCATTTCCCAGTTCCGTTTAAGTAAAACGGAACTCGGAACCAGTTCCGAGTTCCGTTTAAGGAAATTTTCTATCATTTTAAATAAAAGATATCAATGTGCTTAGCACATATTAGAAATGTTGCCTGATGACTTTTCTAATGGATAAATATTGGTAAATCCACTTTAATTTAGTTTTCGATCGACTTCCATTTCCAGTTCCGTTTAAGTAAAACGGAACTCGGAACCAGTTCCGAGTTCCGTTTAAGGAAATTTTCTATCATTTTAGATAAAATCATTCAATATGCCAAAGACATATGAGAAATGTTGCCTGTTGTCTTTTTTCATGGGTTACTAGTGGTAAATCCACTTTAATTTAGTTTTCGATCAACTTCCATTTCCGAGTTCCGTTTAAGTAAAACGGAACTCGGAACCAGTTCCGAGTTCCGTTTAAGGAAATTTTCTATCATTTTAGATAAAATCATTCAATATGCCTAAGACATATGAATAATGTTGCCTGTTGTCATTTTTCATGGGTTACTAGTGGTAAATCCACTTTAATTTAGTTTTCGATCGACTTCCATTTCCCAGTTCCGTTTAAGTAAAACGGAACTCGGAACCAGTTCCGAGTTCCGTTTAAGGAAATTTTCTATCATTTTAAATAAAAGATATCAATGTGCTTAGCACATATTAGAAATGTTGCCTGATGACTTTTCTAATGGATAAGTATTGGTAAATCCACTTTAATTTAGATTTCGATCAACTCCCAGTTCCGAGTTCCGTTTAAGGAAAACGGAACTCGGAACCAGTTCCGAGTTCCGTTTAAGGAAATTTTCTATCATTTTAGATAAAATCATTCAATATGCCTAAGATATATGAATAATGTTGCCTGTTGTCATTTTTCATGGGTTACTAGTGGTCAATCCACTTTAATTTAGTTTTCGATCGACTTCCATTTCCCAGTTCCGTTTAAGTAAAACGGAACTCGGAACCAGTTCCGAGTTCCGTTTAAGGAAATTTTCTATCATTTTAAATAAAAGATATCAATGTGCTTAACACATATTAGAAATGTTGCCTGATGACTTTTCTAATGGATAAGTATTGGTAAATCCACTTTAATTTAGATTTCGATCGACTTCCATTTCCCAGTTCCGTTTAAGTAAAACGGAACTCGGAACCAGTTCCGAGTTCCGTTTAAGGAAATTTTCTATCATTTTAGATAAAATCATTCAATATGCCTAAGATATATGAATAATGTTGCTTGTTGTCATTTTTCATGGGTTACTAGTGGTAAATCCACTTTAATTTAGTTTTCGATCGACTTCCATTTCCCAGTTCCGTTTAAGTAAAACGGAACTCGGAACCAGTTCCGAGTTCCGTTTAAGGAAATTTTCTATCATTTTAAATAAAAGATATCAATGTGCTTTGCACATATTAGAAATGTTGCTTGATGACTTTTCTAATGGATAAGTATTGGTAAATCCACTTTAATTTAGATTTCGATCAACTCCCAGTTCCCAGTTCCGTTTAAGTAAAACGGAACTCGGAACCAGTTCCGAGTTCCGTTTAAGGAAATTTTCTATCATTTTAGATAAAATCATTCAATATGCCTAAGATATATGAATAATGTTGCCTGTTGTCATTTTTCATGGGTTACTAGTGGTCAATCCACTTTAATTTAGTTTTCGATCGACTTCCATTTCCCAGTTCCGTTTAAGTAAAACGGAACTCGGAACCAGTTCCGAGTTCCGTTTAAGAAAATTTTCTATCATTTTAAATAAAAGATATCAATGTGCTTTGCACATATTAGAAATGTTGCTTGATGACTTTTCTAATGGATAAGTATTGGTAAATCCACTTTAATTTAGATTTCGATCAACTCCCATTTCCCAGTTCCGTTTAAGTAAAACGGAACTCGGAACCAGTTCCGAGTTCCGTTTAAGGAAATTTTCTATCATTTTAGATAAAATCATTCAATATGCCTAAGATATATGAATAATGTTGCCTGTTGTCATTTTTCATGGGTTACTAGTGGTAAATCCACTTTAATTTAGTTTTCGATCGACTTCCATTTCCCAGTTCCGTTTAAGTAAAACGGAACTCGGAACCAGTTCCGAGTTCCGTTTAAGGAAATTTTCTATCATTTTAGATAAAATCATTCAATATGCCTAAGATATATGAATAATGTTGCTTGTTGTCATTTTTCATGGGTTACTAGTGGTAAATCCACTTTAATTTAGTTTTCGATCGACTTCCATTTCCCAGTTCCGTTTAAGTAAAACGGAACTCGGAACCAGTTCCGAGTTCCGTTTAAGGAAATTTTCTATCATTTTAAATAAAAGATATCAATGTGCTTAACACATATTAGAAATGTTGCCTGATGACTTTTCTAATGGATAAGTATTGGTAAATCCACTTTAATTTAGATTTCGATCGACTTCCATTTCCCAGTTCCGTTTAAGTAAAACGGAACTCGGAACCAGTTCCGAGTTCCGTTTAAGGAAATTTTCTATCATTTTAGATAAAATCATTCAATATGCCTAAGATATATGAATAATGTTGCCTGTTGTCATTTTTCATGGGTTACTAGTGGTAAATCCACTTTAATTTAGTTTTCGATCGACTTCCATTTCCCAGTTCCGTTTAAGTAAAACGGAACTCGGAACCAGTTCCGAGTTCCGTTTAAGAAAATTTTCTATCATTTTAAATAAAAGATATCAATGTGCTTAGCACATATTAGAAATGTTGCCTGATGACTTTTCTAATGGATAAGTATTGGTAAATCCACTTTAATATAGATTTCGATCAACTCCCAGTTCCGAGTTCCGTTTAAGTAAAACGGAACTCGGAACCAGTTCCGAGTTCCGTTTAAGGAAATTTTCTATCATTTTAGATAAAATCATTCAATATGCCTAAGATATATGAATAATGTTGCTTGTTGTCATTTTTCATGGGTTACTAGTGGTAAATCCACTTTAATTTAGTTTTCGATCGACTTCCATTTCCCAGTTCCGTTTAAGTAAAACGGAACTCGGAACCAGTTCCGAGTTCCGTTTAAGAAAATTTTCTATCATTTTAAATAAAAGATATCAATGTGCTTTGCACATATTAGAAATGTTGCCTGATGACTTTTCTAATGGATAAGTATTGGTAAATCCACTTTAATTGAGATTTCGATCAACTCCCAGTTCCGAGTTCCGTTTAAGTAAAACGGAACTCGGAACCAGTTCCGAGTTCCGTTTAAGGAAATTTTCTATCATTTTAGATAAAATCATTCAATATGCCTAAGATATATGAATAATGTTGCCTGTTGTCATTTTTCATGGGTTACTTGTGGTAAATCCACTTTAATTTAGTTTTCGATCGACTTCCATTTCCCAGTTCCGTTTAAGTAAAACGGAACTCGGAACCAGTTCCGAGTTCCGTTTAAGGAAATTTTCTATCATTTTAGATAAAATCATTCAATATGCCTAAGATATATGAATAATGTTGCTTGTTGTCATTTTTCATGGGTTACTAGTGGTAAATCCACTTTAATTTAGTTTTCGATCGACTTCCATTTCCCAGTTCCGTTTAAGTAAAACGGAACTCGGAACCAGTTCCGAGTTCCGTTTAAGGAAATTTTCTATCATTTTAAATAAAAGATATCAATGTGCTTAGCACATATTAGAAATGTTGCCTGATGACTTTTCTAATGGATAAGTATTGGTAAATCCACTTTAATTTAGATTTCGATCAACTCCCAGTTCCGAGTTCCGTTTAAGTAAAACGGAACTCGGAACCAGTTCCGAGTTCCGTTTAAGGAAATTTTCTATCATTTTAGATAAAATCATTCAATATGCCTAAAACATATGAATAATGTTGCTTGTTGTCATTTTTCATGGGTTACTAGTGGTAAATCCACTTTAATTTAGTTTTCGATCGACTTCCATTTCCCAGTTCCGTTTAAGTAAAACGGAACTCGGAACCAGTTCCGAGTTCCGTTTAAGGAAATTTTCTATCATTTTAAATAAAAGATATCAATGTGCTTAGCACATATTAGAAATGTTGCCTGATGACTTTTCTAATGGATAAGTATTGGTAAATCCACTTTAATATAGATTTCGATCAACTCCCAGTTCCGAGTTCCGTTTAAGTAAAACGGAACTCGGAACCAGTTCCGAGTTCCGTTTAAGGAAATTTTCTATCATTTTAGATAAAATCATTCAATATGCCTAAAACATATGAATAATGTTGCTTGTTGTCATTTTTCATGGGTTACTAGTGGTAAATCCACTTTAATTTAGTTTTCGATCGACTTCCATTTCCCAGTTCCGTTTAAGTAAAACGGAACTCGGAACCAGTTCCGAGTTCCGTTTAAGGAAATTTTCTATCATTTTAAATAAAAGATATCAATGTGCTTAGCACATATTAGAAATGTTGCCTGATGACTTTTCTAATGGATAAGTATTGGTAAATCCACTTTAATTTAGATTTCGATCAACTCCCAGTTCCGAGTTCCGTTTAAGTAAAACGGAACTCGGAACCAGTTCCGAGTTCCGTTTAAGGAAATTTTCTATCATTTTAGATAAAATCATTCAATATGCCTAAGATATATGAATAATGTTGCCTGTTGTCATTTTTCATGGGTTACTAGTGGTAAATCCACTTTAATTTAGTTTTCGATCGACTTCCATTTCCCAGTTCCGTTTAAGTAAAACGGAACTCGGAACCAGTTCCGAGTTCCGTTTAAGGAAATTTTCTATCATTTTAAATAAAAGATATCAATGTGCTTTGCACATATTAGAAATGTTGCCTGATGACTTTTCTAATGGATAAGTATTGGTAAATCCACTTTAATATAGATTTCGATCAACTCCCAGTTCCGAGTTCCGTTTAAGTAAAACGGAACTCGGAACCAGTTCCGAGTTCCGTTTAAGGAAATTTTCTATCATTTTAGATAAAATCATTCAATATGCCTAAAACATATGAATAATGTTGCTTGTTGTCATTTTTCATGGGTTACTAGTGGTAAATCCACTTTAATTTAGTTTTCGATCGACTTCCATTTCCCAGTTCCGTTTAAGTAAAACGGAACTCGGAACCAGTTCCGAGTTCCGTTTAAGGAAATTTTCTATCATTTTAAATAAAAGATATCAATGTGCTTAGCACATATTAGAAATGTTGCCTGATGACTTTTCTAATGGATAAGTATTGGTAAATCCACTTTAATACAGATTTCGATCAACTCCCAGTTCCGAGTTCCGTTTAAGTAAAACGGAACTCGGAACCAGTTCCGAGTTCCGTTTAAGGAAATTTTCTATCATTTTAGATAAAATCATTCAATATGCCTAAAACATATGAATAATGTTGCCTGTTGTCATTTTTCATGGGTTACTAGTGGTAAATCCACTTTAATTTAGTTTTCGATCGACTTCCATTTCCCAGTTCCGTTTAAGTAAAACGGAACTCGGAACCAGTTCCGAGTTCCGTTTAAGGAAATTTTCTATCATTTTAGATAAAATCATTCAATATGCCTAAGATATATGAATAATGTTGCCTGTTGTCATTTTTCATGGGTTACTTGTGGTAAATCCACTTTAATTTAGTTTTCGATCGACTTCCATTTCCGAGTTCCGTTTAAGGAAATTTTCTATCATTTTAGATAAAATTATTCAATATGCCTAAAACATTCAATATGCCTAAAACATATGAATAATGTTGCTTGTTGTCATTTTTCATGGGTTACTTGTGGTAAATCCACTGTAATTTAGTTTTCGATCAACTCCTATTTCCGAGTTCTGTTTAAGTAAAACGGAACTCAGAACCAGTTAAGAGTTCCGTTTAAGGAATATTTTTATCAATTTAGATAAAATCTTTCTATCAGACAAATGAGAAATGTTGCCTGTTGTCCTTTTCATTGATTACTAGTGGTGGATCCCCTTTAATTTAGTTTTCGGTCGACTTCCAGTTCCGTTTAAGCTTAACGGAACTAGGAACTAGACCAGAGTTCCGTTTAACACGAATACTTGGCAACGAGCCGAGTTCCGTTTAATAGGTTTCCTACCTGTAATTGCATGTTTAATTACATATGTTATATTCGAATCGAACTCTGAGCTTTCTGCAACGATGCAACTCAGAATTAATCACTGTAGCACATAATGCATTTTCTGAAACAGATCTAACACCCATACCCCAGTTCCGTTTAAGCTTAATCGTAACTCGGAACTGGATCCGAGTTCCGTTTAACCTCAAGCTTGCATCCTTGATCAACGAGCGGGTTTCTGTTTATTATTAATTCTACTTATGATAAAATGTGTCATTACAAATGTAATCAATTAATTGTAATGGAAGCATTTATCAACAATAAACAGTGGAAATCTCTATAGCGAGTTTTGAAACGAAGCTGACACACAATCCTGAGTTTCGTAGAACCTTATACGAAACTAGACACCAAACCCAAGTTTCGTGCAACACCACGCTTCTAAAGACATTAATAAAGCTCACTTGATCCGAAGGGCCGATGAGCTTATGTTATGCCGCGGCCTCCGGTTTCCGTCGTCAGTCCGTCTGTCAACTTCTTCACAAAAATCTCTACTAGTCATGAATGGCTTAATGAATTTTGACAAAATTTCGGCTGAAGATTCCTTGTTTGAATGGTTGGCCCTGACTCCCAGGAGACCTGAGGGGCGAGGACTAGCAGTGAAAATATTTCAAATTCTTTAAAATCTATTTTCTTCTGTAGGAATAAAGAAAAGTTTTAATTCAGTTTAAAGCTTCCTTGGAGAGATATGGAACCATTTTGTTATAAACCGGGGGTCTGAACCCAAGGAAGTCAGCCACACCATTTGTATAATTTTGAACTCCCATCCCAACAAGATGCTACCATTGCAATATGAGTTATATCCCGTGCTTAAATTCAGAGAAGAAGTCTTTCAAATGGACATTTGAGGTGTTTCAATGTAAAACCACTCTTCAGGATATAATACTAACCATAACTTTAGAATGCAAACACGCTATCTGTCCCATCTTTGTAGCCTTGACAAACATAAGATTTGTGAACCCCGTCTCCCTAGCGTACCTTATCTCGTACTTGACGAGAGTAACATAGAGTGGTATTCCTTCTTCTAAAATATTTATGTAGCCATAAGGGGAAAATAACTGAGGAGGAAAGGGGGAGAAACAAGGGTGGGACCCCATAAAATATTACGTTGTGAAAATTAGTTTTACACTGAAAAATCTCAATTGCAGTTCAACAATGCGCTACCACAACTTCAGTATAACAAAGCGTCTTTCCGTAGTAGAGAGTCCGAAGCAAGACAACCCAGCCAAATGGCAAATTTAGAGAGAATACAATAGGTTGAATGAACCCCCAAAGGAAAGGAACAGAAAATGGATATACCTCCTTGTGAAAAGAGGTGCACCATTGTGAAACCTGCTCGCATACAGTTAAAAACCACAAATGTATATAATGTCTACTGAGGAGGAGTAGTCAGAGACTAAATCACCACAACCGCACCCAAGGAAATCCGCCCATCTGAATGGAAGGACAGAGACAGTGAAGGTCAGTGAAAGCAGACTGAAGGGTAATGGCAGAGGTATCTTTGGCCCAAAGCTATATCGCGGCATGAGGCAAGAGTAAGAAGGAACACAGTCTGAAAAGTTACAAACATTATGGTGCCCCCTAACACGAGTTCTATGTTCCACTGTGGAGCTAACTACTGAACCATAGGCCTGTCCAGACTGAACCCCCAAATCAAGGCAGACAACGAAACTGAAGATTCTACCTCTGGTCTACCATGGAAAGTACACTGGCAGTATCTTTGCGATAGTCTGCAATACTACCAGGGACAGGGTGGCGTTCCCTAGTCTACAAGAGAAGGAAACTCGCAATCAGCTGGGCAGAGGCCATGGCCGGATCAATCTGCCTACCGATACACCACTCACAGAAGATCTTTCATTGTAACTGGTAGACGCCAGAAGAGAAAGACCTTATAGATCGGGCGATGCGAGCTGACATATCCAAAGAAAAGCCTGTCTGAGAGAGGACTCATGGAAAAACTTCCATGCGTGAAGGTAGAGGATCTCAGGACGTGAATGTAAGGTCTCGGGCCGAGGCTAGCACAGTAGAATAGTTCTAGGTGGTAAAACCAGAGAACATCCACCAGAAACGACAAGAGCTCCGGAAACCAGTGTTGTCTCCGACACAATGGCGCTATCGAAAGGGGAGACAATGATGCTTTCGAAATTTCTGTAGAACCCCGTCCACCCGGTTGAATGACGGGAATGCATAATTATGCATTGAGGGGAATGCATAAGCATGTAATTCCTACCAATTCAGAGATAGTGCGTCCATAGCCCAAGCCATTTGGTTTGGCACAGAGAGACAAAGGTGGCAAAAAGATCTATGTGAGGCATTTTCCAAGCATGACAAATGCCCTCGAAGATCGAAGAATTTAGCTGCCGTTCTGTTAGAGCCGGCTAGTGGCGCCTGGAGAGATTATCCGCCAGATCATTCAACCTTCCTGAAGATTCTTGTCTAAAATAGTCAACTGCATTTCCTGACAGATGGGAAGAATACGGAAATACGGATAGCGAGGGCACAAAGGACGTGATATCGTATCTCCCTTTTCTCTCTATATACGCGATATCTGTAGAGTTGTCCGTAGTCACATAAACCCCCTTGGAATGCAGAATCTTCTGTTAAGCATGCAGCCATCATCTCCAGCACGTCGATGTTATCTGTCAGGGTAAGTCCCAAACCCTTACATAAACGCATCCGTGAACATGGTCATGGTTGGAGCTGGCCTAGACAACGAAACCCCCTGGAGAATATTTTAAATTGCCTTTCAGAGTACACCACCGAGAAACCCATGCGTTGAGATAGCACAAAACACCGAAACCAAGGAATATGGACGTTGGACCAGCCGAGATGAAATTCAGAGGCCTTTTCGAATTTCTCCAAAGGTAGAAGGACAATACCCTGAACCGTGTTGAAACGGTTTCTGAAGAAGACAAAGTCCTGGAAGGGTACATCTCGGAGTCTTGAAGGAATGAAGCCGACTTTGAGCAAACGTTTCAGAACCAGACGGGTGTTCCACTCCAAAGAATAGATGTGAACATGTCTTCCCCGTAATGTAGAAATCCCGTAACAACAAGCAGCTTCTGATGGGACGCCAAGCTCCCAACCTTTTGCGGATAAGAAACATTCTGGAATAGAAACCGGGTGTATAGTCTACCATAGTTACCTCCTCGACCGCGCCCTTTTAAAGCATGGTCCTTACTTCCTCCTGAATTGCAAATGCTTTCACCGGATCCATCGATGGATGAAAGATGATAAACCTTGACCCAAAGGGCAGATCTCGTGTGTGATTTCCTTCCAATGACTTTGAAGGGAAGGCGAACAGACGTTCTGCTACAACAAAATGGTGACGAGGAAGATAGAGATCCTCCTAGGTGGGGAATTGTTACCTAACCCGAAGACTCATCTGCAGGATTAGGAGCAGTATCTGAGTCCTCCAGAAGAGACCTTTCGTATGGAACGATCAAGGAGGGGAAAACGAATCAGGAACTTTTCTTACCTTTCCTTCTCTTGCCCTTGAAGCAAGGCTTTGACTTCGACCGCACAGTACACTTGGGAGCTGAAAATCTAGCCTTCTTCTCGGGTGGTGCTGACCCCAGCGAGGATATGGCCTTCAATGTCTGAAATCTCTTCAAAACCCGAGCAGAGGTCCTCATCTCCCAGTTCTGTGCGCCGTCAAGGATACCCCCCTGGTGAACAGTTGAAGAAGTGTGTCCTCCCTCCCCGCATCGTACAAAGTTGATGAATGTGCAACCCTTAGCAGGCTTCCGCTTCTTAATCCTCTCCCTCTCCAGGATGTCAGCCAGTTCTTTTAGCACCTTTCCATGGCGCCATCTGTAGCGTCCTTGCGTAAGGGCGACATTGCATCCTGATAGTACATGCGCAAGTTTCCCTGGTCGGTTGCACAATTGATAGTCTGAAGTTTGAGTCAAGCCTAACCTATGAAGGTTAATAGGCGAGGGAAGCAGGTCGTAAACTGACCTCAGCAGGAACTGGATTCGGCAAGGTTCCATAAACCAGATGTCCGACCAAGACAGTCTTCTGTCTTTAGTCCCCACCTCGTCCATGCTCCCTGGGCTCCCATTTCAACCACTGTGGCCTTCCTGATTTCCTCCTCCATTTTCCTTATGTTGTCCTCTACCATCTTCCTCTTGCCGGCTTTATCTTATGTCCCACAGCGCTTCACATGGCTGGCTTGTATCCAGTTCCTGGCGTCCTACGCACGTTGTACCAACGATGTCTTGATGTCTCAGGCAGCTCCCAGCTGCCTCCTCTACGTTGCTTGCAGATCATTTTCTTCCCCGTTCTCGTCTCTATGCCCGCGAAGCTGATCTTATCGTCTTTTGAGTAACTCACAGTCGTCACCTGGCTTGTCTTAGCCACCTTGAACTCCTCAACCAGTGATGAAATTGGGAGCTGTAGTTTGGCTTATGAGCTGTACAGGTCAACGCTCGTGAAGCTTGGGGGTACTGCTAAGCATCTTCGCAGGAACTTGCTGATGGTTCTTTCCAGTGTCTTTACTGTCGTTGTGGTAACCTCATACAATGTGAACGGTCACGTCAGACGAGGTAGAAATCCGTACTGGAAGAGCCACGCCTATCCCTGGAAGTCCTGTCTTGTTGATCGCCTTTAGTCCTTCTTTCACCTGTCCTTGCAGCCTCCTGATGTAATCATTTAGGCTAGCAGCAAACCACTTTCCCAGACACTTGATTGGGTTGTTGACGATTGAAGGAATCTCTTCGCCCTGATAAGCATCGAGAACTTATCCGTGACCTTGCCTCTCTTGATGATTAAGCTCCGTGACTTCCTGGGTTTGAATTTCATCCTTGCCCATTCCATAGTCTCCTCCAGTGCAATATGTATCCACCGGGCCTGGACATACGTTGTTGTAGTCACTGTCAGATCATCCATGAAGCCTCTAATGGGTGTAGTCGAATCCCCGAGGACGTCTTCGGGCCTCTACTTTCTCTGTCTGCTGCCTTGATAATCAGAAACATCCCCATCACGAACAGGATCACCGACACCGAAATGGTGCAGCCAGTGACGATCCCTTTCTCCAACGCCTGCCACGCTGTGGTCATATTTCCCACTGTAAATCGGAGCTTGATGATGCTGAAATAGCTCCTGAGTATCCCCTTGACTTGGTCTGGAATGTGGAAGTGCTGCAACGCATCATGGATCAACTGGTGTGGTATTGATCCATAGGCATTAGCGAGGTCCAGCCAGATGACAGTCAGGTCTCCGTGCTTGATCTTAGCTTCCCTGATGAGCTGGGTGATGGTGCTCGTGTGTTCAACACACCAAGATAATCCTGGGATCCACGGAACCAGACCTGAGTTCATTTTAACCCCGTGCTTGCAAATTCCATGTTAAAGCTGGCGATGCAAGTTAAAAAATATACATTTGAGATTTAAAACAATAATTTTTTTTTCAGAAATCGTTCCACAGATAACCTCTTGCGTTTCTAAGGACGGACAGTCGCCATTTTGTTTTAACTCTGCTTGGATAGAACACGCCTACCGGCCCTCAAATAAAGCGCATGAATCGACACGCTTGCGCTCAGTCATGTACATATAAACCTAGCAGTAGTCAATTGTGTATCACCTAATAATACAAGATGGCTGCCTCTTGGCCATCTTGTTGAATTTGTTTGAACGAGTTTTATGGCCCATCGACAACTAATGTCCTTCAGAGCAATTGTTTTAATAGATCTATCCAAAAATACCATATGTACACAAGATCCTAAGGGAAATCTACATATAAAATTTGAGACCGATCCCTTTGGTACTTTCTAAGATATAATGGTAACAATTTTCAACAATCAAAAACCAAAATATATGCCTATCGGCCATCATGTTGACCAATTGGTCCCAAAATGCAGTATACAAAACATGGGGGCCGTGGTAACCTACAAATGAAATTTGAAACAGTTCCTTTAAGTCTTTTAATAAAAAGTGGTAACAAAAAGCGAGACAGCCGGACGGACGGGCGGACAGACAACTATACAGACGGACGGACCGACCAACAGGCAGACGAACAACTTAATTATTATAAGGCACCCGTATTGCGATGCAATTATAAGTATAAGGATATTCAGTCTTTAACAGCAATCTCTAGGCAAACATCGGCTTAAACGGAACTCAGGTCTGGTTCCTAGTTTATTCATAAAAAAAATCATTAAACGTAACTCGAAACAGGCAACATTTCTATAATGTCCAAAGCACATTGACTGCTTTTATCT
This sequence comes from Argopecten irradians, assembly GCF_041381155.1. Classification (NCBI taxonomy): domain Eukaryota; kingdom Metazoa; phylum Mollusca; class Bivalvia; order Pectinida; family Pectinidae; genus Argopecten; species Argopecten irradians. Next base: position 13,451,140 of record NC_091146.1, read on the forward strand.
AAAATGATAGAAAATTTCCTTAAACGGAACTCGAGTTCCGTTTTACTTAAACGGAACTCGGAAATAGGAGTTGATCAAAAACTAAATTAAAGTCGATTTACCAATAATTATCCGTTAGAAAAGTTATCAAGCGACATTTCTAATATGTGCTAAGCACATTGATATCTTTTATTTAAAATGATAGAAAATTTCCTTAAACGGAACTCGGAACTGGTTCCGAGTTCCGTTTTACTTAAACGGAACTGGGAAATGGAAGTCGATCGAAAACTAAATTAAAGTGGATTTACCACTAGTAACCCATGAAAAATGACAACAAGCAACATTATTCATATGTTTTAGGCATATTGAATGATTTTATCTAAAATGATAGAAAATTTCCTTAAACGGAACTCGGAACTGGTTCCGAGTTCCGTTTTACTTAAACGGAACTGGGAAATGGAAGTCGATCGAAAACTAAATTAAAGTGGATTTACCACTAGTAACCCATGAAAAATGACAACAGGCAACATTATTCATATATCTTAGGCATATTGAATGATTTTATCTAAAATGATAGAAAATTTCCTTAAACGGAACTCGGAACTGGTTCCGAGTTCCGTTTTACTTAAACGGAACTGGGAAATGGAAGTCGATCGAAAACTAAATTAAAGTGGATTTACCACTAGTAACCCATGAAAAATGACAACAGGCAACATTATTCATATATCTTAGGCATATTGAATGATTTTATCTAAAATGATAGAAAATTTCCTTAAACGGAACTCGGAACTGGTTCCGAGTTCCGTTTTACTTAAACGGAACTGGGAAATGGAAGTCGATCGAAAACTAAATTAAAGTGGATTTACCACTAGTAACCCATGAAAAATGACAACAGGCAACATTATTCATATATCTTAGGCATATTGAATGATTTTATCTAAAATGATAGAAAATTTCCTTAAACGGAACTCGGAACTGGTTCCGAGTTCCGTTTTACTTAAACGGAACTGGGAAATGGAAGTCGATCGAAAACTAAATTAAAGTGGATTTACCACTAGTAACCCATGAAAAATGACAACAAGCAACATTATTCATATGTTTTAGGCATATTGAATGATTTTATCTAAAATGATAGAAAATTTCCTTAAACGGAACTCGGAACTGGTTCCGAGTTCCGTTTTACTTAAACGGAACTCGGAACTGGTTCCGAGTTCCGTTTAGCTTAAACGGAACTCGGAACTCGGAACTCGGAACCAACTTCAGCCTCCCGTATACAGCAATGTGGAAACAAATTTGTTTTTGGTGAGGTCAGTATACAGCAATGTGGAAACAAACTTGTTTTTGGTGAGGTCAGTATACAGCAATGTTGAAACAAACGTGTTTTTGGTGAGGTCAGTATACAGCAATGTGGAAACAAATTTGTTTTTGGTGAGGTCAGTATACAGCAATGTGGAAACAAACGTGTTTTTGGTGAGGTCAGTATACAGCAATGTGGAAACAAATTTGTTTTTGGTGAGGTCAGTATACAGTTATGTGGAAACAAATTTGTTTTTTGGTGAGGTCAGTATACAGCCATGTGGAAACAAACTTGTTTTTGGTGAGGTCTGTCCCTTGCGGATACTTAGGTGTTTTTGGCGAGATCTTTCCCTTCCGGATACTTACGTGTTTTTGGTGAGGTCTGTCCCTTGCGGATGCTTACGTGTTTTCGTTGAGGTCTGTCCCTTGTAGATACAAATGTGTTTTGGTGAGGTCTGTCTCTTGCAGATACAAACGTGTTTTTGTTGAGGTCTGTCCCTTGTGGATACAAACGTGTTTTGGTGAGGTCTGTCTCTTGCAGATACAAACGTGTTTTTGTTGAGGTCTGTCCCTTGTTGGATACAAATGTGTTTTGGTGAGGTCTGTCTCTTTTGGATACAAACGTGTTTTGGTGAGGTCTGTCCTTTTCGGATAGAAACGTGTTTTTGGTGAGGTCTGTCTCTTGCAGATACAAACGTGTTTTTGGTGAGGTCTGTCCCTTGTGGATACAAACGTGTTTTTGGTGAGGTCTGTCTCTTGCAGATACAAACGTGTTTTTGGTGAGGTCTGTCCCTTGTGGATACAAACATGTTTTAGGTCAGGTCTGTCTGTTGCAGATACAAACGTGTTTTGGTGAGGTCTGCCTCTTGTGGATACAAATGTGTTTTGGTGAGGTCTGTCTGTTGCAGATACAAACGTGTTTTGGTGAGGTCTGCCTCTTGTGGATACAAACGTGTTTTTGGTGAGGTCTGTCTCTTGTGGATACAAACGTGTTTTTGGTGAGGTCTGTCTCTTGTGGATACAAACGTGTTTTTGGTGAGGTCTGTCCCTTGTGGATACAAACGTGTTTTTGGTGAGGTCTGTCCCTTGTGGATACAAACGTGTTTTTGGTGAGGTCTGTCTCTTGTTTATACTTACGTGTTTTTGGTGAGGTCTGTCCCTTGTGGATACAAACGTGTTTTTGGTGAGGTCTGTCCCTTGTGGATACAAACATGTTTTAGGTCAGGTCTGTCTGTTGCAGATACAAACGTGTTTTGGTGAGGTCTGCCTCTTGTGGATACAAATGTGTTTTGGTGAGGTCTGTCTGTTGCAGATACAAACGTGTTTTGGTGAGGTCTGTCTCTTGTGGATACAAACGTGTTTTTGGTGAGGTCTGTCCCTTGTGGATACAAACGTGTTTTTGGTGAGGTCTGTCCCTTGTGGATACAAACGTGTTTTTGGTGAGGTCTGTCCCTTGCGGGATACTTACGTGTTTTTGGTGAGGTCTGCCCCTTGCGGATACTTACGTGTTTTTGGTGAGGTCTGTCTCTTGCAGATACAAACGTATTTTTGTTGAGGTCTGTCCCTTGTGGATACAAACGTGCTTTTGGTGAGGTCTGTCCCTTGCGGATACAAAAGTATTTTGGGTGAGGTCTGTTCTTTGCGGATACAAACGTGTTTTTGGTGAGGTCTGTATCTTGCGGATAAAAACATGTTTTGGGTGAGGTCTGTCCCTTGCGGATACAAACATGTTTTTGGTGAGGTCTGTCCCTTGCGGATACTTACGTGTTTTTGGTGAGGTCTGCCCCTTGCGGATACTTACGTGTTTTTGGTGAGGTCTGTCCCTTGCGGATACAAACGTGTTTTTGGGTGAGGTCTGTCCCTTGCGGATACTTACGTGTTTTTGGTGAGGTCTGTCTCTTGCAGATACAAACGTATTTTTGTTGAGGTCTGTTCTTTGCGGATACAACAAACGTGTTTTTGGTGAGGTCTGTCGGATCTCTTGCGGATACAAACATGTTTTGGGTGAGGTCTGTCCCTTGCGGATACAAACGTGTTTTGGGTGAGGTCTGTCTCTTGCGGATACAAACTTGTGAGTTTGTTTTGGCGGATCAAACGTGTTTTTGGTGAGGTCTGTCCCTTGCGGATACAAACGTGTTTTTGGTGAGGTCTGTCCCTTGTGGATACAAACGTGTTTTTGGTGAGGTCTGTCCCTTGTGGATACAAACGTGTTTTTGGTGAGGTCTGTCCCTTGGATACAAACGGTTTTTGGTGAGGTCTGTCCTTGGGACTGTTTTTGGGTGAGGTCTGTCCCTTGTGGATACAAACGTGTTTTTGGTGAGGTCTGTCCCTTGTGGATACAAACGTGTTTTTGGTGAGGTCTGTCCCTTGCGGATACAAACGTGTTTTTGGTGAGGTCTGTCCCTTGTGGATACAAACGTGTTTTTGGTGAGGTCTGTCCCTTGTGGATACAAACGTGTTTTTGGTGAGGTCTGTCTCTTGCAGATACTTACGTATTTTTGTTGAGGTCTGTCTCTTGTGGATCAGATACAAACATGTTTTGGTGAGGTCTGTCCCTTGCGGATACAAACGTGTTTTGGTAGGTCTGTGATACAAAGGTGGTGTCTGCCTCTTGCGGATACAAAAGGTGTTTGGGTGAGGTCTGTCTTTCTGTTGCGGATACAAACGTGTTTTTTGGTGAGGTCTGTCCTTTGCGGATACAAACGTGTTTTGGTGAGGTCTGCCTCTTGTGGATACAAACGTGTTTTTGGTGAGGTCTGCCTCTTGTGGATACAAACGTGTTTTGGATGAGGTCTGTCTCTTGCGGATACAAACATGTTTTGGGTGAGGTCTGCCCCTTGCAGATACAAACGTGTTTTGGGTGAGGTCTGTCCCTTGTGGATACTTACGTCTATCGAACTCCCGTATGGATTCCTTGCGCCGCTCGAAGTAGTATCTGTCGCCCACCTTCAACCGTCGGAACTGCTCGCCTATTATACAGGCGAAGGTCGGCCCTACTATTCCTCCATCCACGTGCTCTTCCAGGATTCCTCCCACAAATAGGTCTATATCATCGACATGTCTATAGATAAAATTATACTTCTTATTAGGTCTATATCATTGACATGTCTATAGATAAAATTATACTTCTTATTAGGTCTATATCATTGACATGTCTATAGATAAAATTATACTTCTTATTAGGTCTGTATCATTGACATGTCTATAGATAAAATTATACATCTTATTATGTCTATACCATTGGCATGTTTATAGATAAAATTATACATCTTATTAGGTCTAAATCATCGACATTTCTATAGATAAAATAATACACCTTATTAGGTCTGTATCAATCACTTATCTACAGATAAAATGGTAATGGAACGACTTGTACCAAAATGGTACTTGTACGATTCCGTTATATCGGTAATGGAACGCACCGTACCAGAATGGTACCTGTACGATTATGTTATATCGGTAATGGAACGACTTGTACCAGAATGGTACCTGTACGATTCCGTTATATCGGTAATGGAACGCACCGTACCAGAATGGTACCTGTACGATTATGTTATATCGGTAATGGAACGCACCGTACCAGAATGGTACCTGTACGATTCCGTTATATCGATAATGGTATGATTTGTACCAGAATGGTACCTGTACGATTTTGTTATATCGGTATTGGAACGCACCGTACCAGAATGGTACCTGTACGATTCCGTTATATCGGTAATGGTACGACTTGTACCAGAATGGTGCCTGTACGATTCTGTTATATCGGTAATGGTACGATTTGTACCAGAATGGTACCTGTACGATTCTGTTGTATCGGTAATGGAACGCACCGTACCAGAATGGTACCTGTACGATTATGTTATATCGGTAATGGAACAACTTGTACCAGAATGGTACCTGTACTATTATGTTATATCGGTAATGGAACAACTTGTACCAGAATGGTACCTGTACGATTATGTTATATCGGTAATGGAACAACTTGTACCAGAATGGTGCCTGTACGATTGTGTTTTATCGGTAATGGTATGATTTGTACCAGAATGGTACCTGTACGATTCTGTTATATCGGTAATGGTATGATTTGTACCAGAATGGTGCCTGTACGATTGTGTTATATCGGTAATGGTATGATTTGTACCAGAATGGTACCTGTACGATTCTGTTATATCGGTAATGGTATGATTTGCACCAGAATGGTGCCTGTACGATTGTGTTATATCGGTAATGGTACGATTTGTACCAGAATGGTACCTGTACGATTCTGTTGTATCGGTAATGGAACGCACCGTACCAGAATGGTACCTGTACGATTCTGTTGTATCGGTAATGGAACGCACCGTACCAGAATGGTACCTGTACGATTCTGTTGTATCGGTAATGGAACGCACCGTACCATAATGGTACCTGTACGATTCTGTTGTATCGGTAATGGAACGCACCGTACCAGAATGGTACCTGTACGATTCTGTTGTATCGGTAATGGAACGCACCGTACCAGAATGGTACCTGTACGATTCTGTTGTATCGGTAATGGAACGCACCGTACCATAATGGTACCTGTACGATTCTGTTGTATCGGTAATGGAACGCACCGTACCAGAATGGTACCTGTACGATTCTGTTGTATCGGTAATGGAACGCACCGTACCAGAATGGTAACCTGTACGATTCTGTTGTATCGGTAATGGAACGCACCGTACCATAATGGTACCTGTACGATTCTGTTGTATCGGTAATGGAACGCACCGTACCATAATGCTACCTGTACGATTTTGTTGTATCGGTAATGGAACGCACCGTACCAGAATGGTACCTGTACGATTCTGTTGTATCGGTAATGGAACGCACCGTACCAAAATGGTACTTGTACGATTCTGTTGTATCGGTAATGGAACGCACCGTACCATAATGGTACCTGTACGATTCTGTTATATCGGTAATGGAACGCACCGTACCAGAATGGTAACCCTGTATGAATCGCTTCTATTAAACTCAATCTAATGTGTAAGCCATATCACAGTTCATATAAAATACGTACGCATAAACACTCGCAAGGCGTGCGCGATCGTCCTCGGAGATGCCATAAAGATTTTCAAACGTAGTAACGGTTGGTAGGCGACAGGCCCGTCTGATTTCCATATACGGTGCTAGCCCATGGTCTCGTCCCCTCTGTGTGTTAGCAGCTGGAAGGTCGAAGCTATCATGATTTTGGTCCAAAAACAACAGATCCTGTATTGCTGGATTAAATTCCCTGTAATATAATTACAACTTATTTGTTTGTTATTAATATATTGACAGTATGGTAACTACCAATTAGTGTAACGAGGTGTAACTGTTGGTGTTACGGGGTCACTGTTGGTGTTACGGGGTGTAACTGTTGGTGTTACGGGGTGTGTAACTGTTGGTGTTATGGGGTGTAACTGTTGGTGTTACGGGGTCACTGTTGGTGTTACGGGGTCACCGTTGGTGTTACGGGGTGTAAATGTTGGTGTTACGGGGTGTAACTGTTGGTGTTATGGGGTCACTGTTGGTGTTACGGGGTGTAACTGTTGGTGTTACGGGGTCACTGTTGGTGTTACGGGGTCACTGTTGGTGTTACGTGGGTGTACACTGTTGGTGTGTTACGGGGTACTGTTGGTGTACGGGGGGTACTGTTGTTACGGTTGGGTTCGGGGTGTAACTGTTGGTGTTACGGGGGTAAAACTGTTGGTGTGTTACGGGGTCACTGTTGGTGTTACGGGGTCACTGTTGGTGTACGGGGTGTTGTTGGTGTTACGGGGTGTAACTGTTGGTGTTACGGGGTGTAACTGTTGGTGTTACGGGGTGTAACTGTTGGTGTTACGGGTGTAACTGTTGGTGGTGTAATGTTGGTGTTACGGGTGTAACTGTTGGTGTTACGGGGTACTGTTGGTTGTTACGTGTGGTGTACGGGTGTTGTTGGTGGTTCATGTTGGTGTACACTGTTGGTGTTACGGGGTAACTGTTGGTGTTACGGGTTGTAACTGTTGGTGTTACGGGGTGTAACTGTTGGTGTTACGGGTGTAACTGTTGGTGTTACGGGGTGTAACTGTTGGTGTTACGGGTGTTACTGTTGGTGTTACGGGGTGTAACTGTTGGTGTTACGGGGTGTAACTGTTGGTGTTACGGGGTCACTGTTGGTGTTACGGGGTCACTGTTGGTGTTACGGGGTCACTGTTGGTGTTACGGGGTGTAACTGTTGGTGTTACGGGGTAACTGTTGGTGTTACGGGGTGTAACTGTTGGTGTTACGGGGTAACTGTTGGTGTTACGGGGTGTAACTGTTGGTGTTACGGGGTCGGGTAACTGTTGGTGTTACGGGTGTAACTGTTGGTGTTACGGGGTCCTGTGTTGGTGTTACGGGGTCACTGTTGGTGTTACGGGGTCACTGTTGGTGTTACGGGGTCACTGTTGGTGTTACGGGGTGTAACTGTTGGTGTTACGGGGGTAACTGTTGGTGTTACGGGGTGTCACTGTTGGTGTTACGGGGTGTAACTGTTGGTGTTACGGGGTGTAACTGTTGGTGTTACGGGGTCACTGTTGGTGTTACGGGGTGTAACTGTTGGTGTTACGGGGTGTAACTGTTGGTGTTACGGGGTGTAACTGTTGGTGTTACGGGGTGTAACTGTTGGTGTTACGGGGTGTAACTGTTGGTGTTACGGGGTGTAACTGTTGGTGTTACGGGGTGTAACTGTTGGTGTTACGGGGTCACTGTTGGTGTTACGGGGTCACTGTTGGTGTTACGGGGTCACTGTTGGTGTTACGGGGTCACTGTTGGTGTTACGGGGTCACTGTTGGTGTTACGGGGTGTAACTGTTGGTGTTACGGGGTGTAACTGTTGGTGTTACGGGGTGTAACTGTTGGTGTTACGGGGTCACTGTTGGTGTTACGGGGGTCACTGTTGGTGTTACGGGGTGTAACTGTTGGTGTGTTACGGGGTCACTGTTGGTGTTACGGGGTGTAACTGTTGGTGTTACGGGGTACTGTTGGTGTTACGGGTGTAACTGTTGGTGTTACGGGGTCACTGTTGGTGTTACGGGGTGTAACTGTTGGTGTTACGGGGTCACTGTTGGTGTTACGGGGTCACTGTTGGTGTTACGGGTGTAACTGTTGGTGTTACGGGTGTAACTGTTGGTGTTACGGGGTCACTGTTGGTGTTACGGGGTGTAACTGTTGGTGTTACGGGGTGTGTAACTGTTGGTGTTACGGGGTCACTGTTGGTGTTACGGGGTGTAACTGTTGGTGTTACGGGGTGTCACTGTTGGTGTTACGGGGTGTCACTGTTGGTGTTACGGGGTGTAACTGTTGGTGTTACGGGGTGTAAACTGTTGGTGTTACGGGGTCACTGTTGGTGTTACGGGTTACTGTTGGTGTTACGGGGTAACTGTTGGTGTTACGGGGTGTAACTGTTGGTGTTACGGGGTAACTGTTGGTGTTACGGGGTCACTGTTGGTGTTACGGGGTGTAACTGTTGGTGTTACTGTTGGTGTTACGGGGTAACTGTTGGTGTTACGGGGTTAACTGTTGGTGTTACGGGTGTAACTGTTGGTTGTTACGGGGTGTAACTGTTGGTGTTAGGGTGTAACTGTTGGTGTTACGGGGTCACTGTTGGTGTTACGGGGTGTAACTGTTGGTGTTACGGGGTAACTGTTGGTGTTACGGGGTCACTGTTGGTGTTACGGGGTCACTGTTGGTGTTACGGGGGTCACTGTTGGTGTTACGGGGTGTTAAACTGTTGGTGTTACGGGGTGTAACTGTTGGTGTTACGGGGTGTAACTGTTGGTGTTACGGGTGTGTAACTGTTGGTGTTACGGGGTAACTGTTGGTGTGTTACGGGGTGTCACTGTTGGTGTTACGGGGTCACTGTTGGTGTTACGGGGTCACTGGGTGTCACTGTTGGTGTTACGGGGTAACTGTTGTGTTACGGGGTCAACTGTTGGTGTTTACGGGGTCACTGTTGGTGTTACGGGTGTAACTGTGGTGGTGTTACGGGGTCACTGTTGGTGTTACGGTGTGTAACTGTTGGTGTTACGGGGTCACTGTTGGTGTTACGGGGTGTAACTGTTGGTGTTACGGGGTCACTGTTGGTGTTACGGGGTGTAACTGTTGGTGTTACGGGGTCACTGTTGGTGTTACGGGGTGTAACTGTTGGTGTTACGGGGTCACTGTTGGTGTTACGGGGTGTCACTGTTGGTGTTACGGGGTCACTGTTGGTGTTACGGGGTCACTGTTGGTGTTACGGGGTCACTGTTGGTGTTACGGGGTGTAACTGTTGGTGTTACGGGGTCACTGGTGGTGTTACGGGGTCACTGTTGGTGTAACGGGTGTAACTGTTGGTGTTACGGGTCACTGTTGGTGTTACGGGCTGTAACTGTTGGTGTTACGGGGTCACTGTTGGTGTTACGGGGTGTAACTGTTGGTGTTACGGGGTCACTGTTGGTGTTACGGGGTCACTGTTGGTGTTACGGTGTGTAACTGTTGGTGTTACGGGGTCACTGTTGGTGTTACGGGGTGTAACTATTTTTGTGACGGGTTGTAACTGTTGGTATAACGGGATGTAAATGTTGGTGTTACGGTGTGTAACTGTTGGTGTTACGGTGTGTAACTGTTGGTGTGACGGGAGGTAACTGTTGGTGTTAAGGGGTGTAACTGTTGGTATTACGGGGTGTAAATGTTGGTGTAACGAGGTGTAACTGTTGGTGTTACGGGATGTAAATGTTGGTGTTACGCGGTGTAACTGTTGGTCTTACAGGACGTAACTCTTGATGTGACTGGGAGTAAATGTTGGTGTTACGGGATGTAAATTCGTATAACGAGGTGTAATTGTTGGTGTAACGGGTGTAACTGTTGGTGTATTGAGGTGTAACTGTTGGTGTGACGGAATGTAACTGTTGGTGTGACGGGATGTAACTGTTGGTGTAACGGGGTGTAACTGTTGGTGTTACGGGATGTAACTGTTGGTGTGACGGGATGTAACTGTTGGTGTAACGGGGTGTAACTGTTGGTGCAAAGGGATGTAACTGTTGGTGTAACGGGGTGTAACTGTTGGTGCTACGGGATGTAAATTCGTATAACGATGTGTAATTGTTGGTGTAACGGGATGTAAATGTTGGTATTACGCGGTGTAACTGTTGGTGTCACGGGGTGTTACTGTTGGTGTTACGGGATGTTAATGTTGATGCTACGGGAGGTAACTGTTGGTGTCTCGGGGTGTAACTGTCGATGTTACGGGGTGTAACTGTTGGTGTTACGGGATGTGAATGTTGGTATTACGGGATGTAAATGTTGGTGTTACGGGATGTAACTGTTGATATTACGTGGTGTAAATGTTGGTGTCAAGGGGTGTTACTGTTGGTGTTACAGGATGTAAATGTTGATGCTACGGGAGGTAACTGTTGGTGTCTCGGGGTAACTGTCGATGTTACGGGGTGTAACTGTTGGTGTTACGGGGTGTAATTGTTAGTGTTACGGGGTGTAATTGTTGGTGTTACGGTGTGTAATTGTTGGTTTAACGGGGTGTAACTGTTGGTGTAACGAGTTTTTTTTTGTTAATGCCAAATTACCGACCTGTCCATCTTGAATGTTCTATCTGTAGTCAGAAATCGTAGTAGTTTCTTGGCCTGCTCCGTGTATTGTATTTCCTCAGGTTTAAAGAACGTCTGACTGACGTGTTTCGTAGTCTCAACAGAATAGTCGGTAGTCATAAACTCAAACTCGTCCATCACAAGTGAATGCCCGAAACGATAGGCTGCAGTGGCAAATTCGTTCAAGATGGATGGATTAACACTCTCATCATATCCCCTGTAATGTCCAACCATATTTATCTATATAGAAACACGATAGTGTTAGAGTAGCGAACATGTCCAGAGCCTTAATTCTTGAATTACGATATTAAAAATGTATATAAAAAATCACTTAGAAAAATAATAATAATAGAAATAATCAACATTACACTGATATGATAATTAAATGTAGTACTAATTCAAACACCGAAAATAGGCTGAAAGATCAATAAAGCTGATTAAAAAAGATAAATGTAGCATTAAAATGTATTCACCACACACCTGTACTGACCATCATATTCACCACACTCCTGTACTGACCATCATATTCACCACACTCCTGTACTGACCATCACATTACCACACACCTGTACTGGCCATCACATTCACCACACACCTGTGCTGACCATCACATTCACAACACACCTGTACTGACCATCAAATTGCCACACACCTGTACTGACCATCACATTAACCACACACCTGTACTGACCATCACATTCACCACACACCTGTACTGACCATGATATTCACCACACACCTGTACTGACCATGATATTCACCACACACCTGTACTGACCATCATATTCACCACACTACTGAACTGACCATCACATTCACCACACACCTGTACTGACCATCACATTCACCACACACCTATACTAACCATCACATTCACCACACACCTGTACTGACCATCACATTCCCTACACACCTGTACTGACCATCATATACACCACACACCTGTACTGACCATCATATTCACCACACACCTATACTGACCTTCACATTCACCACACACCTGTACTGACCATCACATTCACCACACACCTATACTAACCATCACATTCACCACACACCTGTACTGACCATCGCATTCCCTACACACCTGTACTGACCATCATATACACCACACACCTGTACTGACCATCATATTCACCACACACCTGTACTGACCATCATATTCACCACACACCTATACTGACCATCACATTCACCACACACCTGTACTGACCATCATATACACCACACACCTGTACTGACCATCACATTCACCACACAACTGTACTGATCATCACATTCACCACACACCTGTACTGACCATCACATTCACCACACACCTATACTAACCATCACATTCACCACTCACCTGTACTGACCATCACATTCACCACACACCTATACTGACCATCACATTAACCACACTCCTGTACTGACCATCACATTCACCACACACCTGTACTGACCATGATATTCACCACACACCTATACTGACCATGATATTCACTACACACCTGTACTGACCATCAGATTCACCACACACCTGTACTGACCATCATATTCACCACACACCTGTACTGACCATTACATTAACCACACACCTGTAGTGACCATCAAATTCACCGCACACCTGTACTGCCCATCTCATTCACCACACACCTGTACTGACCATCAAATTCACCACACACCTGTACTGACCATCAGATTCACCACACACCTGTACTGACCATCATATTCACCACACACCTGTACTGACCATCACATTCACCACACACCTGTACTGACCATCACATTCACCACACACCTGAAGTGACCATCAGATCACCACACACCTGTACTGACCATCACATTCATGACACACCTGTAGTGATAATCCCATTCTCCACACACCTGTACTGACCATCATATTCACCACACACCTGTACTGACCATCATATTCACCACACACCTGTACTGACCATCACATTCACCACACACCTGTACTGACCATCACATTCACCACACACCTGTACTGACCATCACATTCACCACACACCTGTATTGACCATCACATTGCCACTTTCCTGTACTGACCATCACATTCACCACGCACCTGTACTGACCATCACATTCCCCACGCAACTGTACTGACCATCATATTCACCACACACCTGTAGTGACCATCATATTCACCACACACCTGTACTGACCATCACATTCCCCACGCAATTGTACTGACCATCATATTTACCACACAGCTGTACTGACCATCACATTCACCACACACCTATACTGACCATCACATTCCCCACACACCTGTACTGACCATCACATTCACCACACACCTGTACTGACCATCACATTCCCCACACACCTGTAGTGACCATCATATTCACCACACACCTGTACTGACCATCAAATTCACCACACAACTATACTGACCATCACATTCCCCAAACACCTGTACTGACTATCATATTCACCACACACCTGTACTGACCATCACATTCACCACACACCTGTACTGCTCCTCCAGTAAACCGTTTCGTCTCATCATTTTCCGGCCCAGGACTTTCGGCAGGAATTCGTAGAAGACAATATTCTGCATGACACCGATCATGATACGTCGAGTCTCCTCGAACATCCGGTTGTTATTGCGGCGGTATCGCCGACAACTGTTAGCTACTTTCTTCGCTAGCCGGTTATGTTCACGGAGGAAGGCTGTGTGCATCATCGCCAGGTTCAGAATCTCGTTAACACGCTCGTCTCCTAAAATTGCACAGTGAATTATATTGATGTTCTGTTTTCTATTTGTTTTTCTTTCATTGATTACACTTGAGTTGGCATACGTTACATTATGTGGGCATACTTTATCATCTGTTGTCTAACTTTAACTTTTGCGGGTATACATGTACTTTATATTTTTGGATATACTTATCTTTTGTGGGCATACTTTATCTTCTGTGGGCATCTTCTATCTTTTGTTGGCATATTTTATCTTTTGCGGGCATACTTTATCTTCTGTGGCTATACTTGATATTTTGTGGCATATTTTATCATTTGCGGGCATACTTAATCTTTTGTGAGGATACGTAATATTTTGTGGACATATCTTATCTTTTGTGGGCATACTTTATCTTTTGTGGCTATACTTGATATTTTGTGGCATATCTTATCATTTGCGGGCATACTTTATCTTTTGAGGGCATACTTTATCTTTTTAGGGGCATACCTGATCTTTTGTAGCAAAATGAAATCTTCTGTGGGCATATATCATCTTTTATGGACATACTTGATCTTTTGTGGGTATACTTTATCATCTGTTGTACATGTCATACTTTATCTTTTGTGGGCATATTTCATCTTTTGTTGACATACTTGATCTTATGTGGGCATACTTTATTTTTTGTTGGCATACTTTATTTTTTGTTGGCATACTTTATCTTTCGCGGTTATGCTTCATTTTTTGCGGGCATTATTTATCTTCTGTGGGCAAACTTCATCTTTTGTGGTCATATTTCATCTTTTGTTGACATACTTTATCTTTAGCGGTTTTGCTTTATCTTTTGTAGGCATACTGTTTCTTCTGGTGACATTTTTTTTTATCTTTTGTGGGCATAATTGATCTTTTGTGGGCAGGAATACTTTATCCTTTGTGGGCATACTGTATCCTTTGTGGGTATACTTTATCTTTAGCGGACATATTTTATCTTTTTTGACATATTTTATCTTTTGTAGGCATACTTAATCTTTTTAGGGCATATTTTTTTTGTGGACATACTTTATCTTTTGTTGACATACTTTATCTTTTGTGGGCATACTTTATCTTTTATTGACATACCTGCTTTCAAGCAATGCTCCGGCTGACCTTCCGTAAAGTCACAAGTATCAGGCGGTCCAACAGGTGGTAAATTATTATGCGTTTGCAGGAGACCTGAAGCAGATTCACACACGAATGGAACATTCCGGTTTATTTGGTTTTATTAGTTTAAGTTCCTATTAACAGTCAGGATCATGTAAGGATCTGTCAGGTTTATTGGTGGAGGAAGGCCGGAGTTCCCGGAGAAAAACCACCGACCAACGGTCAGTACCTGACAACTGCCCCACATGGCATTCGAACTTGTGAACTTTTAATTTCGTCTCTATATAAAACAGCAGAAATCCGTCTTGGATGTGACGTCTCCGTCTACGGAGACAATCATGCAACGTCATATTTAGATTATAACGATATATATATATATATATGTGTGATAATGTTATTGCACATGTGTCTTACGATATCAATTGATAACATGGCCGTACGACATGGATGGACGGGCTAGTTATGTGATAAAAGGTGTTCTTGATGTAGGCCTGCTTACATTGTAGGTTACAATTAGGTCTGTCATAAAAAGGCGACAGCAGGATACAGCGTAACCGCGATAACCATGATGGTCCGGAAACCATAAAATCCGGAATGAAATATCAGAGAACGTAGTTTATTACTGAATATTCATCTTTCTTGTTTTTGTCTTTGCTAAATCAACTTATCAAATAGGATATCGTGTAAACGCAGTCGGTTGTCGCGCAGATACATACACCAAAACAACACTGTCTACCACAAGTAGTGTTAATGCGTATCAGAATTTCCCAATATTTTTTCTGTATTTTTAGTTTTTCAAGTAAACGATTTGAATGTAATGAATATCTTAAATTATATTTCAGAAAATAAGATATTTGAAAAATATTGCATAAATGGAATGATAAAGGTAGTGTTATTGTAGAACAATATATTCCTGCAGTTGACAACATTTCATACCAAAAAAGTGCCAGCTGTTCTGCAGTTCCATCAGTTGACCAACTGACACATACATATATACATTACCTCCGCCAGCAGTTCTGCAGTTCCATCAGTTGACCGGCTGACACATACATATATACATTACCTCCACCAGCTGTTCTGCAGTTCCATCAGTTGACCGGCTGACACATACATATATACATTACCTCCACCAGCTGTTCTGCAGTTCCATCAGTTGACCGGCTGACACATACATATATACATTACCTCCACCAGCTGTTCTGCAGTTCCATCAGTTGACCGGCTGACACATACATATATACATTACCTCCACCAGCTGTTCTGCAGTTCCATCAGTTGACCGGCTGACACATGCATATATACATTACCTTCGCCAGCTGTTCTGCAGTTCCATCAGTTGACCGGCTGACACATACATATATACATTACCTCCGCCAGCTGTTCTGCAGTTCCATCAGTTGACCGGCTAACACATACATATATACATTAACTCCGCCAGCTGGTCTGCGGTTCCATCAGTTGACCGACTGAAACATACATATAAACATTACCTCCACCAGCCGTTCGAAGCTCGGAAATTTCCATATGACTTGATCCATACATGTTTGAGGCATCAACAAAAGATGTAATCCGGTTTAACGATTCCCTTTGACCTGGTATAAAGAAAAAAACTCTTCGTGACAGATTGTAGATACTAAGACATATTACATTCTGACATGGCATGTACTAAGACATATTACACTGTGACATGTTCTAGATACTAGGAAATATTACACTGTGACATGTTCTAGATACTAAGAAATATTACACTGTGACATGTTGTAGATACTAAGAAATATTACACTGTGACATGTTGTAGATACTAAGAAATATTACACTGTGACATGTTGTAGATACTAAGAAATATTACACTGTGACATGTTGTAGATACTAAGAAATATTACACTGTGACATGTTGTAGATACTAAGAAATATTACACTGTGACATGTTGTAGATACTAAGAAATATTACACTGTGACATGTTGTAGATACTAAGAAATATTACACTGTGACATGTTGTAAATACTAAGAAATATTACACTGTGACATGTTGTAGATACTAAGAAATATTACACTGTGACATGTTGTAGATACTAAGAAATATTACACTGTGACATGTTGTAGATACTAAGAAATATTACACTGTGACATGTTGTAGATACTAAGAAATATTACACTGTGACATGTTGTAAGATACTAATGTGTAAACAAAATATTACACTGTGACATGTTGTAGATACTAAGAAATATTACACTGTGACATGTTGTAGATACTAAGAAATATTACACTGTGACATGTTGTAGATACTAAGAAATATTACACTGTGACATGTTGTAGATACTTAGAAATATTATACTGTGACATGTTGTAGATACTAAGAAATATTACACTGTGACATGTTGTAAATACTAAGAAATATTACACTGTGACTGTGACATGTTGTAAATACTAAGAAAATATTACACTGTGACATGTTGTAGATACTAAGAAATATTACACTGTGACATGTTGTAGATACTAAGAAATATTACACTGTGACATGTTGTAGATACTAGAAATATTACACTGTGACATGTTGTAGATACTAAGAAATATTACACTGTGACATGTTGTAGATACTAAGAAATATTACACTGTGACATGTTGTAGATACTAACTAATATTACACTGTGACATGTTGTAGATACTAAGAAATATTACACTGTGACATGTTGTAGATACTAAGAAATATTACACTGTGACATGTTGTAAATACTAAGAAATATTACACTGTGACATGTTGTAGATACTAGAAATATTACACTGTGACATGTTTAATATAGAAATATTACATTGTGACATGTTGTAGATACTAAGAAATATTACAATGTGACATGTTGTAGATACTAAAAATATTAACGTGACATGTTGTAGATAGAAATATTACACTGTGACATGTTGTAGATACTAAGAAATATTACACTGTGACATGTTGTAAATACTAAGAAATATTACACTGTGACATGTTGTAAATACTAGGAAATATTACACTGTGACATGTTGTAATACTATGAAATATTACACTGTGACATGTTGTAGATACTAAGAAATATTACACTGTGACATGTTGTATACTAACTAATATTACACTGTGACATGTTGTAGATACTAAGAAATATTACACTGTGACATGTTGTAGATACTAAGAAATATTACACTGTGACATGTTGTAGATACTAAGAAATATTACACTGTGACATGTTGTAGATACTAAGAAATATTACATTGTGACATGTTGTAGATACTAAGAAATATTACACTGTGACATGTTGTAGATACTAAGAAATATTACACTGTGACATGTTGTAGATACTAAGAAATATTACACTGTGACATGTTGTAGATACTAAGAAATATTACACTGTGACATGTTGTAGATACTAAGAAATATTACACTGTGACATGTTGTAGATACTAAGAAATATTACACTGTGACATGTTGTAGATACTAAGAAATATTACACTGTGACATGTTGTAGATACTAAAAAATATTACACTGTGACATGTTGTAGATACTAAGAAATATTACACTGTGACATGTTGTAGATACTAAGAAATATTACACTGTGACATGTTGTAGATACTAAGAAATATTACACTGTGACATGTTGTAGATACTAAGAAATATTACACTGTGACATGTTGTAGATACTAAGAAATATTACACTGTGACATGTTGTAGATACTAAGAAATATTACACTGTGACATGTTGTAGATACTAAGAAATATTACACTGTGACATGTTGTAGATACTAAGAAATATTACACTGTGACATGTTGTAGATACTAAGAAATATTACACTGTGACATGTTGTAGATACTAAGAAATATTACACTGTGACATGTTGTAGATACTAAGAAATATTACACTGTGACATGTTGTAGATACTAAGGAAATATTACACTGTGACATGTTGTAGATACTAAGAAATATTACACTGTGACATGTTGTAGATACTAAGAAATATTACACTGTGACATGTTGTAGATACTAAGAAATATTACACTGTGACATGTTGTAGATGTTGTAGTACTAAGAAATATTACACTGTGACATGTTGTAGATACTAAGAAATATTACACTGTGACATGTTGTAGATACTAAGAAATATTACACTGTGACATGTTGTAGATACTAGGAAATATTACACTGTGACATGTTGTAGATACTAAGAAATATTACACTGTGACATGTTGTAGATACTAAGAAATATTACACTGTGACATGTTGTAGATACTAAGAAATATTACACTGTGACATGTTGTAGATACTAAGAAATATTACACTGTGACATGTTGTAGATACTAAGAAATATTACACTGTGACATGTTGTAGATACTAAGAAATATTACACTGTGACATGTTGTAGATACTAAGAAATATTACACTGTGACATGTTGTAGATACTAAGAAAATATTACACTGTGACATGTTGTAGATACTAAGAAATATTACACTGTGACATGTTGTAGATACTAAGAAATATTACACTGTGACATGTTGTAGATACTAAGAAATATTACACTGTGACATGTTGTAGATACTAAGAAATATTACACTGTGACATGTTGTAGATACTAAGAAATATTACACTGTGACATGTTGTAGATACTAAGAAATATTACACTGTGACATGTTGTAGATACTAAGAAATATTACACTGTGACATGTTGTAGATACTAGAAATATTACACTGTGACATGTTGTAGATACTAAGAAATATTACACTGTGACATGTTGTAGATACTAAGAAATATTACACTGTGACATGTTGTAGATACTAAGAAATATTACACTGTGACATGTTGTAGATACTAAGAAATATTACACTGTGACATGTTGTAGATACTAAGAAATATTACACTGTGACATGTTGTAGATACTAAGAAATATTACACTGTGACATGTTGTAGATACTAAGAAATATTACACTGTGACATGTTGTAGATACTAGGAAATATTACACTGTGACATGTTGTAGATACTAGGAAATATTACACTGTGACATGTTGTAGATACTAAGAAATATTACACTGTGACATGTTGTAGATACTAAGAAATATTACACTGTGACATGTTGTAGATACTAAGAAATATTACACTGTGACATGTTGTAGATACTAAGAAATATTACACTGTGACATGTTGTAGATACTAAGAAATATTACACTGTGACATGTTGTAGATACTAAGAAATATTACACTGTGACATGTTGTAGATACTAAGAAATATTACACTGTGACATGTTGTAGATACTAAGAAATATTACACTGTGACATGTTGTAGATACTAAGAAATATTACACTGTGACATGTTGTAGATACTAAGAAATATTACACTGTGATATGTTGTAGATACTAAGAAATATTACACTGTGACATGTTGTAGATAACTAAAAATATTACACTGTGACATGTTGTAGATACTAAGAAATATTACACTGTGACATGTTGTAGATACTAAGAAATATTACACTGTGACATGTTTAGATACTAAGAAATATACATGTATGTTGTAGATACTAAGAAATATTACACTGTGACATGTTGTAGATACTAAGAAATATTACACTGTGACATGTTGTAGATACTAAGAAATATTACACTGTGACATGTTGTAGATACTAAGAAATATTACACTGTGACATGTTGTAGATACTAAAAATATTACACTGTGACATGTTGTAGATACTAAGAAATATTACACTGTGACATGTTGTAGATACTAAGAAATATTACACTGTGACATGTTGTAGATACTAAGAAATATTACACTGTGACATGTTGTAGATACTAAGAAATATTACACTGTGACATGTTGTAGATACTAAGAAATATTACACTGTGACATGTTGTAGATACTAAGAAATATTACACTGTGACATGTTGTAGATACTAAGAAATATTACACTGTGACATGTTGTAGATACTAAGAAATATTACACTGTGACATGTTGTAGATACTAAGAAATATTACACTGTGACATGTTGTAGATACTAAGAAATATTACACTGTGACATGTTGTAGATACTAAGAAATATTACACTGTGACATGTTGTAGATACTAAGAAATATTACACTGTGACATGTTGTAGATACTAAGAAATATTACACTGTGACATGTTGTAGATACTAAGAAATATTACACTGTGACATGTTGTAGATACTAAGAAATATTACACTGTGACATGTTGTAGATACTAAGAAATATTACACTGTGACATGTTGTAGATACTAAGAAATATTACACTGTGACATGTTGTAGATACTAAGAAATATTACACTGTGACATGTTGTAGATACTAAGAAATATTACACTGTGACATGTTGTAGATACTAAGAAATATTACACTGTGACATGTTGTAGATACTAAGAAATATTACACTGTGACATGTTGTAGATACTAAGAAATATTACACTGTGACATGTTGTAGATACTAAGAAATATTACACTGTGACATGTTGTAGATATAAAAAATATTACACTGTGACATGTTGTAGATACTAAGAAATATTACACTGTGACATGTTGTAGATACTAAGAAATATTACACTGTGACATGTTGTAGATACTAAGAAATATTACACTGTGACATGTTGTAATACTAAGAAATATTACACTGTGACATGTTGTAGATACTAAGAAATATTACACTGTGACATGTTGTAGATACTAAGAAATATTACACTGTGACATGTTGTAGATACTAAGAAATATTACAATGTGACATGTTGTAGATACTAAGAAATATTACACTGTGACATGTTGTAGATACTAAGAAATATTACACTGTGACATGTTGTAGATACTAAGAAATATTACACTGTGACATGTTGTAGATACTAAGAAATATTACATTGTGACATGTTGTAGATACTAAGAAATATTACACTGTGACATGTTGTAGATACTAAGAAATATTAACACTGTGACATGTTGTAGATACTAAGAAATATTACACTGTGACATGTTGTAGATACTAAGAAATATTACACTGTGACATGTTGTAGATACTAAGAAATATTACACTGTGACATGTTGTAGATACTAAGAAATATTACACTGTGACATGTTGTAGATACTAAGAAATATTACATGTGACATGTTGTAGATACTAGGAAATATTACACTGTGACATGTTGTAGATACTAAGAAATATTACACATGTGACATGTTGTAGATACTAAGAAATATTACATTGTGACATGTTCTAGATACTAAGAAATATTACATTGTGACATGTTCTAGATACTAAGAAATATTACATTGTGACATGTTGTAGATACTAAGAAATATTACACTGTGACATGTTGTAGATACTAAGAAATATTACACTGTGACATGTTGTAGATACTAAGAAATATTACACTGTGACATGTTGTAGATACTAGGAAATATTACATTGTGACATGTTGTAGATACTAAGAAATATTACACTGTGACATGTTGTAGATACTAAGAAATATTACACTGAAACATGTTGTAGATACTAAGAAATATTACACTGTGACATGTTGTAGATACTAAGAAATATTACACTGTGACATGTTGTAGATACTAAGAAATATTACACTGTGACATGTTGTAGATACTAAGAAATATTACATTGTGACATGTTGTAGATACTAAGAAATATTACACTGTGACATGTTGTAGATACTAAGAAATATTACACTGTGACATGTTGTAGATACTAGGAAATATTACACTGTGACATGTTGTAGATACTAAAAAATATTACAATGTGACATGTTGTAAATACTAGGAAATATTACACTGTGACATGTTGTAGATACTAAGAAATATTACACTGTGACATGTTGTAGATACTAAGAAATATTACACTGTGACATGTTGTAGATACTAAGAAATATTACACTGTGACATGTTGTAGATACTAAGAAATATTACACTGTGACATGTTGTAAATACTAAGAAATATTACACTGTGACATGTTGTAGATACTAAGAAATATTACACTGTGACATGTTGTAGATACTAAGAAATATTACACTGTGACATGTTGTAGATACTAAGAAATATTACACTGTGACATGTTGTAGATACTAGGAAATATTACACTGTGACATGTTGTAGATACTAAGAAATATTACACTGTGACATGTTGTAAATACTAAGAAATATTACACTGTGACATGTTGTAGATACTAAGAAATATTACACTGTGACATGTTGTAGATACTAAGAAATATTACACTGTGACATGTTGTAGATACTAGGAAATATTACACTGTGACATGTTGTAGATACTAAGAAATATTACACTGTGACATGTTCTAGATACTAAGAAATATTACACTGTGACATGTTGTAGATACTAAAAAATATTACAATGTGACATGTTGTAGATACTAAGAAATATTACACTGTGACATGTTGTAGATACTAAGAAATATTACACTGTGACATGTTGTAGATACTAAGAAATATTACACTGTGACATGTTGTAGATACTAAGAAATATTACACTGTGACATGTTGTAGATACTAAGAAATATTACACTGTGACATGTTGTAGATACTAAGAAATATTACACTGTGACATGTTGTAGATACTAAGAAATATTACACTGTGACATGTTGTAGATACTAAGAAATATTACACTGTGACATGTTGTAGATACTAAGAAATATTACACTGTGACATGTTGTAGATACTAAGAAATATTACACTGTGACATGTTGTAGATACTAAGAAATATTACACTGTGACATGTTGTAGATACTAAGAAATATTACACTGTGACATGTTGTAAATACAAAGAAATATTACACTGTGACATGTTGTAGATACTAAGAAATATTACACTGTGACATGTTGTAGATACTAAGAAATATTACACTGTGACATGTTGTAGATACTAAGAAATATTACACTGTGACATGTTGTAGATACTAAGAAATATTACACTGTGACATGTTGTAGATACTAAGAAATATTACACTGTGACATGTTGTAGATACTAAGAAATATTACACTGTGACATGTTGTAGATACTAAGAAATATTACACTGTGACATGTTGTAGATACTAAGAAATATTACAATGTGACATGTTGTAAGAAATGTTACACTGTGGCATGTTGTATACTAAGAAATATTACACTGTGACATGTTGTTTATAGAAAATCAAATGTTATTTACGGCAAGTTTATGTTGTTAAAAATACGGATGATGTAACGTTACAGATAACTAACTGTACAACACGTTGTATGTTGTAAGGTTACGGATAACTTACCGTATGACACGTTGTATGTTGTAAGGTTACAGATAACTTACTGTACAACACGTTGTATGTTGTAAGGTTATGGATAACTTACTGTGTGACACGTTGTATGTTGTAAGGTTACAAATAACTTACTGTACAACACGTTGTATGTTGTAAGGTTACGGATAACTTACCGTATGACACGTTGTATGTTGTAAGGTTACAGATAACTTACTGTACAACACGTTGTATGTTGTAAGGTTACGGATAACTTACTGTATGAAACGTTGAATGTTGTAAGGTTACAGATAACTTACTGTACAACACGTTGTATGTTGTAAGGTTACGGATAACTTACTGTATGACACGTTGTATGTTGTAAGGTTACAGATAACTTACTGTACAACACGTTGTATGATGTAAGGCTACGGACAACTTACTGTACAACACGTTATATGTTGTAAGTTAACAGATAACTTACTGTACAACACGTTGTATGCTGTAAGGTTACGGATAACTTACGGCACGACACGTTGTTTTTGTAAGGTTACGGATACCTTACTGTACAACACGTTGTATGTTGTAAATTACGGATAACTTACTGTACAACACGTTGTAAATTGAAAATTTACGGATAACTAACTGTACAACACGTTGTATGTTGTAAGGTTACGGATAACTTACTGTCCAACAACAAGTTTTATGTTGAAAGGTTACAGATAACTTACTGTACAACACGTTGTATGATGTAAGGTTACGGATAACTTATTGTACAACACGTTGTATGTTGTAAGGTTACAGATAACTTACTGTACAACACGTTGTATGTTGTAAGGTTACGGATAACTTACCGTATGACACGTTGTATGTTGTAAGGTTACAGATAACTTACTGTACAACACGTTGTATGTTGTAAGGTTACGGATAACTTACTGTATGAAACGTTGTATGTTGTAAGGTTACGGATAACTTACTGTACAACACGTTGTATGTTGTAAGTTAACAGATAACTTACTGTACAACACGTTGTATGCTGAAAGGTTACGGATAACTTACGGCACGACACGTTGTTTTTGTAAGGTTACGGATACCTTACTGTACAACACGTTGTATGTTGTAAGGTTACGGATAACTTACCGTATGACACGTTGTATGTTGAAAGGTTACAGATAACTTACTGTACAACACGTTGTATGTTGTAAGGTTATGGATAACTTACTGTGTGACACGTTGTATGTTGTAAGGTTACAGATAACTTACTGTACAACACGTTGTATGTTGTAAGGTTATGGATAACTTACTGTGTGACACGTTGTATGTTGTAAGGTTACAGATAACTTACTGTACAACACGTTGTATGTTGTAAGGTTACGGATAACTTACCGTATGACACGTTGTATGTTGTAAGGTTACAGATAACTTACTGTACAACACGTTGTATGTTGTAAGGTTATGGATAACTTACTGTGTGACACGTTGTATGTTGTAAGGTTACAGATAACTTACTGTACAACACGTTGTATGTTGTAAGGTTACGGATAACTTACCGTATGAACGTCTATGAAACGTTGTATGTTGTAAGGTTACAGATAACTTACTGTACAACACGTTGTATGTTGTAAGGTTACGGATAACTTACTGTATGACACGTTGTATGTTGTAAGGTTACAGATAACTTACTGTACAACACGTTGTATGTTGTAAGGTTACGGATAACTTACTGTATGACACGTTGTATGTTGTAAGGTTACAGATAACTTACTGTACAACACGTTGTATGATGTAAGGCTACGGACAACTTACTGTACAACACGTTGTATGTTGTAAGTTAACAGATAACTTACTGTACAACACGTTGTATGCTGTAAGGTTACGGATAACTTACGGCACGACACGTTGTTTTTGTAAGGTTACGGATACCTTACTGTACAACACGTTGTATGTTGTAAATTACAGATAACTTACTGTACAACTCGTTGTAAATTGAAAATTTACGGATAACTAACTGTACAACACGTTGTATGTTGTAAGGTTACGGATAACTTACTGTACAACAAGTTTTATGTTGAAAGGTTACAGATAACTTACTGTACAATACGTTGTATGTTGTAAGGTTACGGATAACTTATTGTACAACACGTTGTATGTTGTAAGGTTACAGATAACTTACTGTACAACACGTTGTATGTTGTAAGGTTACGGATAACTTACCGTATGACACGTTGTATGTTGTAAGGTTACAGATAACTTACTGTACAACACGTTGTATGTTGTAAGGTTACGGATAACTTACTGTATGAAACGTTGTATGTTGTAAGGTTACGGATAACTTACTGTACAACACGTTGTATGTTGTAAGTTAACAGATAACTTACTGTACAACACGTTGTATGCTGTAAGGTTACGGATAACTTACGGCACGACACGTTGTTTTTGTAAGGTTACGGATACCTTACTGTACAACACGTTGTATGTTGTAAATTACGGATAACTTACTGTACAACACGTTGTATGTTGTAAGGTTACAGATAACTTACTGTTCGACACGTGGTATGTTTTAAGGTTACGGATAACTTACTGTACAACACGTTGTATGTTGTAAGGTTACCGATAATTGACTGTACAACACGTTGTATGTTGTAAGGTTACCGATAATTGACTGTACAACACGTTGTATGTTGTAAGGTTACCGATAACTTACTGTACGACACGTTGTATGTTGTAAGGTTACCATTAACTCACTGTACAACACGTTGTATGTTGTAAGGTTAAGAATAACTTACTGAGGCCACACCCAGTCTGTATGGCAGGGGAGGACCTGACGAAATTTATACATCCGGGCTCTTCAGGGGTCGAATCGAAATGTGGATCTCCTACTGGTACCATAATGGGCGCACATTCGTCTCTGGAAAGTCAGAATTAAAATATTACAATGTACTCTAATGTAGACACATTTCGGTCTGGAAACTCAGAATTAAAATATTACAGTGTACTCTAATGTAGACACATTCCGGTCTGTAGAGAGTAAGGATTACAGTGATGTTTTGTTTTATATTAGAGAGAGGAAATGTGATGGAAACAGCGATGAAGATATTTACAGTGCCCGCTTTTCTGTGATCATTACATTCGTTAAACAATTAATTCTGGTGTTTAAAATGCAGGACATTGATAGAACAGATCCAATATATTAAAATCATCTGAATATCAGGAAACGTCATAATCATGATTGGACTTTCACAAAGTTATATTTTTATAAAACGTGTAACCTCATGTATAGACCTCAGCTAAATGACTTTAATGTATTTGACAAAAGGATATCGTGGCAATGTGATATTTCACTTGTTAATATGCTCTATTTGATAATGTTTTAACCGAGGTGGCGCAATTAATGCGCCGCGAAGTCTTCAAAAATATCATTCCATTTCCTCGAAAATATCATTCCTGCGAAAATGTCATTCCCTCGAAAATATCATCCCCTCTAAAATATCATCTCCATGGAAAATATCATCATCTCGAAAATATAATCCCCTCGAAAATATCATCTCCGCGAAAATATCATCCCTCGAAAATATCATCCCCTCGAAAGCACCATTCCTGCGAAAATATTATACCCGTGAAAATATTATCCTCTCTAAAAACTAATCCCCTCGAAAATATCATTTCTTCGAAAATATCATCCCCATGAAAATATCATCCCCGCGAAAATACAATTCCTGTAAAAATTTCACCCCACGAAAATATCATTTCCGCGTAAAATATCATCTTCACGAAAAATATCTTGCAACTCGGTATGGCTTTGTTCATATGTGTGGAAACAAGACCGAAAGGTTGACGTTAGTATTGGTTAGAGATATTATAATACAAAGGAAAGGAAACAATACTAGTGAAAGGGAGAATATTCCACCATTCTCATTGGCTAATACACTGTCAAGTGGAGGGCAATATTTAGATTATTGACTCGATGATTTTATTTTTAGAAAGAATCTTGACTTGATGTTTCCATTTCTCGAGCTATATAACACCATATAAACTATACGTGTAATAAAGGTCCATAATTATTATATATATTATTGCTGCTTTGTTTTAACAGCTAAGTTAATAATGAAGGAGATATGGAAAGGGAGATCAGAAGTGAGGTGAGTATGGAATTAGTTCAGAGTGTTAAAAAGTAATAAGGATCCATATATTTGTACTTCGTTGTGTTGTTTGTGAAGGTAAGAAACACAAAGTTGTTACTAATGTCTTGATTCTCATCAGTGTTAAAACAGACTAACCTCGCCATGATTTCACCATTAATCCTGACACAGCAGGCGATATTGGACCCGTCTTGTCCTGTTAAAACACAGAATCCAAAATTAAAATCCTACCAAGTACCTGTTTTATATACATGTAATGCAAATTACAGAGTTGTCTGCCCTTGCGGATAGGTATTGATTGTGATGTCATGTATATGCACGCGTAAAAGCATACTTCTCGGAGAAAACGACGTGAACTGCACCCACAAAATAATGACATCACATTAATAACTATCCGCAAGGGAGCTAACTCGGTGATATAAAAAGACAGAATTTCATTACCGCATTTCAACAATGCGAGAGTAACAGTCGCTGACTAAATTAAGGTAGGGCAATAACCGACCCTAGGTCTCCGTGGTATGAAACTATACACCAAAAGTAAAAGCATTAAATCAATTAATAAAAAACACACACACACATAATATTCTGTCTTTGCACATTACATAAGTAGCTCCCTTGCGGATAGGTATCTATGGTGACGTCATTAGTTTGTGCGCACAATTCATGCCTTTAACTTTCTCCGAAAAAACGGCGTTACGCTCGCAAACACATGACGTTACAATCAATACCTACCACAAAGACAGATAACTCTGCTATTATTATTTTTGATAAACAGCCGCGAGGGCCAAGGTGACCAGATGTCTCTACACACATTAACCACATGATCTCCAACTCTGGATTGCAAGTTCGAATCCCATATGGGGAAGTTGCCGGGTACTGATCGCTTGTTCTTCTCCAAGTACTCTGCCTTTCCCCATCAACAAACCTGACACGTTCTTAAACGACTTTTAATAGGAAGTTAAGCTAATGAAACCAAACCATGTTATGACAGATGTATCTTCGTGAATTTCGCAATATATACATAGTTAAAACGTATTGTATGTGTTGGTTACAACGCCTAAAGCGTAAATAAAATACACTCTCATCTCAGATAATTATACGAATTACTTTGTTTTTCTTAATCAGAAACAGGATCAGACACATTAGTAATTTTCCTCAGTTACAAAAGTTACTAATTTTAAACCATTACCAAAATTTAAAAAAAAGTTGAGATTCTAATTTTACTTCATGATGAAAATATTTAAAATAATGAATTGCGTTCCGAAAGAAGCCTATGACCCTGTCACTTTATATGGAATGAAGATCTGGTTGCCCATCAAGAAAAAGCAAAATAAGTTTATATGTTATTTTTGTGTGAATTAGACACACGATCATATTTCCATTCTACTTTCAGTTACCCGTTTGATCTATGTTAAACCAAATGGGCAATATCACGCTATGAACTCCAATCTGGTCAAGCGTATGAATATTTAACGTTTCCGAAAGATAAATATTCATGGCGCCCTAACGGGCGCCATTCTATTTATCTTCCTTCCGGATGGGCTTCATATCAACTGTATGTCCAATCTGGTAACAGTTTATTGCTTAAATATACCCAAAGGAAGAGTATGTTTTTATTCACTGTCGGCGATGTTTACCACACAAATATAACTTTTCATATGGAGTGAGTATGTCTATGCTTTGTCGTCAGTGTTTACCACATATTCTTACCTTTTTCCTCTGGAGTGAGTGTAAGGTCGTGGTCTAGGAATTGTCCCATGGCCATCAACATATGGGTATGTTTAGAATCCCTGGTAAAATCTCTCTTCCTTAGTACAACAACAGATATCTCCCTAGCACTTGGTAGGTCTCCTCCTAGTACGGACTGATAGCGAGGTAGGTCACCCATATCTGTGAAAAAACAATAAAAGTTGGTGTCGGACTACAGTACAAGGGGTCAGGTTATGTAGTTATTTGCAGTTCCTCCGTATTGTGGGGACAGTAATCGGGTGTGAGGGGTGTCAGCACGTCCCCAGGGTTTGGGTTATTTACTCTAGTTACTTACTTGCAGTGCCACCGTATTGTGGAGACAGCAATCGAGTGTGAGGGTGCCAGCACGTCCCCAGGGGTTGGGTTATGTAATTACTTACTTGCAGTTTATCCGTAATGTGGGGGACTATCGGATGTGAGGGGTGCTAGCCCGTCCCCGGGGGTTGAGTTATGTAGTTATTTACTTGCAGTTTATCCGTAATGTGGGGGACTATCGGGTGTGAGGGGTGCTAGCCCGTCCCCAGGGGTTGGGTTATGTAGTTATTTACTTGCAGTTTATCCGTAATGTGTGTGTGTGTGGGGGGGCGTATCGGGTGTAAAGGGTGCTAGCCCGTTCCCGGAGTTCTGTTTAAGTATACGTAGTTACTTACTTGCTGGGTCCCCGTATTGTGGGGGCGCTAATCGGGTATGAGTGGTGTTAGCCCTTCCTCAGGGGTTGGGTTATGTAGTTACTTACTTGCAGTGTTCCCATAATGTAGGGGACTTATCTAGTGTAAAGGGTGCTAGCCCGTCCCCGGAGGTCAGGTTAAGTATACGTAGTTACTTACTTGCTGGGTCCCCGTATTGTGGGGGCGCTAATCGGGAATGAGGGGTGTTAGCCCTTCCCCAGGGGTTGGGTTATGTAGTTACTTACTTGCAGTGTTCCCATAATGTAGGGGACTTATCGAGTGTAAAGGGTGCTAGCCCGTCCCCGGAGGTCAGGTTAAGTATACGTAGTTACTTACTTTCCGTGTCCCCGTATTGTGGGGGCGCTAATCGGGTATGAGGGGTGTTAGCTCGTCCCCAGGTCGGGTTCCGTATGTTGTTACACACTCCATCACTTGTCCGGTACCGTGAGAATCTTTGTCTGTTACAGTACTGTCTCAGACCAGCGCTATTCCCAGCACAGCCACCTTCCTCTAAATCTCCGATCTGTGAGCTTTGTCTCTGCCACTCAGACAGAAAATCAGCATCCTTTTGAAGTTGGCTGGGCGTCAACCCGGTTCTAAAAAAAAAAAGGTGTCCATATATTGTTCTATAAACAGGATTTCACTGTAACTAGCGTGTTTGGCCATGGGTACCAGGTTTCACTAAGACTAACATGTTCGACCATTGAAACCAAATTTCACTGAGACTAACGTGTTTGGTCATTGACACCAGGTTTCACCAAGACTATCGTGTTTGGCCATTGATACCAGGTTTCACTGTGACTAGTGTGTTTGGCCATTGACACCAGGTTTTATTGAGACTAGCGTGTTTGGTCATTGATACCAGGTTTCACTGAGACTATCGTGTTTGGCCATTGACACCAGGTTTCACTGAGACTAACGTGTTTGGTCATTGATACCAGGTTTCACGGAGACTAACGTGTTTGGCCATTGACACCATGTTTCACTGAGACTAGTGTGTTTGGTCATTGACACCAGGTTTCACTGAGACTAACGTGTTTGGCCATTGACACCAGGTTTCACGGAGACTAACGTGTTTGGCCATTGACACCAGGTTTCACTGAGACTAGTGTGTTTGGTCATTGACACCAGGTTTCATTGAGACTAGTGTGTTTGGCCATTGACACCATGTTTCACTGAGACTAGTGTGTTTGGCCATTGACACCAGGTTTCACTGAGACTAGTGTGTTTGGCCATTGACACCAGGTTTCACGGAGACTAACGTGTTTGGTCATTGATACCAGGTTTCACTGAGACTAACGTGTTTGGCCATTGACACCAGGTTTCACGGAGACTAACGTGTTTGGCCATTGACACCAGGTTTCACGGAGACTAACGTGTTTGGCCATTGACACCAGGTTTCACGGAGACTAACGTGTTTGGCCATTGACACCAGGTTTCACGGAGACTAACGTGTTTGGCCATTGACACCAGGTTTCACGGAGACTAACGTGTTTGGCCATTGACACCAGGTTTCACGGAGACTAACGTGTTTGGCCATTGATACCAGGTTTCACTGAGACTAGTGTGTTTGGCCATTGACACCAGGTTTCACTGAGACTAACGTTTGGCCATTGATACCAGGTTTCACTGAGACTAGTGTGTTTGGCCATTGACACCAGGTTTCACGGAGACTAACGTGTTTGGCCATTGACACCAGGTTTCACGGAGACTAATGTGTTTGGCCGTTGACACCATGTTTCACTGAGACTAACGTGTTTGGTCATTGACACCAGGTTTCACTGAGACTAGTGTGTTTGGCCATTGACACCAGGTTTCCCGGAGACTAACGTGTTTGGCCATTGACACCAGGTTTCACGGAGACTAACGTGTTTGGTCATTGACACCAGGTTTCACTGAGACTAGTGTGTTTGGCCATTGACACCATATTTGACTGTGACTAGCGTGTTTGATCATTGACACCAGGTTTCACGGAGACTAACGTGTTTGGCCGTTGATACCATGTTTCACTGAGACTAACGTGTTTGGTCATTGATACCAGGTTTCACTGAAACTAACGTGTTTGGTCATTGACACCAGGTTTCACTGTGACTAACGTGTTTGGCCATTGATACCAGGTTTCACCGAGACTATCGTGTTTTGCCATTGACACCAGGTTTTATTGAGACTAGTGTGTTTGGCCAGTGACACCAGGTTTCACCGAGACTATCGTGTTTTGCCATTGACACCAGGTTTTATTGAGACTAGTGTGTTTGGCCATTGACACCAGGTTTCACTGTGACTAACGTGTTTGGCCATTGTCACCAGGTTTCACGGAGACTAACGTGTTTGGCCATTGACACCAGGTTTCACTGTGACTAACGTGTTTGGCCATTGACACCAGGTTTCACTGACACTAACGTGTTTGGAGCACTGAAAAATGCCACATGAAACTTCCGAGTAGACAGGGATCCTGATTAGGCCAGTTTTAATAAATTACACTCTAGATTAACTCTCGATCAAAGAGTAAAAGAAAAAAGGTTGATTAGGGATAATCCATCAGGTGTAACATTTGGCTCCGAATTCTCGAAAAATAGTGCAGACGTAAAACAAAACTGTTTTTTTCTTTATATAATTTATGTTAAAAACTTCGACTTATGACAGACTTCACTCAAGTTTGTTTCGAGAAATTGAGACCTTTCGATTAGATAATTGCTTTACCTTTTATTGAGATAATTGTTTTAACTTTCGATGAGATAATTATTTCACCTTTCGATGAGATAATATAATGTTTTACCTTTTAAATGAGACAATTGTTTTACTTTTTGATAAGATACATATATGTAATTGTTTTATCTTTCGATGAGATGATTGTTTTACCTTTTCGTGTGATAATTGTTTAACCCTTTGATGGTATGATTATTTGACCTGTCGATGAGATATTTGTTTTATCTTTCGATACGACAATTGTTTTACCTTCTATTGTGATACTTATTTTACCTTCTATTGAGATAAATGTTTAACCTTTTGATGAGATATTTATTTTACTTTTTGATGAGATAATTGTTTTACCTTCATTAAGATAATTGTTAAACCTTTTACTTAGTTAATTGTTTTAACCTTTAGTGAGGTTATTCTTTGAAGTTTTAGTAAGATAATTGTTTTATCTTTTGATAATTGTTTTATCTTTCGATGAGATAATTAGTTTACCTTTAGAAGAGATAATTAGCTAACCTTTCGATGAGATACTTGTTTTAATTTTTAGTGTGATAATTGTTTTACCTTTTGATGAGGTAGTTGGTAGCCGCCAGGTAAAACACAGCATATCGCTCCATATACAGGGTAAGTGGTGTAGGTCTCATCATCATACCCATCTTCCAGCGGCAGCCATATTTGTGACCCGACGTATCGTAATCTGGAGACAACAATCACAACTATGGAACAATGTATTGTTCGTGGTTGTTATCAAAAACCACAATATCAAAACAACATATTATATTATGCTCATAATTGCAGATATTGCTGCATTGCCTAAAGACGAATACTTCAGACAGGAAAGGATGTTTTAAGTCTAAGGCACGAAAACATTACACACGAACGGTATATTAACACTCCTACAGAACCTTAATTAACATTATATATTGTAGCGGGATGGGACTGGATCGATCATCGATGACCAGTTAGCCCAGTCGGTAGAGCACTCGGCTAGTGTTCAGAGGGTCCCGGGTTCGAATCCCGGTCTGGCCGCCTCCTGTAACAATAGTACAAGTAATAAGGTATAGGAGTCAGTGGTCAGCTGATAGATAGGCTGTAGTTAAAATTAATTAAATCTCATTCATTTGTAAGATTTGTTAAATATTTTATTTCGGGGTTATATCATCCTCGATACTCCAGGGGTTCCGATCACTTACGACCTCAACACCCCTGGATATCTTATAGTAAAAGTGGAGGCAACAGAACAGAACAAGAAATTTAGTCCTTACATCAAACGAGCCGTATAACGGTACACTAAGGTCGACCGTGTGGCTTCGAAGTAGGGAGTCGCTCCCTCTGTATTCTTCAATTATACTATGAGATAGTCCAGGGGTGTAGAGATCGTAAGTGATCGGAACCCTTGGGGTATCGAGGATGTGTTTCTTAATGAAAAATATCAAACTTTCCTTTTCACGAGAAAAAATATAACTGTTATTCATAAAAAAGAACGAATCCTCAATCGACATCATTTTACGTCCCTATGTTAAGTCTAAACTAGGCTATCTGATACCAGTACAACCTATCGTGTTTCCTCGCTTATTTACAGTTCCACACACTGGAAACAAATTTCGAAAAGGTAATCATCATAATAACAAAAGATATATAAGATAATATAATAATCACCTGCAACATAGCTATGTCCCAACAATTAAAAATGAAACATTCATAGGACAGGTCACGTAATTTCATATTTTGGTTTGATATTTCACGCCAAAACGATATTTTCACTTTAAATGCTGTGTTCCGATTGATTGGCCAATATAAAAAGTAATACTTTCACTCCGGTAAAAGATACTACATATATGTTCGCCATACAACCTCAGACTTCACTCTGAAAATCTATCTTATAGAGAGTAATGCTAACTGCTGTGATAGTGTGAAATACCAAATATCTCTCGACCAGTCAGAATGCAGGATTCTCACTTGAGTTATAATAATCAGAAATACAATGAGTGTTTACTACAGGTACAAAGTATAGACACAGTACCCCTGCTCGATTCGTTCTGAAAAGCGGCTACCGGCGTTCGCCGGTCACGTGACAGGGCGACGACCGGGCGATCTGGCAAAACAAGCATAACCGGCGTATTCCATCATGACGGACATTTCTTCAGAGCTTTAGTAACATTTTGATTTTTGCATCAAACATAATCAAAAACTGAATTTAAGTTGATCTAATAGATAGCATGGTATTCTAAGTTGGTTAATATTATGTTATGGTAAACATTTATTACGCTAAAATTACCGTTAGCACAAGTAAGAAAAATATTTCTACTTGTACGTTTACAACTTTTATATTAGACAAATTAAAATCGATTAAATAGTCGACGCATGTGCGTGGTTGTCTCTGTTTCATAATAAATGAGTGATTGTTTTTCAGATAGTAATGGTAGAGTTAAAGGCCCAGTACCTTTCCGAAACGGTTTTAAATTTTTAAAATGGGAATCGTAAAACAAGATCGATAATGATTTTTGTAGTCAGATCGCTGTTACCTAAAAATTATTCAAACTTACCGTTTACTACTACAACCTTTGTCCAGAGCTGGGTAAAACAAGATCGATCATCGAAATGGCTGTAATTACATTTTTTTCGCCTTCACTCCATAGTCCAGCTAGCAACATCGGCAAACAATTATAGAGGTTACACAACGAGTGGATATTGAATATGGAATTTATTTCACTCGCTAAAGCTCGTTCCTTTAGTAACTTTAAAACCATGATTAGCTGGAGTGAAATACATTCCGTATCCAATAGTTACGAGTCGTGTGACCTGTTTCTACCACACTATTTTCAGCGATGTTAGAATCATTTATGGAAAGCAAATCTGCTTGCATTCGTATGCGAAATAGGCGTACTGGTACGATCCAAATTAAAAAAAAAAAACCTAGTTGATATTCAAAATGCATTTTCATAAATGTCTTATTATCATCAAATTTATTTAAATAACATCGTTATTTGTTTAAATTAGGAACACCATATGAGGCATTGTCATTAAGTTCAAAACAAAATCAATCGCGGACTATATGCGCGCAAACGAAGCGGACTAGGTCAAAGTTCAATTTATCTGCTAATCAAAGTACCGGACAGTGTTATTCCACTAGTTGAATATCAATATACTTATCTAACATCCAGCGCATTTATACAATGGCCTACGAGTGGAATAACGCGACGTATTGTGGTAGAAGAAGTATCCTCTGATGCCTACGGATGTAATTCTGCCTAGCCCCATGGGATACATGCGTGTCATCAGAGTCTGTTTAACATAGCTACACATGCGCTACAACCTCGTGACGTCATGGCGTCAATAGAAATAGAAACGTGAATGCCAACTTTAGCAACTTTAGAACTTCGTTGGTATTATACATGTACTAAATGATATTGGGTTACGTTACTTAAGATTGCCATATTTAGAAACCAGGCTAATTTTACTATAAAGGAGGTTAATAACATGCTTGGGTTGGAAAATCACACGAAATATTGATGTATTCAGGATTGACCCGCAGTTTTATTTGTCTTATTATTATGGAGACTAATTGTTGAGAGAAAAAATTACCATTTTATATGGATATGGACAATAAGGATATTCTACATTGACAAATACAAAATATTGTAAAAGACAAGGAAGCCTCTCTTTTACAACAGTTTGTGATCCTCTGGTAAAATAGCACTATTCTTCCTATTCACGAACGTCTACTATACCATGCCTTTTAGAAGATATCATTGATACATTTATCTACATATCTGTATTAGCTAATTATCATAATACTACTTATTTGCGTTCAAAACGTAATGCAAAATGTATAATTTTTTATCAAGTATTATTTCATTTTTCTGCATAGATTTGGTTTCATCAATCCTAAACCTGAATGCAGCAGTCATGGAAAATCCCTGAATCTTATAGGTGGAGGACCATCGGCTTAATAGCCAACATGGTCTTTCTGATCTGTATCTGTGTGTGAAAGTAATTCCTTCATTGTTGCTGTGTCCTCATTTCTTTATTATCATTATTATCATACTTCTTGAAAAAAACTAAAATTTTATTCTTGCATAAGATAACATCTGTTATTGTCATTATGAAAGAATATCTTCTATATAAATTGTTCTTATGCTGAAACTAAGCTATACTTTTATACCGTTTATATATATATATTGTCACTTCATTTGTATATATATACATATTGTTACTTGGGAGAGAACTTGCATAGGGACGACTGGTTCGCCCGTTGTCAGTATAATGTGACCGGATGGGATGTGTTGCTTGGTGTCTTCGGCGGCATGCTTCAGTGATATAGCACTATAAAATGGGCAACAGTTCCACTATACAAGAAGACACTACATTCATATACCGCAGTCTCCCAGTACACTCACCTCGCACAACATACACGCAACACACCGCATACATGGGAGGCCGTCCTTACATGACCATAGCTGTTAATATGACGTTAATCAAACAAACAAACACACAGAGAAATAAAAAAGAACCTGTTGTTTAATTGGTGTAATTTGAAATGAAATTTGTGACATTTGAATACAATATCTCTATCCTTTATATCCATAAATGAAAAAAATAGCATTTAATGATAGAAATAACCATACAATGTATCCTTTAGTTGTATCTACAAATGAGACAATCTTACAAAATTGTATGATCCTTAGATAAAAGAGCCATAAAATGTAGCTTTATATCTACAAATAAAGGTTTTAATTTTTTTATGATCCTCGAATGAACATTCCTACAAGGTATCCTTCATATCCATACAAGAGGAGTGGGGGCGGGCGTCGTAGGGAGATAAATCCCAGTCTAAATTCAAATAATCAGAAACTAATACAATACGTTACATTAGGGGATCTCTTTTTTAATTATAGGGACTGATTCCATCGACGTGTCCCTTGAAAAGTATGGGAACTAGTCTCTCTTTATAAGAGACATATGATCTAAGTGCCGACCCGAGTATCTGTCCTACAATTATGCAATGGTACGACTCGTAGCTGGACACTAAAAAGTATTTAGCACACAGCAGATCAGCGGCGAGTGAACTGTCTAGTAGTGCTTGTGAACGTATATCGACGAGAAAACATGCACTTAACGAGTAATTTTTGGTGATCGGAGAGAGCAGTGGAATGACTGGGATACTAGTACGGATCCGATATTATCACCGATAGATAATCAGTTCATGTCAGAGCAATATATTCTACTGTCTAGGATGCGTATATGGGGGTGAGCATAGCTTCAATTCGCACTTTTACTGCTCTTGTCGCATACATCACGGGCTAGATATGAGGAGCTTGTTGTGTTCCAATTGGTGGGACCGGCGGGGGGGGAGGGGGGGGAGGGGCGGGGGGGGGGTGAAGATTGTCTCATTGTAGATACAACTAAAAGGATACACATTGGGGGGTGGGGGAGATAACCTTTACAACTATTTGTTACTAAAAGTAAAGTAATTTTATGTCCGTCATTTATGAACTCAAATAAATGACATTATTCACTTTCCAATCATGGATTCTGTGTTATTAACCCTATTGTAACAAACTGGAGCAAATCCTTTCTGAGTCATTGAATGCATTAGCATAAAATGTAATTTATGATAATTATAACATTAAAGTAGTTACTATGATCAATTGTATTGTGGCAAACCGTTTAATTCTTTTTTTGAGTACAAATTTATGTTAGGTACAAGGGAGGTAAGGGTTTAAGCTTAGTGAAAAGGAAGTAAGACTCGTACATGCATAGTCACAGATGTGTAACCTGTGTGCCGCGAAACTATGCGCTATACTGTTTACGTTAATAAATATATATTTGTCACTCTGGAATTTTTAAGTTGAAAGCAATCACGTTAATTTCTACAAAAGCCACCTCCCATCCCCTTCCTCCTTTGTTATGCATAATTTTTTTTGTTTATATGTTATGTATCGCCCGTTTTTCCAAAGTGTATATTAATCCTCCATTGGGTTATGCTGAACGTATGATTGAATTTCATCTTGTGTAAATAGGAGCGCTCCCTATTGTATAACTATGAAGGCGCGATTTAGCCCCATCTTTGTATAAAAGGGGTTCTATTATGTTATTACACTAGAACATGTCAACAGATAACCTTGACACTTTTGTACTAAAAGTAAAGTTGAATTTTACTGATAGAATAACCATACAATGTATCCTTTAGTTGTGTATCTAATTACTTTTAGTGGCCGTCGATGGAATATTCCCTATTAGACTTATTACTTTTAGTGGAATATCTTCTACAAATGAGACAATCTTACAAAATTGTATGATCCTTAGATAAAAGAGCCATAAAATGTAGCTTTATATCTACAAATAAAGGTTTTATTTTTTTATGATCCTCGAATGAACATTCCTACAAGGTATCCTTCATATCCATAAAAATAAAAAATAAAAACTAATTACCTTAGTGACCGTCGATAGAATATCCCTATAAAAAGACTAATTACTTTTAGTGACCGTCGATAGAATATCGCTATAAAAAGACTATTTACTTTTAGTGACCGTTGATAGAATATCTCTATAAAAAGACTAATTACTTTTAGTGACCGTCGATAGAATATCCCTATAAAAAGAATAATTACTTTTAGTGACCTTCGATAGAATATCGCTATAAAAAGACTATTTACTTTTAGTGACCGTCGATAAAATATCACTATAAAAAGACTAATTACTTTTAGTGACCGTCGATAGAATATCCCTATAAAAAGACTAATTACTTTTAGTGACCGTTGATAGAATATCTCTATAAAAAGACTAATTACTTTTAGTTACCGTCGATAGAATATCCCTATAAAAAGACTAATTACTTTTAGTGACCGTTGATAGAATATCGCTATAAAAAGACTAATTATTTTTAGTGACCGTCGATAGAATATCGCTATAAAAAGACTAATATCTTTTAGTTATCGGCAATAGAATATCCCTATAAAAAGACTAATTACTTTTAGTGACCGTTGATAGAATATCGCTATAAAAAGACTAATTACTTTTAGTGACCGTTGATAGAATATCGCTATAAAAAGACTAATATCTTTTAGTTATCGGCAATAGAATATCCCTATAAAAAGACTAATTACTTTTAGTGACCGTTGATAGAATATCGCTATAAAAAGACTAATTACTTTTAGTGACCGTTGATAGAATATCGCTATAAAAAGACTAATTACTTTTAGTGACCGTTGATAGAATATTCCTATAAAAAGACTAATCGGTTTTAGTGACCGTCGATAGAATATCGCTATAAAAAGACTAATTGCTTTTAGTGACCGTCGATAGAATATCGCTATAAAAAGACTAATTACTTTTAGTGATCGGCAATAGAATATCCCTATAAAAAGACTAATTACTTGTAGTGACCGTTGATAGAATATCGCTATAAAAAGACTAATTACTTTTAGTGACCGTCGATAGAATATCGCTATAAAAAGACTAATTACTTTTAGTGATCGGCAATAGAATATCCCTTTCCTGTATAATATCTCGTGTGAAGCACACCAATACCGTCCTTTAAAATAAATCAATATTGTATAGCTGTTGAATTGCGTTTTTATTGTGATTCACAATTTTCATATTTATTCAATTATAATATTTTGTAGAAGTCTAAACCTATATTTACAATGAACGACCCCAAGAAACCGATACTGACTGAGAATATCAAATTTATGTATTCTATAAATTCATATATAGATAACTAAAATTATAAAGTCGTAGCAATATAATATATAAAAAATGATAACAATATAATATATATAAGATCAAAAGAATATTCTATGCATATATAAACATAACAATTTGATGTATATAAAATTATGACAATGTAATATATATATAAATCATAACTATATCATACATATTAAATCATAGCAAATATGATATTTATAAGATTATGTTAATATAATATACATATATAATCAGAATAATATGATATATATAAAACCATAACAATAAAATACATATAAAATTGTAACAATATAATATGTATATAATTGTAACAATATCATATTTACCTTTTTATAAAATATTTATATATACATATTACCCTATGTACCAGGCTTCGTGAATAAAGAAAGAAAAAGAAAAACAATCTCGCACAGCCCTAGCGCGATTAGTATTAGCTATAAGTTACTATTATAACTGATGTTTTACTTAATGACAATACTAAAAAAACAGTAGATTTTCATAAATAAAACATAAAATGGATTTTTATATTATAATCAACACCTTTGAGGAGGCCAATTAGCGCAGTACTAACAGGGTGACTGTTCTACGTGACAGGTAAATGTCGGTGCCACAAGAGGACAGGTACCATGAGTACTGATGCCACTGATAGATCCATTAGCCGTTTCTTTGGAATGTCACTTGTCTATAAAATGGGGCTGTACCACCTGTCACCACATCGATATCTACACCAATTACAACTTATTAACAAATTTGGGGTCAAATTTCGCCGGTCGATACCATCACTTCACCATTACAGCTGTGTCTGTAGGTAAGTAGGTACCCGTGTCACGGCTGACAGGGATCTTGCATGTTATGAGAGTATGTCCAATTTTCTCGAAACAAAAATCATCCACTAATGTTGAAACTGTTATTACCATAATGTAATTGGTGTTTATGAATTAAACAAATCTTTTTATTTCGGTTTGTTATTATAAACTTTATGTCATTCATCTATAAACATTTTAAAGATCAATACATCATACATTACAATTTTATATATGATTCAGACACAGATTTGAAAATCAAATAACGAGAGGTTAGATAAACATGACAAACAACGGTCACACATAGGGGAATACGTTTATCCTAGAATATTATTTCTATATCTATACCATGTTGACCATTTCTCATCCTTATTCAGGGAAATTTAAAACTATACAATGATATATCTTTCCTCCATAAGACATAATGCCTAAATACAATGCCTAAATATTCTGATGATAACTTAACAAACGGCAGTCCAAAGACAGAAAGTCTAACCGATAATAATATGTTGATTTAACTCATGGATTCGAGATGATGAGTCATTAAAAACTGAAACTGTTTCATGGCGTTATTTGTAATTGGCTAAATTTAAACATGTTTTAGACTAAGAATCGGCTAGATGTAAAAGTGCGAATGGAAAGTCTTGTTTTTGTTTTTTTGTTTTTTTGTTTTGCTTCGGAAAGGTAGCCTAGAAGCTAGCCTTTCCATGAGTATCATGAAGTTGATTAACTTTTACATTTAATGTGAAAACATTAAAAATTATCATTCTTCAAAAATAAATTGTCATAAGAACTATTGTAGCCTACCGTGAAAAGAACAATTCGTCAAGCTTTCCTATCAATGCTTCCTAATAAATAATGTTGTATGGTAGCCTTCTTAGCTTTTTGGGCAGCTAAAACTTGTCGGAGAGGGTGTATAATTCAGTTTTCAAGCTTCTTTTCGAATACTTTCAGTAATATACGCTTTAAACGTTTAAAGATCTTCTCTGATGATAAGAAAATACTTTTCTTTGACTAATTCACTTCTGATATAAATGTTTGGAAATAGGACCCGGAGTTTATAGTTCAAGTTAAACATGACATATTGGTGCTGCCTACGTTTGGCTTTTGTTGATCAAATATAGTTGTTTGACACAATGTGGGATTTATGGAAATGTCAATGTTTTGGACATATGCACGACACGCTAAAATGATGTACAAGTATTTCAAATCGGCGATGTGATATGAATGGATTTTACATAATAGACATAGAATGCCTTTTCATGAAGAAAATGATAGTAAACACGACCATTCAATTATTCCGCCCAAAATAGCAATATATGTTAGCACTTTGAAGCTGTAAATTCTCCGTTTATCATACGTTTTCACAGATTCCTCACTTCACAGAAAAAGTTCCTATTCTTATGTTGCAGTTCAAAATCAAAGAAAGGTTGATGTTTCTAAAGCCAAAAAAATGTGGAACAGTGCACATGATGTTTTGTTCCTTTACAATATTTATTAGTTTTTGTTATATTTTATATATTCAAA
Source organism: Argopecten irradians (assembly GCF_041381155.1). Taxonomy (NCBI): domain Eukaryota; kingdom Metazoa; phylum Mollusca; class Bivalvia; order Pectinida; family Pectinidae; genus Argopecten; species Argopecten irradians. The sequence goes on from NC_091146.1 coordinate 13,494,388, forward strand.
TTACGTTACTACACTGTACAAATAGACAAAAATCTACTACTAGATATAATTTCACACTTAGATGCTTAATGTTGTTATCAGAGTGAACATTGACAAAAGCTTAAATAAAATGTGAGTTTAATATTAGTAAAACATGCTGTCGAACACATTCATCGGTCTTGGGTTCGAATTTTATTGTTAATGTAATTTCATTTTTTGAAATCTTCACATTTTTTAGGAACCTTTGAGTCGATCCACGATGGTTTTATGACCACAATACTCTGCATCTGATTTTAGAGCATTCAGAATGGAATGATTACTTGATTATGTAATACAGAACTCTAAATCAATGATAAAAACATTTACGACTTACCTCGTTGAAGGTCGACACCAAAGAATCAATGACATCAGATATTCTAAAACGATTCATATATTTATATATACGTCACACATGATTGGGTATCGGAATAAGTATATTTATATATACGTCTCACGTAATTGGGTATCAGAATAAGATAAAACATGTTTCATCTAATGTCAAGTTGTCATTTAAGGGTCGGTGATACGCCTGGTTGATGCATTTACTAGACATGGAGGTTAAGTGCTGAAGAAGATACGACACTATTAAATCACTCACGGAGACCCTACATTAAGATAGGCCTTAATTGACATATGAATTAGTTTCTTTAACCATTACCTCTCCCTGAAGGTATTTAGTAGTAAATGTATCTGGTACCAGTGTTACTTATTGTTGTTGTATTTCACTAAATTTACTATGGCAGTGACCAGATTGCACAAAAATACCAATTTGATAATCCATTAGCTTGTGCATCTATGTGATGCATACTATTATGTGATTTGAAAAAATTACTATTATTGCAGATTGACCCCCAAAATCCATGCAAATGTAAGTAGGATTGACCCCCAAAACCTAAAAAAATGTACGTAAGATCGACCCCCAAAAAACATGAAAATGTTTGTAGGATTGACCCCAAAAACATGTGCCGTGATTTTCTGCGTACTGCCCGCGGGCTGTACATTGCTTGTACACCAGATGACGTATAATGCGGTCTATTTGCCGATGCGGGTTATCTGTGGAAAAATATGCGGGGTATATATTATAGATCAAGTAACCCTTTTACTATGCCATATTATTTGTTTACCAGATTTATATTACTTATATGTTTAAACCTATTTCCAAACCAAAAAAATATGTTATTGATAACTTCTCATGTATTTTAATAAACCTATACCTATTTTTGAATAAAATCATTAAAACACGTAGAATCACGTACTATTTTGAGTTCACACTGCATATATATTGTACTTTAAAGAATTACAACGACGTATAACCAGCAGACAATATGCCGGTGCGGGTTATCTGGCATTTATATCATAAACGTAGAAAATGCCCGAATGCTTCCTGTGGGTTATACGCCGGTGCAGGTAACATCTGGAATCATCATCACCAGACACGAAATTAAGATAAACGTTAGTAGAATTGACCCCAAAAACATGTAAAACATAAGTATCATTGACCCCAAAACATTTAAACGTCAGTAAATAAACGATTGACCAAAACAAAATACTGTAAAAAGTTAAAAAAAAAATAAAATAAAGAAATAAATAAATCAATACATAAAATAAAAAAACTGCAAAACACTCAATGTATACATGCGCAGAAATTTGCCACACACAGATTGATAATTCATAGAAGTGTTCTGGTCGATAATCATGTTGATATGGTTCATTAAAAATATGGGTCAGTTTCATGACCCATTTCTCCATTCATCCGTTGCCGCACTGGTCATGCCGCACTGGTCATTTAAATTTTGTGATTTATAGAATGTCATCGTAGTCATAAATCAGAATCTACGTCAATATCTTTAATAGTGTTCCTTTGAAATGAACTAAATCGTCAAATTATTACGATATTAGCCCCTATATACACAGGTGATACCTAAATGCTCTTTTATATATCCCTTAAACATAGTTAAGTTGATACAAACTATGCACGAGTATTACTGTTGGGACGTAATTTGTTATGCTGCTTGTAAGTTTTGATATATTATGCTTGTTGATTACATAAAAATCAAAGAAAAAGGCATAGTTTAAAATATAAATTTAGCCAGAGTGCATCAAAGAATCGATACACGTAGAAAATAAACCTGTTCGCACTGTGAATTGTCCAGTACCGTGATAACTGTACACGATGTGCTCTCGCTCTCCGCCATTACACATTGCTGGGATTAACCACGATCTCCGCCATTGGAGTAAAATAACGTTTTTTGTAAAGCTATTCCAATCACTCTAATAGTCGACTATTGTCTGATGTATGATAATGTATGGAAAGTGTTTTTCTTTTACAAGAGATGTTCGGTTACAGTGCAGCTTACACATCTGACCTACATGTAATAAATCGTATGGCTATACAACAAAGAATTCCTGTGATATAAACGAAAATTCTTATCAATAACGTCGAATTCGCCATTGTTTTTCGTTTTTTACAAGTTTTGTGTAATAATTTGGTTGGGTTATATGTAGATAATTGCTTCACCGTATTGCCTCTAAAATGATGATTTTGCAGTACAACCTGGTAAACTAATCATTGGTACGGGTCTCTGTCCATCCCGGCGTTGTTTGGTAGTTTGTGGCTAAAATGATACTTATCTAATCCTCTATAATCTGAAATCTGTCTATACAGGATAAATATAACTATCCTAATATGATCAGTATACCTAACCTAATATATTCAGTATACCTTTCCTAATATGCTCAATATACCTCTCCTAATATGATAACTGTAGCTGTCCGTATATGATAAATGTACATGCCTAATATGATACATATACCTGTCCTAATTAGATAAATGAATCTGTCATAATACAATAAACATAAGTGTTCTACTTAGATAAATATATCTGTGTGTGATAAGTATACCTGTCCTAATACAGTAAATATACCTGTCGTAATATGACAAATATACCTGTCCTTAATACGATAAATATACAAGTCATAAAACGATAAATATACTTTTCCCTTATATGATAAATATACCTTCTTAATTTGATGAATATACCGGTCCCAATATGATATATATTTACCTGTCCTGATATGATAAACATACCTGTCGTAATTTAATAAATATTCCTGTCCTAATATGCTAAATATACCTTTCCTACTATTATAAAAAATACCTCTCATTATATGATAACTATACCTATCGGAATATGATAGATATACCTGTACTAAATTGATAAATATACCTGTCCTATTACGATAAATATACCTGTCCTATTACGATAAATATACCTGTCCTAAATTGATAAATATACCTGTCCTATTACGATAAATATACCTGTCCTATTACGATAAATATACCTGTCCTATTAAGATAAATATACCTGTCCTCATACGATAAATAGAACTAACCTAACATAATAAATATTCCTGTACTAAAATGATAAATATACCTGTTCTAATATAATAACTATACCTGTCCTAATATAATAACTATACCTGTCTTATAATGATAAATTATACTGTTGCAACGTTACTGGGTAATACAACTGTAAGTAAAATTCTCTTTTGACAAGCAGTCGCCTGTAATATGTTATACAATAAACGAATTTAAAAATATATTTAAGTAATGTGTTAAAGAGATCATGATTAACTGGCCCATCTAGCCATGTCATACTTCCATGTCATAAATATCGTAAGACATAGGTGTAATTACACTATTATGACGTCACATGTAGTTTTAACTCAAAATATATACATGACGTTGCATGATTGTTTCAGTACACGGAAACGTCACGTCCGATCTGAATTTCTACTGTTGTTTTATATGGAGACAAAATGAAAAGTTTGGCTTATATTTCTATTAAAAAAGGTTATGTGACGAAAATAATCTTATACTCGTGACTATGTGATATGGAATCTATCAAACTCGTTAAATAAGTTGATATACTACTCGCCTAAAGGCTCGTGGCATATCAAATTATTGAACTCGTTTGATAAATTTCATATCACATAGCCACTCATTTGGGATCCTCTATATATTTATATATACGCGGACCAATAAACAACAATGCAAAAGAAAAAAAAACAGAAAAAGAAGTTTTATTGTTAGAGTAATTTCACAGACCAGATAATTTTCCAGTTGCCTAGTTGTGTAACGTCATCCTAGGTCAATGATAGAAATGTTCTGACGTTGTTTTTTATTTTTACTTTATTTTTCCTTCAAAAACGTAATGGATATCCAAAACAAAGTGTAGTACTCCAACATTCCATACAAAATGTCGGACACTGTGCCACATTAAACTACCCTCCAGCTTTTGCCGTTCGGTACCTCTCTGTGACTATTACCGTCATCGCCGTGTCCATTCGGGCTATCGTATAGTTTACATACCCCAATAGCCAAGGTTAGGGAGTCGGTATCTAATGGTAACATACCTTAAAGGGAGGTTTAAAATGGTTTTTGTATCGAATGTAATTATCGTAGAAATTGTTGTTAATCATATCATTTAACCTATATTCAAATCATTAAATGATGATAATTTATTAGAATGAGGTAAAAACGGTATAAATACTGATAGCGTAATTCATTAGAGATGCCGATATCTAATGAACGTTTTACGATATTTAGTGTCTTTAAGATAGAAGGCATTGGAACACTGTTTAATGTAAAATTATGTCTGAACATGTCATTTTCACACTCTCTCCGTTTGACGTTTAACTTCAAAGAGATATATTGCACCAGTTGATGTAAATGCAGTAATTATGGTTAACTTGTCTCTAATTGAGGTAACCTTGCCTGTAATTATGGTTAACTTGCTCTAATTGAGGTAACCTTGCCTGTAATTGGTTACTTGCTCTAATTGAGGTAACCTTGCCTGTAATTTGGTTAACTTGTCTCTAATTGTAAGGTAACCTTGCCTGTAACTGTGGTTTTTTGTCTGTATTGTGGCCGAATGGTGTTGCTTTCACCGTGTAAGATTATACGAAGGTGGTATTATCCAGCAAGTCATGTTGTTTGACGGCATCACATATCCATTTCCCTGAATCCGATAAGTAATTAATGCATTCCAGCAGGATCTTAATAACGATAACAGATATTTTACAATTACACTCTAATTAGCAATGAGCGAGTTGTAAGAACATTTAATTCAAATATATATCATTACAAATGCGTAAAATTGATAAATTATAACGTGCACATTTGGACCGTTATTATATAATGTCTGCATTTGTAATAAGTACACAACATCATTTTTTAGATACGGGGAGAATTCACTGTCGATCTGATATTACAGTAATGTATGTGGAGACATTAGAGCAATATGTGCTACATTTTACATTAACTAATAGGCTTTTAGATACCCCAATGTTTATCTTAATGGCTTCCGAGACTGGCCGCAGCTGTCACATACCAGATAACGCATTATTACTATAGCCAGAATAATGATTATAGAAAATATTTAAAGAAACTTAAAATAAATAGATAGATCAATTAAATAACCAAATAAATAAATAAGATGAATATATGAATAAATAAATATCACCGATCAATTTGCGATTAGTCAGAAAAACAATTATAGAAAACATTTTAAGAAACTTGACATAAATAAATAAATATCACCAATCAAAGTACGTATAACCAGAATATGAAACTATTAAAATACGATAGATATATAAATAACAAGGATGACTGTATATCATGATTATGCCAAAACAAATTATTGATATTCTCCTATATAGAAACGGCACGGCATAATTAACAATGTTCGAGGACATGTGACGTTTCTCCAGCCGACGTAATCAGGACGTCAATACATAGTTATAGACGCTTTGTGATGTTTTGGAAAAATAATCCCTTGGAACATAACTATAAAGTTCTATGAAAAAAAATTTGCATTGATTTAATTTCATCGGGATATGGAAACGAATTTGCCAAATCTTTGTGAGAATACGCAGCGCGGGTTCATACTGTACAACTTACACAATATTTCTATGTTTTCATACTCTGATGATGAATAAATAAATGACATAAATTTCTAAATAACACTATACAATCATGATCGAGATCTTAAGTGAAATGTTTGCATTCAAATTTCTGAAAAGTTTCTTACAGTACGCCAGTAATGGTACGACACTAAGGTTATATTTAAAAAAGAAATGGTATGGATCTTCACAAACAAAACACAGCACTCGTAGCATTTATCATTGACTGTATGTATAAACTCTGAATAAATTTAAAGACATTATTTATTTCTTAATCTGCAATGTAGCATAATAGTCGCACTGTCAAAAATATGCTGAGAGTTTTTTAAACTTTGTTTTTGTATAAAGTCTCTCTACACGTGTTGAACGTTGCTAGTTGTCTAATATGACATGAGTATATATAAGGTTCAAGAGTCTTATGGGAGGCAGGAGGAATGTGATTTCCAGTCGGTTGTAAGGTACTGCAAGTGGTAGTTGTTGTTAATGCTTTATTTGATGATGAGTTGAAAGTAGGAAGAAGTGAAGAAGGATAACGTACTTTCTGTCTATTATGTAATATATATATATAATACTGCCTTATTGAACTGCGCCATCCCCCCCCTTAAAAATTAAATAAAAACAAAACCAATTTTTTTTTTGTAATTTTGGTTTGGAAAAACATTTGTACAGTAATATTAATATGATATGAACTAAAAAGGATATGGAAATTCAAGATGGTGGCCAAAAAGAAATCATAGTTAATAAAAACGCGAGTACTACTATATACCATAGAATTAAATGGATGGCGTGATAAATTTTCTTTGATCGATAATGACAAATACAGGCATATGCTGCTCTTTCGTTAGAGGTTATTTCCCCTTTATCGTATTGTAAATTAAATACGCATACCATGTAGGTGTGTAATTTGATAAATTGTATAAGGTGTTTTCTAAACTGCATTGATGTGGATGCAGCCCAAAAGTCCGAACATATTAATGACACGCGGTTTTACAAAAAATACTCTCAGATGCTTATTTAGGAGATTTCAGAAAACATAGCGTGACGTCACAGAAAGAGAAAGAATTATGAATGAATTGTCGTTGACCGTGGGTTGTGGTTGTTTAAAGTCAACATTAAGGTTATAACCTCTACTCGAGACATGTTGGTAAACAGGTGATCTCCTCACTCCTTTCGTAACACAGGCTTGGAATCAAGAGTTATTGTCGTTGACTTTTGATTGATGGGGCTTAACGTCCCTGTTTTGGTTATAATTGAGTCTAGGACACCATATTGACATTAACATTTCTCGGACGATCTTTTATACTCGCCGCCTAAAACCAATCAACCCATCAGAATCGAACTCGCATGACGTAACGTAACAATATTGAACCTAAAAATGATGAACAATTACGACTCCTTGGCATGGACCTTCTCAGAATGCATTACATAACCTTTCTGATGGCTTCAAATACATACAACAATGCTACATTAATTAATGACATAATGAAATTCTGCGTATGCTTCGTGTATAATATCAAAGTAAGATAATCGAGATGTAATCATCACCATTCGTCTGAGTGTTGATGAATTTTGAACAGTATGGTCATTCGATATGTGGAAATTGTCGGGAATTTTTATTTTGAATTTCATTTGATATTTAGGTCTGAGTTTATGTTTATAATATTCATGTTCGCAAAACATGAATATCATACAAATCTACTGAATATGTTGCCGTGTATATGATAAATTCGTAGTATTTTTATAGTTTAAGTACAATAAGCTCAACAAACGCCTAACAAAAGTAGATAGACGTGTTTTCTTTTTCTAACCACCTTGTAATATTAACCTTTCATCGTCAAACTCGAGGCTCTCTGCAGTTGTTTTAATTGTAGCCATTCACTACCTCACTCGCTACCTTCGATGTGTTCTGAAACATGACAGGTCATTTCTATCTGATCTCTTCTGTATACTGTAAACGTTCATATATCCGGGAGTTTGAAATCTTTCCTTCCGACATTTTTACAATTCATAACACAATTGTCAGTCTGTTTCAATTTTATCCAATATTTGAAAATTTTCAGCTTTCTCCCTATTTCTAAAGGCATTCTCCCTAATTCTTGACGTACCATAAAATGTGTTGTAGATTTCTTACGCTCAATAATCGTTTCCAAAACCTTAATTTTTTCAATGTCAGGGGCCTTATGAAACCCCAAAACTTAGCTCCATAATTAAAAATACTCCTTACATATGTATTATAAATATGAATTTCAGTTTCAACATTAAAACAGTTTTTCTTAGACATTCCTGTTATAAAAAAATCTTTTCTTCTCTGTTCGTCAGTTTTTTGTTGGGATTTTCCTTAACTTCCCATTGAAGTTAAGTAAAACCTTCAGATAATTTAATTCCTCTACCGTTTCTAAAATATTTCCATCATAAATCCATACATTTTCTTTGTTTAATTCATCTTCGTTTCGGAAAACCATCAACTACGTCACCGTTTGCGACAGTGTGTATCCAAACTGCCCTGGATCCTCATTTTTGTCACTGGTACAAATGGTAATACATGTAGGCTTTGCCCACTACTTGATCCAAAGTAGATCTTTTTACTTTGACAAACTATTTAAATCGACAGAAAATTAGAGTCAATTCAATATCGTCTCAAAAACTACACAACACATATCCTGCCACGTAGGTTTATAAAGAACATGCATGTGTCCTTTACGCCAATGTTAGGCCACATAATCTATTAATGTAAGATGTTGATCAGCAGTTTTATCTGGTTACCAGGGGTGTGTATTGTATTTAGTTACTGGTGAAATATAATCAAATCCATTTAAACATCAATTCGCGAACAGCTACGAGGCAATCATGATAAACTTTTAACATTTTACAGGTTTAATGAACTCATAAAAATATAAATAAATCAATATCAGAATCACTTGTCAGGTAAAACCAAGGCTAAAGCTCAATTAGCAGGGTGATGACATCTCTGATAAGTCGGTTTGACGTTTATGATTGGGCCTGCTCAAATAATCGACTTTAGTTAAACAATGCAGAATTTATATAAACTTAAAGGGTATATGTAATAAACGAGACCAGTTTCAATCAGATGTTACGGCATCGTTTGATTTCAATCCAGCCGCTCCATACAGGTAGGACATTTCAATTTTAACAAATCTTATTCCATAAAAAATATAAAAAGGGATTGAAAAACAGGCTAAGCCTATATATGTTCTCCCCCAGATAACATAGTGCATTTAGTATTATATACATATAATTTACAACATTGTTTCTTTTAAATATAAATTTATAGGATCTGAAAAACATATATATGATTATTTATATACTCAAAGTTTGTAAATTAAATGATGTATAATTTGATATTTGTTTTTGTTTTTGTTAAAATTGTGTGTGTGAAAGTTATTCCTTCCACTCATGGGATACAGACCAAAATATCCATCCAGTAATAGCGATCACAGATCATCCATTCATGTGTTTCAGGAGTCAAACACATATGTACAAGATTCAATGTATTAAAGATTTGTGACTTTTATACCATATAATTCAATTTTAATATCTATATATTTTTGCAGGAGTAGTCTAATTAATAATTATTACAAATAATGCATTAGAAAATAAGCAGTACATTGTACCTGTAATTAAACAATTTCAAAGTAGTTTTCATTTCAGAATTATATTTTACTGTCAGATGTTAAAGACAATAGGAATTAGGCAACAGGCAACGTGCCTATCCACGCCCTCTCCTTACATATTAACAGTACATACAAATCAATATTTATATTATCATTAACATTACAGAAGTTAAGGAACCTACCTGAAGGGAACTGTCCTGAACTTTTGCAATGTTTTTTCATTGGGAATCTTAAACTCAATGTACGAAGGAGATCTACCACAAGCTATACGCCATGAACGTCTGCTAGGTTCGACTCTTTAGAGTGATTGGTAGTTTGGCTGGAGTCAATAAAGAAATTGAAAAAATATATATATGAAAAAAACCCAATAATTTCGTTTAAAACATAGTTGTGATGTCATCTTTTGTTGTTTCTGTACTTTAACTTCCGGATTATCGGACCAATACTTGTAACTGCCCTATATGTTACCTTTTACTGTCTTATATATGAAAATAACATAAGACAGTCACTTATAAGACAGTAAAAGGTAGCATATGGGAGAATTACACAATACGAGTGAGTACATGTTTCCAGGCATGATCCCACTATAATGTTAATAAACAACACACAATCTCCCATATCTTTTTACAAACGATTTCTTTATGGAAACAATTGTGCAAGTGCCGATAAATCTGTGTATATACATATATACTATTCAAACTTTGCTAAGAGTCACTTTTACTTATAGTAGTACTGTTTTATATTAAATTCATTTTATTGTACCATATTCATAAAAAGCACTTAAATGATATCTTTTAGATGTCTTAACACAGGCTCCAACAGAATATTCAATATTTTTGAAATCCAAATTACGAATAAAATCTCACACAATGAATATGAATTTAATCTTCTATTGATGCGGAATTAAACACATTCACAGAATATATGTATGTATCCCTGATAGAGATTTCCTCCTAATTATGAATTCACCATTTAACACCTATCTACAACATTAACTCCACATTCTGAAACCACGTTGTTTTGTACACCACTTTTGATTTTAAATTTCCAAACCATCTGCACTGTGGTTTTACACTTATTCTGATATTGTTTCAACAATATTTCAGAATTTCATCTACAGCCCATTGGCTTGTTGAATGAAATTGCGCATGGTATAAATAAATCCAAATCTGTACCTAGAGAGGTCGAAATTTCAAATCCCCTGAATTCAATGAAAGTTCTGGGGACACCGACTGTTTTGAACTGGCCTGGAAATCACTTCTATATGCGATCAAACAATTGCAAGAATAGGTTCATATGTCACATCAGACATTGGAAAGAAATGTCATTTTAGTAAAAGCCACCTTAATATATCACTTAAATTGAGAAAATAATATCCCTCCATCACTGTCGGTGGACATGATGAAAATGAATTAACAGATAGTTGTCCAACCCAAAATCATGTTTCATGCATTCTGTTCATGAATGCTGTTCATCACATATAACACAGGCAAAGTTATTCTGTGTTGCATTTGTCTATATCGGATTTGTCATGGTTGAATGCCCATTGGTAGAGTTACCTTAACTCATAGACAAAGGCATAAACTGGCTTATATTAAAAAAAGTGTACTTCATTAACACAAAGACTTGCTGTGTTTTAAGTTAGAGATAAGCCTCAAACTGTACAATATGTGTCGGGTCTCGATACAGTTATCTCTCCCACATATTGTACAATTTTCGGTTTATCTCCATAACAGATAACGAGAAGCATTATGTATCCTTTATATGACTGTCAGAGTGGAAGAAAACTAGAGTGTCCGGAGAAAACCTACGTGATCGGGTACATTGTAGGTGATCCCTGACCTTTTCACCTCCGTGCTGGTGATCGAACCCCGGCCGGCTAGGTGAAAGATAACAGTATATCTTGTTTGTATGACTGTCAATCCTTTATTTCAGATATTCTCTCCCTCGGTTACCATGGTTTCCGGGTAACAGTATATCTTGTTTGTATGACTGTCAGTCCTTTATTTCAGATATTCTCTCCCTCGGTTACCATGGTTTCCGGGTAACAGTATATCATGTTTGTATGTCTGTCTGTCCTTTATTTTAGATATTCTCTCCCTCGGTTACCATGGTTTCCGGGTAACAGTATATCATGTTTGTATGTCTGTCTGTCCTTTATTTTAGATATTCTCTCCCTCGGTTACCATGGTTTCCGGGTAACAGTATATCATGTTTGTATGTCTGTCTGTCCTTTATTTTAGATATTCTCTACCTTGGTTACCATGGTTCCCGGGAAACAGTACATATGGTTTTTAGTACAGTTGTTAGTCAACATCCCATTATGTAGCTCGGCTATTCCGGCTGACTATGTCGACACGGCTTACCACGAGGCGATCCACGGCTGGAAAAAGACCTACCTCGATAAGCAAACTCTCCATAAAGGTAATGTGATGGCGTAATTACGATGCTTAGTGAACAAATGTCTTCTTTGCTATGGCGCGGTAGGTGTTCCGTCGGTCTACGCATTTACTGTAACAAGTTATTTTGGACCAATTTCAATTATATTCAATTAAATTGATCAAATGCATTGATCACATTCCTGCTTAATTTTCTGATGGAAGTACAAACACATTACAGACAATGGGATTCTATTTTTGTTTAGCACACGGAATGCTGTATTCACCTAGCCTATTAGCAAGAACTACTTTTATGGAAATTCCATTCACCTAGCCTATTAGCCAGAACTACTTTTATGGAAATTCCATTTCATCAACAATGTCACCTTTCCCAACATTCTGTCGGTTTACTTTTTGAAAAATAAAATAAAAAAAGATAATGGATTTTTAAGTCTAAAAATATACACTTCAATATTTTCATAGTGTTTTTGCATCCAGTCACGACATCAAGTGTCAAACAAAAAAACAGATATTCGAGAATTTAGCCACTGAACTGCAACTGGAAATTATTTCTTTGATACTGTACATCTTCAAGTACCTCACTGTTCTTTACATCTTATAGAAAATAAAACCTAAATATCTACATCGAATACAGACTACAGGGGAATGTATCCCACAATTCCCTCTTTCTGATTTGTTGGTGAATATTAGCGTGTTGTTTTGCATGTTTACTAAATAAGGATTTCATTGCTTTTAGTTTGCAGTTATGGGAGTACACTAAGATTTTTGAGTTATTTCTCCATAAAATAGAAATATTTTCACATTAATCTGTATAAATCTCTTTAATATTCCACATTCATTTTTGGACTCTTCGTTCTATGAAATCATTACGCCGTTATCTCCGAAGTGACGTTACAAACGGCTACGCCATTTTGACCTAGGCCGATAAAGTAAATATTTAAGCCAATGAAAATGCTCGTTACAATAATAATTGAAGTATACTGATCTAATACATTTATTGCATGCATGACTAATCTTCTTGTAGAAGTATAAACAAATTACAGACAATGGGCTACTCTTGAGGTTTTGCACTTGTGCAATACCGAATATTGTATTCATTTCGCATACTATATTAGTCGAATAAACTTTTATTGAATTTCATAGAAAATGACACTTTTTCCAACATAGTATCAGACTGACTTTTGAAAAATAAAGTTCGATTATTAATGGATGTTTATAAATTATAGAATTGAACACTCTTTGAATAAATTTTGATGTTTTTTCTAGTACATGTATTGTTTCCTCCAGTCCCCACAGTGCCGAACAAAAATATTTGATATTCGAGAAATCAGCTACTTAAAGGTGGTCATCCGCTGACCAATTGTATTTGTTCTCTATAAAAAACAGGAGCAGACAAATTAATATTTTTCTTCAGATACGAAAGTTACTTACCATGGCACAATACACTATATGGAATTAACTAATAATTGTGCATTAAGAATGGTCACTTGAACAGCGGCAAATTTAATGAAGCACGCTAGCGTTTCATATTGAATTTATCGCTGTCCAATTCGCATTCATACTCCGCAGTTCAATGTTTATAATTAAATCTGAGAAATTTTACGATGAAATCATAAGATGTTTTGCAACAAATAAACAATTTGTTATCGTCATTGATGGAACAGCCATCCGAACAGCAATTTTCCATGATCAATGGCACGTCATTTTTACGTCACAATTATAACGACGTCATCATATGCAGATGACGGTTCATGTACTGGTGAATGTCAATTGCGTTTGGTAAGGTTATATAGTGTGGTTACAATGAAAATTTAATTATAGACTGACGATTACCAGTTGTGTTTGCTAAAGTGATATATAGGGCTGTTGTGAAAATGATAAAATGCTATTATCTACATGTGTTCCATTCTATTCGTCAGATCATGACGCGCAGTATGATAATCCTTTGTCCTGTCGATGGAAACACGGAATCGTCACCCATATGACATCGAAAGGTTACGATATAGAACAGAAAGGATTTATGGAGCTTGCCACATTAGACGTCATCCTAAAAAGGTAATCTCACAAGTGTTGTGAAACAGATTATAATACCGACGTGATCATTAATATGTTATGTCACAGCAATTGTGAAACAGATTATAATACTAACGTGAGCATTAATAGGTAATATCACAACAATTGTGAAACAGATTATAATACTAATGTGATCATTATTATTCTATAATCATATTTTCTTAGTTTTCATGCTAAATATGGTCGATCCAACTTTTTTTTTCTTACCACTATGAAACAAGATCCAAGAGTGGCGCGGAAACCCGACATTATCGTAACGTCAGAATAGAAACGCAATAGAAAATGTAAACACATTTTATATTATCAAGTAGTCTGGAAAACCATTTATAACATTTGTTTTAATTTCATCGGGTTATGTTTGTTTGAAAACTTTTGTGATAATTTTGAAAACAAAGTTCTTTCAAACCCCGATAAAATTAAAAAAAATTAGTGACATCAATGCTTAAATGTCACAACAATTGTGAAACAGATTACAATACCCACGTGATACTAAGTTCATATCATTTCCATTCTGAAATAGAATATAATATCTACGTGATCCTAAATAGTTCATGAGACAATAATTGTGAAACAGGTTATAAAAAACACTAATCCGTAAAAGGTGTATACGACGCTAGATATATCAAAGTAATATTTTTTTCACTAATAATACATGGTGTGTTTTAATGTGTTGCGAATAATTGTTAATTGCGGATATTCCTTGTTTCTTGATGAACACCAGTTAAATTTCATCGAGTGAGGTGGACAGTTTGATATTTTCATGAGTGTGTTGCACGAGTGAAAAATATATATAAAAAAACATCATTGTTGCCTTATGTGTTGACTCTTTTTATTACTTTAAAATTTGGTATATCTATTCCAACATGACACGTTGCCATTAGGTTTATATAGCCAACAATACAATGTCATGATACAAATTATATCATTGATTTTCTACACAAAAATAACATCTAGTTTTCAATAGTGTCTCGTTCTACACAAAACATAGCATCTAGTTTTCAATAAAGTATCGTTCTACACAAAACATTACATCTAGTTTTCAATAAAGTATCGTTCTACATAAAATATTACATCTAGTTTTCCATAATGTAGCGTTCTACACAATCAGATTAGCGTATGTATAACCGATAATTTTGGAAGGTCGATATTTTCACGGTTCCAAAGGTCATTACCATATAATTTGCGAAAAACGGGATCCACGAAAAATTGAAAAACAAAACAAAACAAAAGCAAATGCATAATTTTGTATACTTACCGATTTGAGAAATTTTAAAAACCGCCAAAGATGATTATTAGCAATAATTTATCCGGGTAAACGTTAATGAATGGAGAGCGTAGGTCTACATGTTATGCTTTTTATTTGTAGACCGGATAGTCCATACCAATCCATACACGATATGTACAGTGATTACGAGTTCCTCGCTCAGTGGAAGAAGAAGTTTCCCTATTGTGAAGGTGATGGTCACCCAGAGTGTAACCATGACAACTATTATAGGACCGCCGACGGTTCTTGTAACAATCCTTACCACAGGGCGTGGGGAAAATCTCACATCCCTCATAGACGACTCCTGGATCCCCATTACGGGGATAACTACAGTAAGTAACGTCTCAAATTTGTTGGCTTTCTTGGCAATTTATTTTCGCTAATTCTTACTGATCGTCCACGAAATAAACGATATTTTAGTTTGTTTACAGTACGGCTTTGTTTACATCACCTGTTTGTTTACGTCACCTGTTTGTTTACATCACCTGTTTGTTGCAGATCTTGGTTATGAGGTGAGGAAAGGTATCGGGGGTTACCCACTGCCGAGTCCCAGACATATATCTAACCTGATAATGAGAGTTGAAAACAACCCTGACGTGTACGATCAGCTCTTCTCTGTCGAGTTCATGGACTGGGGGCATTTCATCAAGCATGACATCACCCAAACTCCTGTCTCAAAAGGTACCAGGATTTATTTATCTATTAGCGTAAAAATATGTAGTAAGTAGTGAAAGTTCGGGACGAGTCGTCAGTTCTACTGATATATATAGTGTAACTTTTCTAAAGCTTTTTTTTATTACTACAGTAGAATTCGAAATGAATGCAATACAATCAAGTCGGAAGCGAGATGCGGATTTCACTTCCTTATCACCGCTTAATAGCAACCAGGTTAACTTATCACTAGAAGGGTATGATCAGAGGACCCGAATCTGTCAATTTCGATTTTAAATATCAAAATTTGGAAGCTTTCTAATCATCTTTATCAATATGTTTTGGATCTAAACCTTCCACTTGGTCGGCATTATCACACCAACACTTAAGGCAAAGCCCCAGGATCTGTATGTTTGGGCATCCCCAGAAGGGTTGGGAAATCAGATAGTGGAGTTATATAGGTCTGTTGCACTGTCTTCTATCCAAACTCTTAGAAGATAAGTATTTTTTTAAGTATCTCAAATGATGCTATTCCAAAATGTAATTATAAACATGCGTTCAATATTAGGACTAAATTTAACAGAAATAAAAATGCAGACAAATTTTATATGATATAATAAAGTCTTAAAATCAAAGATAAAGTATGTCAATGGTATAGTGTTAATGCAGGAGAACGAACCGTGTGTATTACAATATACAGTGGTTTCTTTTAATCTTACTATTTTCTTCGAAAAACAACAAAGGTTTCCTTAATCACATTGTCAGGGTGAAACACTGTTTCCAATGATTAAGATGGCCTTGAAATGACTGAATTAGTGACGGGTAATGCTCCGTTTTTAACACAATCAGGAACCCAGTACATACCTCAACATCCTAATTTACTTAATACAGTTATTATCTGTTTAAAAGTCTACTACCACGTTGTTGTGCCTGTTGTCAATGCCTTTGATCAAAGTCTAATTGATTTATTTGTGTTGATGTTATAGTGTCAACCACACCGATTCTGTAATTATTGTTAAAAATATGCATTTTATCACTACTCCATGCTCTTTCATTTTGTTTCAGTGTAATATATAAACCAATCATACTCTTACGAACATTTAGTTTTTGGTTAGTTTTTATGTATTTTCTTTTCCTTTTTTACTGATGGGTTTATTTTTTGACTAGGCAAACACAGACACAACATCAACTGCTGCGATGCGTACCGTAAAAACTACATTACCAGGTCAGTTCGATATCTACCATTAACAACATAAACACACACATATCATTTATATATAATCATACTATACATCACCAGGTCAGTTACGATATATGTCATTATCAACATACACACACGTACCTTATATATTGTACAGTATATTATACTGGTCCTGGATTTGTTAATTCGTTATTTTATTAAATGTGTATTTTCATTATTTTATCATTTCTTATGTGCCATCAGAAAATGGTTATTGTAATTTCTAAGTCGTTTGTTCATTTTACCGTTAATATGCATTTTCCGGAATTTCTTGTCCGTGTCCGAATCTTTTGTTGATGAAGTTATTGAATAAACCATGTTGACAGAATATAAGAAGCTGAAGAATTGTTTTTCCTCTCACAATGCCAGCGAGCCCCAAACAACTTCAGAACACTACTTATAACATGGTGGAGAATTCCAATTTGTTTGTGTATTGACATTTCTTTTGTAATATTGCATGGAAAGATGAAGATATGAACTTTGCTTTGCTGATAGCGCCAACATTGGGACGAGCCGTCTCATGGGTACTTCGTGGAACGGATTCATGTTGATAAAGCAAACTGTATGATTTTGATTGCTGACTATGGATTTACTTGACAGACATTATTACACTTTTCCAAACTCTGCATAGCCGCCAAAGTCATACTTTTCATTTATAAAATAATTACGTGTGTGGGCGAAAGTGACGTCCGAACTCGGGTCACTCAAAACAAACCAAGCTTCCTACTTCACACACACAATACACCAAGTGCACTGGTCGTCCTGCAATGACCCTGGCTGTTAACAGGCCCCAACCAATCGACATTTTAAATACATAAGTAACAGATATACACATTACAAAAATAATATGTTAGTGTTAATTGATTGAGGTAGATCTATGATGTAAATATATATAGCAACTTTTAAAAATGTGGTTTTGAATTGCATCTTACTATCCATGGTATGTCTGTCCGGACAGGTACGAGTGTCTCCCTATCCATGTTGACGCTCACCACGACCCGTATTACTACGGTATCAAATGTATGAACTTCGTACGATCTTCACCAGCTGTTCACACGGACGGAAAATGTAAACCTAGTAAGTACTGACGGCAAATATAAGCCTAAGAAGTATACTGACGGCAAATGTAAGCCTAGTAAGTATACTGGCGGCAAATGTAAACCTAGTAAGTATTGACGGCAAATGTAAACCTAGTAAGTATTGACGGCAAATGTAAACCTAGTAAGTATACTGACGGCAAATGTAAACCTAGTAAGTATACTGACGGAAAATGTAAACCTAGTAAGTATACTGACGGAAAATGTAAACCTAGTAAGTACTGACGGAAAATGTAAGCCTAGTAAGTACTGACGGCAAATGTAAACCTAGTAAGTACTGACGGCAAATGTAAACCTAGTAAGTACTGACGGCAAATGTAAACCTAGTAAGTACTGACGGCAAATGTAAACCTAGTAAGTACTGACGGCAAATGTAAACCTAGTAAGTATTGACGGCAAATGTAAACCTAGTAAGTGTTGACGGCAAATGTAAGCCTAGTAAGTATACTGGCGGCAAATGTAAACCTAGTAAGTATTGACGGCAAATGTAAACCTAGTAAGTACTAACGGCAAATGTAAACCTAGTAAGTACTGACGGCAAATGTAAACCTAGTAGTATACTGACGGCAAATGTAAACCTAGTAAGTACTGACGGCAAATGTAAACCTAGTAAGTATTGACGGCAAATGTAAACCTAGTAAGTACTGACGGCAAATGTAAACCTAGTAAGTACTGACGGCAAATGTAAACCTAGTAAGTACTGACGGCAAATGTAAACCTAGTAAGTATTGACGGCAAATGTAAACCTAGTAAGTACTGACGGCAAATGTAAACCTAGTAAGTACTGACGGCAAATGTAAACCTAGTAAGTACTGACGGCAAATATAAGCCTAGTAGATACTGACGGCAAATGTAAACCTAGTAAGTACTGACGGCAAATGTAAACCTAGTAAGTACTGACGGCAAATGTAAACCTAGTAAGTACTGGCGGCAAATGTAAACCTAGTAAGTACTGACGGCAAATGTAAACCTAGTAAGTACTGACGGCAAATGTAAACCTAGTAAGTACTGACGGCAAATGTAAACCTAGTAAGTACTGACGGCAAATGTAAACCTAGTAAGTACTGACGGCAAATGTAAACCTAGTAAGTACTGACGGCAAATGTAAACCTAGTAAGTACTGACGGCAAATGTAAACCTAGTAAGTATACTGACGGCAAATGTAAACCTAGTAAGTATTGACGGCAAATGTAAACCTAGTAAGTACTGACGGCAAATGTAAACCTAGTAAGTACTAACGGCAAATGTAAAGTAGTACTGACGGCAAATATAAGCCTAGTAAATACTGACGGCAAATGTAAACCTAGTAAGTACTGACGGCAAATATAAACCTAGTAAGTACTAACGGCAAATGTAAACCTAGTAAGTATACTGACATAATATATAATTCTGTACCCAGTAAGTACTGACACAATATATAATGATGTACCCATTATATACTGACATAATATATAATTATGTACCCAGTAAGTACTGACACAATATATAATTCTGTACCCATGAAATACTGACACAATATATAATGATGTACCCATTATATACTGACATAATATATAATGATGTACCCAGTAATTACTTACACAATCTTTAATTCTCTACCATGTAAATGCTTTGTTTGTTAGTAAAGGTAAACCAAATAAATTTCATAATTTGTGAAGTGAATGATGCCATTTATTGTGATGATGAATGTCGGACAATGATAATGATAATGATGATAATCCTAATAAATATATATTACCATTAAGGATGGAGGGACCAGCTAAACCAGGTGTCCTCTTACCTCGATGGTTCCATGGTGTACGGGACGGACAAGGATAGACAAAAGAAGCTGAGAAAGATGCAACACGGTACGTTCATGTTAAGGCGAAATGGCCTCACAATAATAATTATCATCGTTTAAAACATGGTTGTTCTGCCATTTATATTATTACAGTAGATAATAGGTGAGACAAAGTCTGTTGTTACCTGACTCTAAATCTAAATATTAGTACAATATATTCGACTGATTTCAAGACACGACGTTGCTTGAAAATCGTTATACATATACAAATCTACAGAAACTGTTGACCAGTCAATAGTTTGTTGACTGTTGACCGACTGGGAATCTTTTCACGCGCTCAATTGTTGACGTCATAATCACCGGTGCGCCGGACCCAAATATTCTTTTGACGAACGACATTTTCAACAGAAGTTGCGAATTGCGTTACAATGATTTGATGAAAAATCACGGACCGATGGCATTTTGGTTAAAGATAGGGAACACGTCATATCTGGGAAGTACAACTTCTCACGGTGTTTTATGATACAAATCTAACAAATTTTCAAGTTCATTGCTTGCTTTATTGAACACCGATTCAATGTTTCTGGACTATTCAGCTAACAAAACATGTGTTCCATGCCCTATCAGTCAACAGTCTCCGGTCTCGAGGGACAGTTCCTAGGGTTTATCCAAACACCCCGGGAAAAGAGTTTTGACTGTTGACTGATTAGGCATGAAACAACTGTATACTATTATCACCACATACTGTGGAATAGTTACTTTTTCTTGAGGAATAATTACCTTTTCATGTGGAATAGTTTGTGAAAAGGTAGCTATTCCATAGCTGAAGGTGACAGTAATGACTGGTGAACATCACTAATTACTAGTCAACAGATACTTGTCATGTATACATCAAATAGAGCAAAAACGTTCAAAACTCCGTTATATTCTTTTTGGGAATGATCATTCATTAAATTCAGCGAGATGGATCAACATGTATGAAAGCGACAAACAAATCCAAAATTGTAATAGACAACATTTGTTATTAAAGTTGAATCAAAGGTATTTATCGTGATGTGTTTATATGTATGAAATGTTCATCTCTATATCCAAAATAACTTTCTTCATTCTTTCACGACCACTATATCTATAACCCGTATAGGAATTCAGAAATAAGAAGCAATTACATGACACACACTGTAGTTTTCATATACATGTATGTATATTGAGATGGAATTCCATGAGACAACCGCTTAATTTTCTGTAAAAAGCAACTACAAATATGTTTTCTTTGTTTTATTTCCATTTGTCTTTTTTTTCATTTTTATCCAAATTATTTGATAGTCAGAAAAAATGACATATGTCTAACTTTACATTCCCACACTTTTCAAGAGGACAATAACTCCCCAAATGATCCAAATTATTTATAAATATTTTGTATTTACAAATTTTA
Source organism: Argopecten irradians (assembly GCF_041381155.1). Lineage (NCBI taxonomy): Eukaryota > Metazoa > Mollusca > Bivalvia > Pectinida > Pectinidae > Argopecten > Argopecten irradians. Next base: position 13,515,938 of record NC_091146.1, read on the forward strand.
GCTAGCTCTCTGTGCTGCAATAAAAACGGTTTTGGTCCAAATCACTTAAAACCCTAAAGGCATCATTACTGGATTCAAAACTGCATACAGAGCTACATAATGTTATCCTCCGCGTTGAGCGGTGAAACCTAAGCTGAGTAAATGTTTCGGCGTGAGTACCTAATAGTGCACTTGTGCACTGATCTTTCGAAATATTAAAGGAAATCCTGATAATTGCTGTTTTAGCGAGGTAATGATATGCATCATTACTAAATTTCAAGGTTTTACTATGTACTAAGGGTTTACATGTATCTGGAGCTGTGGAATACTTACATGTACACAATATCCAGTGTAGTAGTAGGTTGTACCAGTGATATTCCAGGCCATGTTTTAAGTATGAGAAACATCTCAAACTGTGAAATAGTTACTGAATATAATGAATAGTTATCGATGCTTAATGGCATCGAGCAATCTATTATCTTTACTAATCCACAGTTTGACAAGTTTTTCTCCAATACCTATAAAATGGGACTGAAATCTGCCGTAGGAAAAGATGATGAAAATGGCTATTTCTAAATAATGAGGTTAAAATTTGCGAACAGTATGACAATAATTATTGAGGTTCTATCCCTAATAGAAATGTGATACCTAACACGTGAAATTATCTAGTGCTTATTTGAGTTGTATAAAAACTACTTAAACAATTTAATTTCCCTTTTGATGCCAAATGAATGTTTTTCGATAGTGATTCTATATCGCGAGGACCTTTATCGCACGTGAAATCAAAGTGATTTTATGACGATGTTTCCACTCATTACAGGTTTGATGAGAGTGTCTGAGTATGGACTACTGCCACGCCATCCGGAACCGAAATGTTATTATCCAGAGCACAACCCGTACAATACGTATTGTGAATATGCAGGTAATGTGAATATACAGGTAATGTGAATATGCATGTACACATGTAATGTGAATATGCAGGTAATGATGGTATAAAAAATAATACGAATATATGGGTAATATGAATATGCAGATAAGGTGGATATGCAGGAAATGTTAATACATAAGTTATGTGAATATGTAGGTAATGTGGATATGCAGGTAATGTTGATATGATGGTAATGTGAATATGCAAGTAATGTGAATATGCAGGTGATGTGAATATGCAGGTAATGTGAATATGGCAGTACTGTAAATATTCAGGTAATGTAGGTGCATGTGAATTTGCAGGTGATTGTGGATATGGAGGTAATGTGAATATGCAGGTACATATTTGATACAAAACTTTAAAATTTATCCAAACCATGTATATATTTGAGAACGAGACATATAACATCACAACACATAGATCTATTGTATTATATCTACCCCAGGTTAATGTTTTAGATCAGGTTAAGTCATCAGTTGAGTATAAAGCCATATGGGTTTAAATGTGCATTTGTGTATACTCGTGTTTGGTAAACAGTTTAAATATATAACGATATTAGCTATATGTCTATATCTAGTCTTGTGTCCTTGGGGTATTTAAGGTCGTGTTCTATAACACATCTCCATACAGTAACAGTTATGGGAGGATTGGCTTTGTGGGATATAGTAATCAAATATAAACCATCTGTATGACTAATTATAAGAAAAACGTAAAAATAGCCTGATTATATATGTATGTATGTCTGTTTAGGTTTACTCGACTGATCACATTTTTGTACCCACGACCCTATCTTTTAAAATTTTCTACGAAAAATACAAAAAAAAAAAAAAAATTAAAAAGTCGAGATTTCGATCTCAGACTCCGGTTCCGGTCATTATTTTACAGTGAAAGACACTAAAAAAATCATCCCGACCTACCGACCTTTTTTCCCCAATGTAACCCTAAACAGACATGTTTTGTTTGGCCTAATATAACGGTAACCCTGGTCAATACTAGCTGCAAGATAACGCTCGGCTAGAGAGATCTTTAGCTCGATCGGTTGAGCGTCAGACGAATAATCCAGAGGTCCCGATCAGTGCAGAAGCATTGATTAAATTTATAAAAAATATTGCCACCTCTTACAATATTTTCATTATTTGACACAAAACAGGCAATATTAAACACTACATTGGGTGTTGTAAATGTTTTACACAGGAGACGAACGGGTGGATGTCACTCCGGGTAGCTCAGCCCATCACAACCTCATGGTAAAGGAACACAATAGGATCGCTAAGAGGTTACACGCTTGTTTCAAAGACACGTGGGACGACGAAAAGCTCTTCCAAGAAACGAGAAAAATCATCATCGCCATTATACAGAAGATAACATATGCGGATTACCTACCGAAGCTACTGGGCCCTAAACTAATGGCGAAGTACAAACTACGGGTGGGACACAGCAAGGACAACTACTATGATCCCTACATCAACCCGACAACAACTAATGTTTTCTCCACGGCGGCGTTCAGAGTAGGCCACACGTATATTAATGACTACACTAGTTACAACTATAACGAGAATCGGAAGAGAGTTGACTGGTACGCAGAGGATTTCCAGGACTACGATAGGAGTTACTCGTACTTTAATCCGGAGTACTTCGTAACCTCTAACAAACAAGATCAGATCACACTCGTCAGGGCTATCGTCAAGGACAATGCGCATGCGGCTGACCAGTAAGTAGAAGTTCTAATTGCTAAATTTGGTTGTGCATTTCTGTATTTGCATATAACAGAGTTATCTGCCCTTGCAGGTACATGTAGGTATTGATTGTGACGTCATGTGTTTACGAGCGTAACGTCATACTTTTCGGAGAAAACGACGTAAATTGCGCTCACAAATAAAGACGTCACCATATATACCTACCCGAAAGGGAGCTAACTCTATTATATGCAACGAAGGAATATTTGTATGCTCAATTTTCTTTTTATGAGTAGTAATATCTTATGACTATGTTAAACCTACTTTCCTGCATTTTAAGATGTTCATCAAGAAAACCTGAACGACCATTTCTTTGTTTTACATACATGTATCTGGTTTCTCACCGAACCTGTTTTGCCGTTATTTTCTAAATTTACATTTTGCACTGACATGGACTCAATTACCATGCTTTCTATTATTATCATTATCAGTGTACTTTGATACAATCATCTGTTCATTCAAATTCGTTGACGATGATGGGGGAGAAAAAATAATGTTTTTTTTAATAAAAATATAGAACTGTCGCGAGAATATCAATTTACGCGAAAAACTGTAAATATAAGGATTAGAATTTTATTTTTTGAAGTTTTAAGGTATAATGATAATGGAGTTCGTGTAAAGTTTATGTTACCCGTTATTTTCTATTTTACTCGTATTTCAGGCTCCCCACCTAACCTAATTGGCCGTTATTTTCTATTGTACTCGTATTTCAGGCTCCCCACCTAACCTAATTGGCCGTTATTTCTATTGTACTCGTATTTCAGGCTCTCCACCTAACCTAATTGGCCGTTATTTTCTATTGTACTCGTATTTCAGGCTCCCCACCTAACCTAATTGGCTGTTATTTTCTATTGTACTCGTATTTCAGGTTCCTCTCACCAAAGGTGGTTGACCACCTGTTTGATGACGACTATGTGTCCGTGGACTTAGGCGCCTACAATATACAGAGAGGTCGAGACCACGGACTACCGTCCTATAACTACTGGAGGAAATACTGTAACCTGAAGCATGCCGCCAACACTTTGATGAGTTGTGGGATGTTCGGCACGGAGTCAAGGACAAACTTAAAGCGGCATATCAGTATGTATCATTCGTTTGTGTAAACTATCTGAAATGACACGGCGTATCTCTGTAAAGGAAATAAACGATGAAAGCATTTTTGTTTATTCAAAATTAATTAAAATATTATTTTTAGTTTTAATTATCTGGACCCTGTTTCGTGAACATTTCTTATAATTAGCTTTAAGGAATTCCTTAGCTTAACGTTCTCGATAGGATAACATTACAAACATTAAGGAAAACATCTAAGTTAAGGAGCCTTCCTTAAAATTTGTTATGTTTTCCCATAAAGAATTTTAATTAAAGGAATTCCTTAAATTAAAGGAATTTTCATAAAACTGGGCCCTGTTCTTTATAATTCGACTGCTGAAGAGAGATTCAACCGAAATCTTGACGTCACATATGTTTTATTCCGCAGCTCCGTCGATGACATTGACCTCTATGTAGGGGGTATAACCGAGAAGTTACTATATGAAGGGCGTGTGGGGCCGACATTCGGATGTATACTCGGGGAACAGTTCAGTGCCCTGAAGCACGGCGATAACTACTGGTTTGAGCGTGTGCGACCTGATACATACTCATCACATTTCACACACGGTAAAGAAATGTTTGCGTTAATTCCATTGATCCCATTAAACATTAATAATTCATTATGTTTTAGAATTATTTATCGTTAACTAGGTTCATGAAACAAAACAACTATTAATACACAATCTTGGACATACAAAGATGTTACCAACCTCATACAATATTCCTGTATCTTTGTTTGCAATGAAGCTTAAATTCTCTGTGTGGAAATTTGGATGACTTGCGTTTATAAAATTATATAATAAAATTTATAATATTAAAGCGTAAAAAATGATAGCAATGAAGTACTAATGGAAAGTCATGAGCTTTTTCCGGCTGAATAAGTATATAACACTTAATTCGCAGGCAGAGTTTACTTAGAGTTGCTCTCATTGTAGTGTCTCTTCATATATTAGCCTACATTAGGACATCACATACAAATCAATGCTACCCAAAATAGAATATTTTCAAATTTTAAATAATGTCGTGCTCATACATGTAATGGGATCTAGTGAATATGCATTATGTTCTGAAAATCTCAAATAGCTGTGATTAATATTTTTTCTTCAGATACGAAAAGTTACTTACCATGGCACAATACCCTATATGGAATTAACTAATAACTGCGCATGTAAAATGGTCAACTGAACGGGAGCGGCAAATTTAATGAAGCACGCTAGCGCTTCATATTGAATTTCTGGCTGTCCAATTCGCATTCATACTCCGCAGTTCAATGTTTATAATTAAATCTGAGAAATTTTACGATGAAATCATAAGATGTTTTGCAACAAATAAACAATTTGTTATCGTCATTGATGGAACAGCCATCCGAACGGCCATTTTCCATGATCAATGGCACGTCATTTTTACGTCACAATTATAACGACGTCATCATATGCAGATGACGGTTCATGTACTGGTGAATGTCAATTGCGTTTGGTAAGGTTACATAGTGTGGTTACAATGAAAATTTTATTATAGACTGACGAATACCAGTTGTGTTTGCTAAAGTGATACATGTATATAGGGCTGTTGTGAAAATGATAAAATGCTATTATCTACATGTGTTCCATTCTATTCGTCAGATCATGACGCGCAGTAATGATAATCCTTTGTCCTGTCGATGGAAACACGGAATCGTCACCCATATGACATCGAAAGGTTACGATATAGAACAGAAAGGATTTATGGAGCTTGCCACATTAGACGTTCATCCTAAAAAGGTAATCTCACAAGTGTTGTGAAACAGATTATAATACCGACGTGATCATTAATATGTTATGTCACAGCAATTGTGAAACAGATTATAATACTAACGTGAGCATTAATAGGTAATATCACAACAATTGTGAAACAGATTATAATACTAATGTGATCATTATTATTCTATAATCATATTTTCTTAGTTTTCATGCTAAATATGGTCGATCCAACTTTTTTTTCTTACAACTATGAAACAAGATCCAAGAGTGGCGCGGAAACCCGACATTATCGTAACGTCAGAATAGAAACGCAATAGAAAATGTAAACACATTTTAGATTATCAAGTAGTCTGGAAAACCATTTATAACATTTGTTTTAATTTCATCGGGTTATGTTTGTTTGAAAACTTTTGTGATAATTTTGAAAACAAAGTTCTTTCAAACCCCGATAAAATTAAAAAAAAAATAGTGACATCAATGCTTAAATGTCACAACAATTGTGAAACAGATTACAATACCCACGTGATACTAAGTTCATATCATTTCAATTCTGAAATAGAATATAATATCTACGTGATCCTAAATAGTTCATGAGACAATAATTGTGAAACAGGTTATAAAACACACTAATCCGTAAAAGGTGTATATGACGATAGATATATCAAAGTAATATGTTTTCATTAATAATACATGGTGTGTTTTAATGTGTTGCGAATAATTGTTAATTGCGGATATTCCTTGTTTCTTGATGAACACCAGTTAAATTTCATCGAGTGAGGTGGACAGTTTGATATGGTCATGAGTGTGTAGCACGAGTGAAAAATATATAAAACACATCATTGTTGCCTTATGTGTTGACTCTTTTTATTACTTTAAAATTTGGTATATCTATTCCAACATGACACGTTGCCATTAGGTTTATATAGCCAACGATACAATGTCATGATACAAATTATATCATTGATTTTCTACACAAAAATAACATCTAGTTTTCAATAATGTTTAGTTCTACACAAAACATAACATCTAGCTTTCAATAGTGTATCGTTCTACACAAAACATTACATCTAGTTTTCAATAAAGTATCGTTCTACATAAAATATTACATCTAGTTTTCAATAATGTAGCGTTCTACACAATCAGATTAGCGTACATGTATAACCGATAATTTTGGCAGGTCGATATTTTCACGGTTCCAAAGGTCATTACCATATTTGCGAAAAATGGGATCCACGAAAAATTGAAAAACAAAACAAAACAAAAGCAAATACATAATTTTGTATACTTACCGATTTGAGAAATTTTAAAACCCGTCAAAGATGATTATTAGCAATAATTTATCCGGGTAAACGTTAATGAATGGAGAGCGTAGGTCTACATGTTATGCTTTTTATTTGTAGACCGGATAGTCCATACCAATCCATACACGATATGTACAGTGATTACGAGTTCCTCGCTCAGTGGAAGAAGAAGTTTCCCTATTGTGAAGGTGATGGTCACCCAGAGTGTAACCATGACAACTATTATAGGACCGCCGACGGTTCTTGTAACAATCCTTACCACAGGGCGTGGGGAAAATCTCACATCCCTCATAGACGACTTTTGGATCCCCATTACGGGGATAATTACAGTAAGTAACGTCTCAAAGTTATTGGCTTTTTTGGCAATTTATTTTCGCTAATTTTTATTGATCGTCCACGAAATAAACGATATTTTAGTTTGTTTACATCACCTGTTTGTTTACATCACCTGTTTGTTTACATCACCTGTTTGTTTACATCACCTGTTTGTTTACATCACCTGTTTGTTGCAGATCTTGGCTATGAGGTGAGGAAAGGTATCGGAGGTTACGCACTGCCGAGTCCCAGACATATATCTAACCTGATAATGAGAGTTGAAAACAACCCTGACGTGTACGATCAGCTCTTCTCTGTCGAGTTCATGGACTGGGGGCATTTCATCAAGCATGACATCACCCAAACTCCTGTCTCAAAAGGTACCAGGATTTATTTATCTATTAGCGTAAAAATATGAAGTAAGCAGTGAACGTTCGGGACGAGTCGTCAGTTCTACTGATATTATATAGTGTAACTTTTCTAAACTGGGAACCTGCTTTTTTTTATTACTACAGTAGAATTCGAAATGAATGCAATACAATCAAGTCGGAAGCGAGATGCGGATTTCACTTCCTTATCACCGCTTAATAGCAACCAGGTTAACTTATCACTAGAAGGGTGGAAAGGGAGGACCCGAACCTTTCGATTTTAAATATCATAATTTGGAAGCTTTCTAATCATCTTTATCAATATGTTTTGGACCTAAAACTTCCACTGGGTCGGCATTATCACACCAACACTTAAGGCAAAGCCCCAGGATCTGTATGTTTGGGCATCCCCAGAAGGGTTGGGAAATCAAATAGTGGAGTTATATAGGTCTGTTGCACTGTCTTCTATCCAAACTCTTAGAAGATAAGTATTTTTTTTAAGTATCTCAAATGATGCTATTCCAAAATGTAATTATAAACATGCGTTCAATATTAGGACTAAATTTAACAGAAATAAAAATGCAGACAAATTTTATATGATATAATAAAGTCTTAAAATCATAGATAAAGTATGTCAATGGTATAGTGTTAATGCAGGAGAACGAACCGTACAAATCTGTTTTACAATATACAGTGGTTTCTTTTAATCTTACTATTTCCTTTGAAAAACAACAAAGGTTTCCTTAATCACATTGTCAGGGTGAAACACTGTTTCCAATGATTAAGATGGCCTTGAAATGACTGAATTAGTGACGGGTAATGCTCCGTTTTTAACACAATCAGGAACCCAGTACATACCTCAACATCCTAATTTACTTAATACAGTTATTATCTGTTTAAAAGTCTACTACCACGTTGTTGCGCCTGTTGTTAATGCCTTTGATCAAAGTCTAATTGATTTATTTGTGTTGATGTTATAGTGTCAACCACACCGATTCTGTAATTATTGTTAAAAATATGCATTTTATCACTACTCCATGCTCTTTCATTTTGTTTCAGTGTAATATATAAACCAATCATACTCTTACGAACATTTAGTTTTTGGTTAGTTTTTATGTATTTTCTTTTCCTTTTTTAATGATGGGTTTATTTTTGGACTAGGCAAACACAGACACAACATCAACTGCTGCGATGCGTACCGTAAAAACTACATTACCAGGTCAGTTCGATATATGTCATTGTCAACATAAACACACACATATCATTTATATATAATCATACTATACATCACCAGGTCAGTTACGATATATGTCATTATCAACATACACACACGTACCTTATATATTGTACAGTATATGATACTGGTCCTGGATTTGTTAATTCATTATTTTATTCAGTGTGTATTTTCATTATTTTATCATTTCTTATGTGCCATCAGAAAATGGTTATTGTAATTTCTAAGTCCTTCGTTCATTTTACCGTTAATATGCATTTTCCGGAATTTCTTGTCCGTGTCCGAATCTTTTGTTGATGAAGTTATTGAATAAACCATGTTGACAGAATATAAGAAGCTGAAGAATTGTTTTTCCTCTCACAATGCCAGCGAGCCCCAAACAACTTCAGAACACTACTTATAACATGGTGGAGAATCCCAATTTGTTTATGTATTGAATTTCTTTTGTAATATTGCATGGAAAGATGAAGAAATGAACACTTTGCTGATAGCGCCAACATTGTGACGAGCCGTCTCATGGGTACTTCGAGGGAAGTGATTCATGTTGATAAAGCAAACTGTATGATTTTGATTGCTGACTATGGATTTACTTGACAGACATTATTACACTTTTCCAAACTCTGCATAGCCGCCAAAGTCATACTTTTCATTTATAAAATAATTACGTGTGTGGGCGAAAGTGACGTCCGAACTCGGGTCACTCAAAACAAACCAAGCTTCCTACTTCACACACACAATACACCAAGTGCACTGGTCGTCCTGCAACGACCCTGGCTGTTAACAGGCCCCAACCAATCAACATTTTAAATACATAAGTAACAGATATACAAATTACAAAAATAATATGTTAGTGTTAATTGATTGAGGTAGATCTATGATGTAAATATATATAGTAACTTTTAAAAATGTCGTTTTGAATTGCATCTTACTATCCATGGTATGTCTATCCGGACAGGTACGAGTGTCTCCCTATCCATGTTGACGCTCACCACGACCCGTATTACTACGGTTAGATCGGCAAATGTATGAAACGATTCTTAAACCAGCTGTTACGGACGGAAAAAGTAAACCTAGTAAGTACTGACGGCAAATGTAAACCTAGTAAGTTGACGGCAAATGTAAGCCTAGTAAGTATACTGACGGCAAATGTAAACCTAGTAAGTATACTGACGGCAAATGTAAACCTAGTAGTAACTGACGGCAAATGTATAGTAAGTACTGACGGCAAATGTAAAACTAGTAACTGAGTAAGTAAACCTATTAATTACTGACGGCAAATGTAAACCTAGTAAGTACTGACGGCAAATGTAAACCCTAGTAAGTATACTGACGGCAAATGTAAACCTAGTAAGTACTGACGGCAAATGTAAACCTAGTAAGTATTGACGGCAAATGTAAACCTAGTAAGTATTGACGGCAAATGTAAAAAGTAAGTGTTGACCTCAAATGCAAACCTTTGTAAGTACTAACGGCAGATATAAGCAGTAAATACTGACGGCAAATATAAACTAGTAAGTTATACTGACGGCAAATGTAAACCTAGTAAGTATACTGACGGCAAATGTAAACCTAGTAAGTACTGACGGCAAATGTAAACCTAGTAAGTATTGACGGCAAATGTAAACCTAGTAAGTATACTGACGGAAAATGTAAACCTAGTAAGTACTGAACGGCAAATGTAAACCTAGTAAGTATTGACGGCAAATGTTAAACCTAGTAAGTATACTGACGGCAAATGTATAACCTAGTAATTACTGACGGCAAATGTAAACCTAGTAAGTACTGACGGCAAATGTAAACCTAGTAAGTACTGACGGCAAATGTAAGCCTAGTAAGTATACTGACGGAAAATGTAAACCTAGTAAGTACTGACGGCAAATGTAAACCTAGTAAGTAACTGACGGCAAATGTAAACCTAGTAAGTACTGACGGCAAATTATATAGCCTAGTAATACTGACGGCAAATGTAAACCTAGTAAATACTGACGGCAAATGTTAAACCTAGTAAGTACTGACGGCAAATGTAAACCTAGTAAGTGTTGACGGGAAATGTAAACTAGTAAGTATACTGACGGCAAATGTAAACCTAGTAAGTAGACGGCTAACTAGGACGGCAAATGTAAACCTAGTAAGTACTGACGGCAAATGTAAACCTAGTAAGTACTGACGGCAAATGCAAACCTAGTAAGTACTGGCGGCAAATGTAAACCTAGCAAGTACTAACGGCAAATGTAAACCTAGTAAGTACTGGCGGCAAATGTAAACCTAGTAAGTACTGACGGCAAAAGTAAACCTAGTAAGTACTGACGGCAAATGCAAACCTAGTAAGTGCTGACGGCAAATGCAAACCTAGTAAGTACTACTGGCGGCAAATGTAAACCTAGCAAGTACTAACGGCAAATGCAAACCTAGTAAGTACTGGCGGCAAATGTAAACCTAGTAAGTACTGACGGCAAATATAAGCCTAGTAAATACTGACGGCAAATGTAAACCTAGTAAGTACTGACGGCAAATATAAACCTAGTAAGTACTAACGGCAAATGTAAACCTAGTAAGTATACTGACATAATATATAAATTCTGTACCCAGTAAGTACTGACACAATATATAATGATGTACCCTTTATATACTGACATAATATATAATGATGTACCCAGTAATTACTTACACGATATTTTAATTACTCTACCTAGTAAGTAATGATACAATATTTAATTTTGTTCATATGTGAACATGTAAATGATTTGTTTGTAGTAAAGGTAAACCAAATAAATTTCATAATTTGTGAAGTGAATGATTGCCATTTATTGTGATGATGAATGTCGGACAATGATAATGATAATGATGATAATCCTAATAAATATATAATTACCATTAAGGATGGAGGGACCAGCTAAACCAGGTGTCCTCTTACCTCGATGGTTCCATGGTGTACGGGACGGGACAAGGATAGACAAAAAAGCTGAGAAAGATGCAACACGGTACTTTTCATGTTAAGGCGAAATGGCCTCAACATTAATAATTATTATCGTTTAAAACATGGTTGTTCTGCCATTTATATTATTACAGTAGATAATAAGGTGAGACAAAGTCTGTTGTTACCTGACTCTAAATCTAAATATTAGTACAATATATTCGACTGATTTCAAGAGACAACCGCTTAATTTTCTGTAAAAAAGCAATTACATATGTGTTTCTTTGTTTATTTCCATTTGTCTTTTTTCCTTTTTATCCAAATATTTGATAGTCAATAAAAAATGGCATATGTCCAACTTTACATTCCCACACTTTTCAAGAGGACAATAACTCCCCAAATGATCCAAATTATTTGTAAATATTTTGTTTTTACAAATTTTAATTAGCTCTCTGTGTTGCAATAAAAACGGTTTTGGTCCAAATCACTTAAAACCCTAAAGGCATCATTACTGGATTCAAAACTGCATACAGAGCTACATAATGTTATCCTCCGCGTTGAGCGGTGAAACCTAAATTGAGTAAATGTTTCGGCGTGAGTACCTAATAGTGCACTTGTGCACGGATCTTTCAAAATATTAAAGGAAATCCTGATAATTGCTGTTTTAGCGAGGAAATGATGTGCATCATTACTAAATCTCAAGATTTTACTACATGTATGTACTAAAGGTTTACATGTATCTGGAGCTGTGGAATACTTACATGAACACAATACCCAGTATAGTAGTGGGGTGTACCAGTGATATTCCAGGCCATGTTTTAAGTATGAGAAACATCTCAAACTGTGAAATAGTTACTGAATATAATGAATAGTTATCGATGCTTAATGGCATCGAGCAATCTATTATCTTTACTAATCCACAGTTTGACAAGTTTTTCTCCAATACCTATAAAATGGGACTGAAATCTGCCGTAGGAAAAGATGATGAAAATGGCTATTTCTAAATAATGAGGTTAAAATTTGCGAACAGTATGACAATAATTATTGAGGTTCTATCCCTAATAGAAATGTGATACCTAACACGTGAAATTATCTAGTGCTTATTTGAGTTGTATATAAAAACTACTTAAACAATTTAATTTCCCTTTTGATGCCAAATGAATGTTTTTCGATAGTGATTCTATATCGCGAGGACCTTTATCGCACGTGAAATCAAAGTGATTATGATTTTATGACGATGTTTCCACTCATTACAGGTTTGATGAGAGTGTCTGAGTATGGACTACTGCCACGCCATCCGGAACCGAAATGTTATTATCCAGAGCACAACCCGTACAATACGTATTGTGAATATGCAGGTAATGTGAATATACAGGTAATGTGAATATGCATGTACACATGTAATGTGAATATGCAGGTGCATTTGAATATGCTGGTATTGATAGTATAAAAATGATACGAATACATAGGTAATACGAATATTCAGATAAGGTGAAAATGCAGGTAATGTGATTATACAAACAGTGTAAATACATGTAAATAGGTAATGTGAATATACAGATAAAATGAATATGCAGATAACGTAAATATACAGGTAATGTGAATATACAGGTTGATGTGAATATACATGTATTGTAAATATGCAGGTAATGTAAATATGCATGTACAGGTGAATATGCAGGTTATGTGGATATGCAGGAAATGTGAATACATAAGTTATGTGAATATGTAGGTAATGTGGATATGCAGGTAATGTTGATATGATGGTAATGTGAATATGCAAGTAATGTGAATATGCGGGTAATGTGAATATGCAGGTGATGTGAATATGCAGGTAATGTGAATATGGCAGTACTGTAAATATTCAGGTAATGTAGGTGCATGTGAATTTGCAGGTGATTGTGGATATGGAGGTAATGTGAATATGCAGGTACATATTTGATACAAAACTTTAAAATTTATCCAAACCATGTATATATTTGAGAACGAGACATATAACATCACAACACATAGATCTATTGTATTATATCTACCCCAGGTTAATGTTTTAGATCAGGTTAAGTCATCAGTTGAGTATAAAGCCAGATGGGTTTAAATGTGCATTTGTGTATACTCGTGTTTGGTAAACAGTTTAAATATATAACGATATTAGCTATATGTCTATATCTAGTCTTGTGTCCTTGGGGTATTTAAGGTCGTGTTCTATAACACATCTCCATACAGTAACAGTTATGGGAGGATTGGCTTTGTGGGATATAGTAATCAAATATAAACCATCTGTATGACTAATTATAAGAAAAACGTAAAAATAGCCTGATTATATATGTATGTATGTCTGTTTAGGTTTACTCGACTGATCACATTTTTGTACCCACGACCCTATCTTTTAAAATTTTCTACGAAAAATACAAAAAAAAAAAAAAAAAATTAAAAAGTCGAGATTTCGATCTCAGACTCCGGTTCCGGTCATTATTTTACAGTGAAAGACACTAAAAAAATCATCCCGACCTACCGACCTTTTTTCCCCAATGTAACCCTAAACAGACATGTTTTGTTTGGCCTAATATAACGGTAACCCTGGTCAATACTAGCTGCAAGATAACGCTCGGCTAGAGAGATCTTTAGCTCGATCGGTTGAGCGTCAGACGAATAATCCAGAGGTCCCGATCAGTGCAGAAGCATTGATTAAATTTATAAAAAATATTGCCACCTCTTACAATATTTTCATTATTTGACACAAAACAGGCAATATTAAACACTACATTGGGTGTTGTAAATGTTTTACACAGGAGACGAACGGGTGGATGTCACTCCGGGTAGCTCAGCCCATCACAACCTCATGGTAAAGGAACACAATAGGATCGCTAAGAGGTTACACGCTTGTTTCAAAGACACGTGGGACGACGAAAAGCTCTTCCAAGAAACGAGAAAAATCATCATCGCCATTATACAGAAGATAACATATGCGGATTACCTACCGAAGCTACTGGGCCCTAAACTAATGGCGAAGTACAAACTACGGGTGGGACACAGCAAGGACAACTACTATGATCCCTACATCAACCCGACAACAACTAATGTTTTCTCCACGGCGGCGTTCAGAGTAGGCCACACGTATATTAATGACTACACTAGTTACAACTATAACGAGAATCGGAAGAGAGTTGACTGGTACGCAGAGGATTTCCAGGACTACGATAGGAGTTACTCGTACTTTAATCCGGAGTACTTCGTAACCTCTAACAAACAAGATCAGATCACACTCGTCAGGGCTATCGTCAAGGACAATGCGCATGCGGCTGACCAGTAAGTAGAAGTTCTCATTGCTAAATTTGGTTGTGCATTCTGTATTTGCATATAACAGAGTTATCTGCCCTTGCAGGTACATGTAGGTATTGATTGTGACGTCATGTGTTTACGAGCGTAACGTCATACTTTTCGGAGAAAACGACGTAAATTGCGCTCACAAATAAAGACGTCACCATATATACCTACCCGAAAGGGAGCTAACTCTATTATATGCAACGAAGGAATATTTGTATGCTCAATTTTCTTTTTATGAGTAGTAATATCTTATGACTATGTTTAACCTACTTTCCTGCATTTTAAGATGTTCATCAAGAAAACCTGATCGACCATTTTTTTTGTTTTACATACATGTATCTGGTTTCTCACCGAACCTGTTTGGCCGTTATTTTCTAAATTTACATTTTGCACTGACATGGACTCAATTACCATGCTTTCTATTATTATCATTATCAGTGTACTTTGATACAATCATCTGTTCATTCAAATTCGTTGACGATGATGGGGGAGAAAAAATAATGTTTTTTTTAATAAAAATATAGAACTGTCGCGAGAATATCAATTTACGCGAAAAACTGTAAATATAAGGATTAGAATTTTATTTTTTGAAGTTTTAAGGTATAATGATAATGGAGTTCGTGTAAAGTTTATGTTACCCGTTATTTTCTATTTTACTCGTATTTCAGGCTCCCCACCTAACCTAATTGGCCGTTATTTTCTATTGTACTCGTATTCAGGCTCCCCACCTAACCTAATTGGCCGTTATTTCTATTGTACTCGTATTTCAGGCTCTCCACCTAACCTAATTGGCCGTTATTTTCTATTGTACTCGTATTTCAGGCTCCCCACCTAACCTAATTGGCTGTTATTTTCTATTGTACTCGTATTTCAGGTTCCTCTCACCAAAGGTGGTTGACCACCTGTTTGATGACGACTATGTGTCCGTGGACTTAGGCGCCTACAATATACAGAGAGGTCGAGACCACGGACTACCGTCCTATAACTACTGGAGGAAATACTGTAACCTGAAGCATGCCGCCAACTTTGATGAGTTGTGGGATGTTCGGCACGGAGTCAAGGACAAACTTAAAGCGGCATATCAGTATGTATCATTCGTTTGTGTAAACTATCTGAAATGACACGGCGTATCTCTGTTAAGGTTTCATTTTGTCAAGGAAATAAACGATGAAAGCATTTTTGTTTATTCAAAATGAATTAAATATTATTTTTAGTTTTAATTATCTGGACCCTGTTTCGTGAACATTTCTTATAATTAGCTTTAAGGAATTCCTTAGCTTAACGTTCTCGATAGGATAACATTACAAACATTAAGGAAAACATCTAAGTTAAGGAGCCTTCCTTAAAATTTGTTATGTTTTCCCATAAAGAATTTTAATTAAAGGAATTCCTTAAATTAAAGGAATTTTCATAAAACTGGGCCCTGTTCTTTATAATTCGGCTGAAGAGAGATTCAACCGAAATCTTGACGTCACATATGTTTTATTCCACAGCTCCGTCGATGACATTGACCTCTATGTAGGGGGTATAACCGAGAAGTTACTGTATGAAGGGCGTGTGGGGCCGACATTCGGATGTATACTCGGGGAACAGTTCAGTGCCCTGAAGCACGGCGATAACTACTGGTTTGAGCGTGTGCGACCTGATACATACTCATCACATTTCACACACGGTAAAGAAATGTTTGCGTTAATTCCATTGATCCCATTAAACATTAATGATTCATTATGTTTTAGAATTATTTATCGTTAACTAGGTTCATGAAACAAAACAACTATTAATACACAATCTTGGACATACGAAGATGTAACCAACCTCATTCAATATTCCTGTATCTTTGTTTGCAATGAAGCTTAATTTCTCTGTGTGGAAATTTGGATGACTTGCGTTTATAAAATTATAAAAAATTTATAATATAAAAGCGTAAAAAATGATAGCAATGAAGTACTAATGGAAAGTCATGAGCTTTTTCCGGCTGAATAAGTATATAACACTTAATTCGCAGGCAGAGTTTACTTAGAGTTGCTCTCATTGTAGTGTCTCTTCATATATTAGCCTACATTAGACATCACATACAAATCAATGCTACCCAAAATAGAATATTTTCAAATTTCAAATAATGTCGTGCTCATACATGTATCTGGATCTAGTGAATATGCATTATGTTCTGAAAATCTCAAATAGCTGTGACAGTACCAAAGCATTTCTTGCAAATACATTATAACGATATTAATTCCTTTTGGATTATAACTTTTAAAGATAGTTTAACAGGCGCATTTTTCCCGTTACCAATATTGCGTTATTAGTTATGTTTCGCAAAACAAAAAGAGAAAAAAGAGAGAAAGATGAAAAAGAGCTAGAGAACAATTATTTTAAAGTTATTTTTAAGTCTGTGAAATATTGTTATACTATTACTGTAACAGTAATACATTGTGTTATAAGAGTAATGCATCGTTTAGTAAAGCAACCCTACTGTACACATAGCAATTTGAAAACCTGACCTTGAACTTGATGTATGAATTAACTCAATAAGAGATATACCATTGAAATATATGTTATCTTTTATCTTTTCAGACCAGGTTGAGGCGATTAAACATGTCAGTCTTGCCAAGATAATATGTGAGAACTACGACCAGAAATACATACAGGAAGATGTCTTTAGGCTCCCGTTACAGTAAGTACTGTACTGAGTTAGGGAAGATGTTTCCAGGCTCCCGTTATAGTAAGTACTGTACTGAGCTAAATGAGACATGGGTTTGTAAGTTTAATGTCATTTTAGCAGCCTGCCGAGCCAGGGCCATTTAAGGACGATGGTCTATGTGTGAAGTGTGTAGCTGTGTATGAGTAACTGCATGTTTTGGGGGGCTGCGGTATATCCATGTCCTATTGTAATAAATGTAGGAATTTCGTTTTTACAGATCGAATTTCACCTTTGAAGTATATATTGTATCTATTTCACATGTACTACATATTCAGGCGTTTGACACTCCTCTATTAACACATCAATAAATTTGATTTGGTGTACCGACCAAATTACAGTTAAGGTCATTTTGAGCAGTCTCCTGTTTTACATGCCTCCAAATGAGCAAACCAGTCGTCCCACTCATACTAAAACATGTTTTATCTAATACGTGCTCTTTCGGTTCCAGCGAGTACATGGCCGTGTGCAGTGAGTTGCCTGACCTTGACCTTAGTCCCTGGGGATGTGGCTATGACTAGCGTGTGACGAAATATTCTTCTGGCTGGTACCGACACTAAGAATGGAACCTCGTGCATGAATATATATATATATATACAAATAAAAAATACAGCAATGCATGTGCGTTCTTCTTCATATTTATAACTACATTTTTTTTATTGATATGTATATTTATTTAAACTAATCGGTTACTATTCCCTACAAATTGTACATTATTCATCAACCATTGCCAAAAGCATGCCAATCAACTCCCAATTCATTTTTGTGATAGAGTGAATAATATTTCCAAAACGTTGCTAGACAGCTAGACTAATCAGAAGATGATATGAACCACTTGGCCTGATGATTTCTGTCAACCATATTTGAATTATGATTGAAACATCCTAACACAAGTTTTACTAGATAATTGAATATACCCTTCGAAGAAAAGAAATACGTAGGCGTTCGATTGATATCCTGACCAACAGACAAGTATATGATGTGAACGGACGCACATAGTAAAATAAAATAATAAGACAAGCGGCATTACAGGCGTTTGTGACTTATCAAATAAATATAATGGTGCTAGTTTTTCCAACTGTAGACTTGATGAATCGGAGTTGTTTGATAGAAATGATATCCCCTAATATATAAGGACTCATTTATAACAGGAAACCCTGCCTTTATTAGGAGCGTTAACATGAATATGTATTTACTTGTTGTATTGTACATTTTACACTTCGATTACAATTTGTATTAACCGCCATAAAAAGCAGACTCCACTTTCGGTACATACTCCAGCGGACTAAATCATTGCCGATCACACTGGTTGCCACGTTACGTAAGAACAGTTATCTTATGAGCTGTCTAAAATTGATAATGGGAATATGATAGTTGTCTCAAATCAGAAGCAAAATGATCTGCCTTTAAAGTTTCGTGTTTTTAACTGCCTGCCCTCCTGTACCTGTGTACCTATTAACACACACTGACTGAATTGAGATCATTGAAGCGAATCCTCCTTACTGGAACCATCGTGTTAACATTGCAGAAAAAAATACAGGCAATACATAGGTAGTATCTTACGATTCAAGGTAGAACTTGTTTTTTATGTGCGAATCGATAGATATTAAAACACCATTATTTATCGGCAGATAAATATTTAAATATATGGTGAATCACGTGACCGGCCACGACTAGACATCTTTAACGATCGGCTCCGGTAAAAAGTGTTCAATTGGATGATTCAGAGATTATCCCTTTTCGTGAAAAACATGTACGTTTACAAAGGAAACACAAAGAAACACATAAATAAAAAGAACATTGGAAATTTGCGTTAATATGTGCTAAAATGACAAAAACTGTCTTTTGAATACCTGATAGATTAGAATTTTTCCTCACTTCAGATAACCTCTTAAATCAAATTGATAAAACAAACATTTATGCAGGGTACAGATCAGACCATTCTACTATATCCTTAAATCTTAAACTTAATAACTTTGATAGAGACAAAGGCCTGTGGAAATTGAAGAATGGTCTTTTACATAATCAGGAATATGTGCAAAAAGTTAAGGATACAATATACAAAACTAAAATACAATATACTTCTGATATGTGCAATATCGATAGTAGAAATATACCAGATACTGACCTTGAATTATGTATCGATGATCAGCTGTTTTGGTAATATTACTTTTAGAGATCACAGGAGTAGTAAATTCACATGCATCATTTAAGAAAAAATGATAACTGAAATAGAATAACTGTTTAAATAGAATCTTAGGTATCTAATCCAGAAACTTACGAAGAACAAAATGAACTGGAAAATATTAGAAAAATCAATTAAAGGACATGTAATACGATCTAAAGTAACTTGGGTTGATGAAAGCGAAAAACCATCAAAATATTTCTCTAATTTGGAAAATTGACTCTACCAGTATATCAATAAACCTATCTGTAAAATAGAGAAAGATAACGGAGATATTAACGGATCAGAAATAAATTCTTGCTAAAGTTAAAGACTTTTGTTTTACAAATTATTGTATTCAGATCATTCGGGGTCTATTTTAAATGTTAATCTAGTTCATCTATTATCAGAATATGATTTTATTAAGTTAAGTAATGACCAGAGAGCAAAATTAGAGGGACCACTGAAGCAGACAATACTATTTGCCCTTAAGAACGCGAATAACTATAAATATCTAGGCTTCCAGACTACTTTTTTCTTGATAAATATTAAAGGTTTTATTATTAGATCGCTATATTTCGGCTACACCAAGAATGAACTATCAATTACACAAAGACAGTGTGTTATCACCTGCATACCAAAGGGAGATAAAGCTAGACATTTTTTGAAAAAAAAACTGTATTATTTTTTTTTTTTTTTGTATAAATTAGCATCAGCTTGCATAGAAAACTAGCTAAGGTCAGTTTTAATTTGTTTAATTTCGGAAACTCAAACAGTTTTTTAAGCGAACGTTATATTCGAGAGAGTCATAAACGACATTATGAATTATTTAAAATTTAATGATATTACTCGACTTTTAATTTTAGCTGATTTTGAAAAGGCATTTGATTCGATCTCATGGTAATTGTTTACATAATGTTATAAAAAATATTTATTTCATAGAAAGCAACAATAGCTGGATAAAGACATTAAATAATAATACATTTTCAGCGTAAATATAGGATTTTGCATGAGTGTTCATTTCATATGAGATTTTAAGAGTCTAAGAATTTTTTTTTTATTTTTGCAAGCCTTGGAGAGCAAAAAAAGAAACTTCGAGAGGAATTTCATAAAATCTCATATGAAATAAACACAAATTTAAGATACTTTTTATCACATAAATGTATCTAAAAATACCTACATAACAAAGAATTTAACGTCAAAATGCATTTCAAAATTCCAGCAGAGACCGCCATTTTATTTGCTGTCCTCGTAATACTCACGTCATTTTTCCTGACGTCATTTTAATGCTTTTGTCTGACGTCACAATGAATTTTCAGCCAATGAATTCGCTCCAATTCATTAGGGACATATGCAAAAATATTACACAGGCGAAATCTCTGGATATCAGGTGGAATACATGATAAAAAAATCAATAAGAATTGTTTAACACAGAGGTTGCAAACCAGGTGATCCTGTGTCCTCATATATTTTTAATGTGTTTCCTAACTGATAACTATTCTCAGAAATATCAAAAGCATTAAAGTGTCTTACAGTTTGGAGATGACACATAAATAATTCTAAATGGATCGCAAAACTCCTTCAATGAAACTCTATGTGTTAGATCTTTTTGGTAAGATTTCTGGTTTGAAAGTCAATAATGACAAAATTAAAGTTATTTGGATTGGGAAGAAAAATTTAAATGAGTAGTACATATTACACAAAAGTGCTAACTAGTATAATATATATTCTTTGTCATTGGCCAAGGGGACTTCTTAGTCCTATTGGAAGAATTGTAGTTCTGAAATCCATTATTATACCTAAATTCAATCATTTGTGTACATCTATTCCTACTTCTGGAAACATTTTTATTCAACAGTTAAACAATTTATTCTTTAATTTCATTTTGCAATCACCAGTTGATAAAATCAAAAGATGAAACACTTTAATATCAAATTATGAAAATGGTGGACTTAAAATGATTGATATTTCCGAATTAATATCTAGTTTAAGATCTACATGGATGCGAAGGCTGCTATGAATCGGATTTTGAAACTGATTTTATAGAAAAAGAATATAGAACAAATTATACATTTTGCAAGAATGTTTTCCAGGCAAGGGTTAGGGTAAAGATGGTTTGATAAGGGTGTTTGAAATGTTTGTGATTAATTAGACCAAGAGAATAATTTTCATACTCTTAATGATTTCAAACAAAGATTTTGCATTGAATCAGAAAATATTCTGCTTCACCGGAGTATATGTTGTTGCATCAAGAAATTTGAATTTAAAAAAAGGATGTTGGATAAACAAGGTAGGCCATTCATGATTGGCCGTATTCATATATTTTATATAAAGTATTAAGGGATATTAAGATATGTGTTTATGTTTATAAAGGATTAACTTGAATAGATTTTGTATGTTATGGAGATATAACACAAAAATCTGAGTGTACTCTAAATAAACGCGAAGCGGTTTATGATGAGAGTACACTCAGATTTTTGTGTTATATCTCCATAACATAACAAATCTATTCAAATTAATCCTTATAATTCAATTTACTAAAGATAATCTCTTCAATATTCAACATTCATTTTGGGTCTCTTTTGTCTATGATATCATTACGCCGTCATCTCAGTCAATCAGAAGCAACGTTACAAACGGCGACGCCATTTTTTTCTTTATGGGCTGATTAAGTAAATTTTTAAGCCAATTAAAATGCTTGTAACAAGCAAAATTTAATTATATTGAAATAAATAAACGTGTGATAACATCAGACAGCGGCGTAGCTAGGTCTGGATAGGCCTGCATGCCTGGGGGTGTAGGGGGCGACAGCCCCTTGCTCAGGGTCCGGGGGCGAAGCCCCGGTAGGAGTTATGGGGGGCGAAGCTCCCCAGAAGCTGACGGGAAATTGTTACAATGTAGTAACCATTTTACTTCTATGGTAACTTTTAACGTATATACCAATGGTAAATGGAGGTCACGATATCTAGTTGATAATAACCATTCAAAACAATACACAAAAATTAGAACAGTCCTGTGATGATTCTTTTATATATATATATAATCGTACTATACTAGACTCCCCTGACAAGTGCTCGAACAAAAAAGAACGGATTTTTGTCTGTTAAAATTAAAATAGTAAGCAATGGGAGAATTTTGTGTAATTTCGACTGATGAAAAACGTATGGCGAATATATTTTAAACAAAAATGCCCGACTGTTCACTTTAAGTTTAAGTGTTGGTTTGTTTATGACAGCAAGTCAAAGACCACTGTCAAAATGGCGTAAATTGCGTAAGAAGGGACCAGTACTCGACCACCTCAATAAAAAAAATTGAACATAGTGTTAATGACCTATTTTTCAACATATTATGTTTTATTTCTAACAATTAGAACAACAAAAAATATTTTCTAAATCAACAATCTGTTCATATTCTATAAAAATAAAAGTCAACTATTTCGTGAGTAGACACCGAAAATCATGGATTAACACGCGTTTTAACGGGGCGGGAAGTGAACTAAAATTGAAAAAAATCACTTTGGCCAAGAACATGTTGCAATTGCTATTTCAGTTGATTTGCTGTCATTATAATATAGTTATATGTTTTAAGAATATTTTTAACTTTTCATGCGATGTTGTTTATTGTGGTATTCGTAAGTGTTTCCCGATTCAAAATCCACATTTGCTTGAGGGAATTTGAAGAAGTCTAATATTGTCTTTGACAAGATTCAAACAATCAAATTTAACAACTAAATGCACGTGGTAACCGGAAATATAACCGGAAATATATAGACTATTCTAATAAATTTCCAGAAAGGCCAATCTTGAAGTCTGTCAAATGTGCACAAAGTTATATTAGGCATACAGTTGGACATAGCATATGTATTTGTAAGTTATTTATATTCAGCAGCTGACTGTACAAAAATGTAAGTCATATTATATTTGCATGCTCGCATGCACGGGCGCTACGCCACTGTCAGAGCAGTAATAGAAGCAACAAGCTGTCTTTAGAAACAAATAACGGAAAACAAATATAAAGTACCTTCTCAAATTACCAAAGATGAATCAATGTAATGGTTCCAGTATAGACTACAACACCTATATTTCCTGTGAATAATTACTTAAAGATGCTCCACCGCTGACAAATGGTATTTTTTCACTATCAAAAACAGGAGCAGACGATTTTTTTTTATTTTTCTTCAGTTAAAAAATTACTTACTTTACACCATTACCACCATTGAAAAGTTTGAGCTTCTAATTGTACTTGAAGTTAAAAATATGAAAAATAATTAATTGCATCCCGAAAAAAATCCGTGTCACTATATCCTATATGGAATGAAGTACTGATTGCGCATGTACCAAATTGAAATAAATTATTTTATATTATATTTTGTGTTAATTAGACATATATATACACGATTAAACACCAATTATTGTTCAAATGATGAATATCATTTATGCTCTGTCGGCGGTGGATCATCTTTAAAAACTAAATATTTTTGAAAATAACATAAATTGAAACTGTCAAAAATCTTTTGAAATATGGCAAAGTACAATGTATGAAAAGAAAAACTATATAAAGAAACTAATAACGTTGTGGGTTTGAATTAGAAACAGTACTGAATTGATTTAATACCGCTCATTTTTGTTATTTCTTATATGGAGATGTACAGATTTTCTGAATCAAGAAGAAAAGAAATCACCATATATAATGGAAGGTTTAAGTGAGTTCTTATATACAAAATATGGGGTTAAAAATACAACTGCAGATGTATTGAGAAATATTGATCAAATCCAATCACGCCACATTCATCATCATTTTCTTAGCTCGTGACAAACATCAGGATTGCTTAAAGTCTTCACGGAGACGCGTGTAATACTTTCCTTCAACTTTAGTGAATTAATCATTTTGTGTGCAACAAATGAGCATTGCTCTTCAAACCAAGAAAATAACCGGCAATTTCCTGTCATTTTGGGTGTCATGGTCAAGACAATGGTTGCAGGATCAACATAATATACATTTTTTTTATCTAATACAAAGACTATTTTTATGCTCAACACAAAAAGCCGAAACTAAAGAAAGGTCTTAAACGACGGGATCATTATTGGGAAATGATAAGTTACTGAAAAATGGTTTGGTTTCATTAACTTTTTTCCATAAGAACTTTTTTTCATCATATTGACCTTTGTTGCTCAGGTTAAAAGGAGGAATCTAGATATTCTCGCGTCTAAAATATTGTTAACTGTGTTATAGAAGATATATTTTATCATGTTTTTTTAATGAAGAACTTTAAATCTTATGTAAACGTCACACCGGAAGAAGTATTTATAAGTATTTATAAGAGAGGTTATCCATTATGAAGTGTATTATTTAACCAAAGAGTGTTTAGTAGACTATGTGGAGTACAGGTATTTGTTCCGAGTAGTCCAGTTGTAAATAGCTTGTCAATGTCAGCATCGTTGATTCTGTCTGCGGCCATCGGTTAATTCCCGAGTCCCTGTTTTTTTAGATCTTTTTGTTTACATTTTAACGCTTCTCGCGTATCAGCAAACGTGTATCCAGATATTATACTTGTTTCGTATTTTTGCCTTTTAGGTGGCGTTCTTTTGACCCTAGTATCCCCCTCAAGTAGCTTGGTTGGTACTCAGGCCCTCCCTTCTGTCTCACACACACAAAAAAACTTGGCGAGATACTTGTTTAGATCAATTGCAGGAATTTTATGAATGTCACGGAATTCGTTTTGAGAGATTAGGATTTTCTTATGAGACAAATGTGTGATAGAGTTTTCCTCAAAGTGTTTTTATTTTCGTTTTTAAATATGAAATCATCCATATCGTCGTCATCCATAGAAATAAATCTACTTGGATTTTAATTTTGTTTGTTCCTTTTTGAACTTGGCTCGGACACAGTTTCACAAGGGATCAATGGTACACGTGTTATTGCAGCTCTTGTAACAAAATGAGACTCTTGACTTAATTGTGGAGAGGCGCCAATGGTTTTATTTAGGCCGTTGTCAGAAGAGAAGTCGTTATCCGTATCATATACATTTCCGAAGTCAAATTCGTCGTCTGCTAAACCCTTTACCAGTTGGTGCTTGCTGGCACTAATAATTTCACCTGTTCTTACTAGCCGCACTTTAAACATATGTTCCAATAGGCCTGAATTTACTTTCAATCACACCTTGTTCACCATCGGAACCAACAGTTACCAAACCACCAATTTAAACCATTTTCATGAGTGTTAAAATCTTCTTCACGCTAATCAACATGTGTTTTACCAGGGTAGGGAAGAGACAGCTCACGCGCGCTAGACAATGACGTGACGTCATCATTACATGCGGTGTATATTGTCGACGACGTCATGGATTTAGACGCATTGTGACATTCCTATGATGTAGACACTTTGGAAATGTTTCTTTATAACTATATTTTCATCATGTTTCGTTGAGATATCCCTGTCCACCTGACAAACCCATGTAAGATTCTATTAATTACCATACCTTCCATGTGAAACATAAGTTAGATATGAATTAGAAACACCATTCTGTAATGAGACTTGCAGCAACTTGTGTAAGTGTTTTGCAATTGTTTAGTCAGATGCAATTCCAGTTAATACCAAATGAACATATTACATACATGCGTATTCAAATATAAGTATAAGTCTTTACTTTGATGATATGTTTTTTTTATATTCGTTAGCTCTCTATGCCCTTTTGTAGTACGTTTATTTGTATCCATGTATTTCATGTTCACCTTCATGTCATTTTCTCCTTTAGAAATTTATTGAATTTCTATTTCCGGCGCCATCGAATGACAAAACATAATTCTGTGTCCAATCCGTAAAAGCAAACATCAGGTCAATATTATACAAACTTTTGTAAATAATTGAACATCTCATGAAGCAAAGTTATCTTTAATATGTTATAGCTATACATTAGATAATAAGTGCTTAATTTTCTCTGAGTTGTACCGATTTCGAAGAACTAAATGTACGATTATGCATACTACACCATTTTAGTGCACACACATAGGACGCTGTACTCCTTTAAACATTCCTAGATCGGGAAATCTTATCTGTCGCATTCCTATATGTTTGCCACAGTGAATGGCAAACATCTGTTTAACCTTGTAAATGCACACTTATTTTATTTGAACAGTTCATCCACCAAAATATTCATCAAATAATACACAATCAATCTGGGTGGAAAAAAAAACTTTATTTGTAAAAATTACAAACGCCGTCATCATTCAGGAGGGATACACTGATTAACGTTATCGGGCATATGTTAATAGTCTCTAGTAGCAACCCCAGGGGGTCAGGTCAAGGTCAGGCAGAGAATGGCAACGTGTCAACAACTCACTGAAACAGAGCAAAACATTATTACAGAAATTAGCTTTCCGTATAGAGGTCAACAACTTACGAAAACAAAGCAAAAACTACAAACAGAAATTAGCTCTCTGTATGGAAGTCAACAGCTCACTGAAACAAAGCAAAAACTATATACAGAAATTAGCTCTCTGTATGGAAGTCAACAGCTCACGAAAACAAAGCAAAAACTATATACAGAAATTAGCTTTCCGTATAGAAGTCAACAGCTCACGAAAACAAAGCAAAAACTATATACAGAAATTAGCTCTCCGTATAGAGATCAATAGCTCACTGAAACAAAGCAAAACCTATATACAGAAATTAGCTCTCTGTACGGAAGTCAACAGCTCACTGAAACAAAGCAAAAACTACATACAGAAATTAGCTCTCTTTATGTTAGTCAACAGCTCACTGAAACAAAGCAAAAACTATATACAGAAATTAGCTCTCTGTATGGAAGTCAACAGCTCACGAAAACAAAGCAAAAACTATAAACAGAAATCAGCTTTCCGTATAGTGATCAACAACTCACAAAAACAAAGCAAAAACTATATACAGAAATTAGCTCTCTGTAGAGAGGCCAACAGCTCACTGAAACAAAGCGAAACATTATTACAGAAATTAGCTTTCCGTATGGAAGTCAACAGCTCACGAAAACAAAGCAAAAACTAAATGCAGAAATCAGCTTTCCGTATAGAGATCAACAACTCACAAAAACAAAGCAAAAACTATATACAGAAATTACATTGTAGCTCTCTGTATGGAAGTCAACAGCTCACTGAAACAAAGCAAAAACTATATACAGAAATTAGCTCTCTGTATAGAGGCCAACAGCTCACTGAAACAAAGCAAAAACTATCTACAAAAATTAGCGCTCTGTATAGAGGCCAACAGCTCACTGGAACAACGCGAAACATTTAAAAATAGCTCTCTGTATAGAGGCCAACAGCTCACTGAAACAAAGCGAAACATTAAAACATAATTAGGTCTCTGTATAGAAGTAAATGTATATTATAATGTCATTATTTTCAAAGTTAAAACAAATAAAGAAAAGTAATTGTGTGCATGTGAGACAAATGAGAACATAAGAGTTAAGGTCGAATTTGTGAATTGAGAAGTACATATACGATTTCAAACCTTTCAAAACTATCACAGTCTACTAGATAAATCAAATACATCTTATCTGTTTGTCTATTACTTCATGACAGCAAAAATATCCAGGATTTCTATGCATGAATGGATGATTAGATTTACGCCCTATTGATTAGTAATTAGGGCCGTGTAAGGACGTCCTCCTGTGTAGGTAGAGTATTACGTGTATCCAGTACGTGCTTGTTTTGGGAGACTGGAGTATGTGTAACAAAATCTTGTCCTATACATAATATTGATATGTCGGAAGGTACATGTACCTGACACACAGGAAATACGGTATGTATTTTTTGTATCATGTACTATCCCTTTAAAGTATATTTTGTATGGTAAGTAAATTTACTGGTGATGATATATTCCTTTATGGTATATTGTGTATGGTACGTAAATATACAGGTGATGATGTATCCCTTTATGGTATATTGTGTATGGTACGTAAATATACAGGTGATGATGTATCCCTTTATGGTATATTGTGTATGGTACGTAAATATACAGGTGATGATGTATCCCTTTATGGTATATTGTGTATGGTACGTAAATTTACCGTTGTTGACGTATCCCTATTCCGAATTTGCATATTACAGAGTTATATGTACTTGCTGGTAGATATTGATTGTGACGCCATATGTTTGCGAGCGTAACGTCATACGTTTCGGAGAAAACGACGTGAATTATGCTCACAAACTAATGACGTAACAATCGATACCTACCCACAAGGGAGCTAACTCTGTAATATGCAAAGACGGAATATTCTGTAAGTTACATATAATGTAAATACTCACTGTGATGGCTGGCGGAACACATCCTCTTGTATGTAGTCCAACTGGTAGTTCTTACACATTATCTTCGCTAGTGTGACATCGTATATGGCATTTATTTGATCTGAATATGAATAATAGATGGTTTAAATAACGAATGTAGAAGACAATTTTTAAATAATCGATGGGAAATTATATGAGAGTTGTCTCCCCTAAACACATTAACTGGAAATTGCTTAAATGCGCAATTTAAAGTAATTATGTATTAATTCATTTTGAAAGGATATTTATAAATGGATGAGATGTTATAACGAGTAAATGATGAATATATCTAAAATTAATGTGAAAGTGCTGAAAGGTTGTGTGCTAAATAAGAAAAATCAACTTAAATAGGGAAATTGGTGCGATAGTCCTTCTGTTAACTTTTTATATGTCTATTAAAAAAAGTTGTGAAAAGAAATCTTATGTATTATCATTTAACATTATTGTTACACATACTAGTACATCTGTCATGTTTATCAAAGACACAATAGTCATCACCATGTAAGGCGGTAAACTAAACAAAATACTTTGTTTGTGTTAGATAAAATTGTATTTTTCAACCTACATCGAAAATATTTATTATACTTATACGAACAAATATTTTTCGTCCCACATAACAATGAATTGTTTTTACCTTACACAAAATAGTTACCTTGGTACATAAAACACAATAAAACACAATGTATGTCATGTTCTATATTTAAATATCGTTCGTGTCACCTCTATGATGCAGTTGTTGTCATTTAACCAAAGAGATCTTTTCATTTTATTCAGTATTTATGAATTGAGGAATGAATTTTCATCATTATTTTTTTAAATATCACTTCAAAGTTTTTATTTAATATATACACGTTTGAAGCTTTGTTATCACTGACAACAAAAAAACAATCCAAGACAACGCAGAGTCGTTAAACCTTTTAAACGTAGTGTGAGGTGTACTCGTCCGGGAGATATCTTTATTATACTTAACCTTTAGTAAAGTGTGAGGAGTACTTGTCCAGGAGATCTATTTATTATGTCATTACTTTTGATAAAGAGTGATGAGTAATCGTCCGAGAGCTGTCTTTTATTATGTCATTACCTTTCGTAAAGTGTGAGGAGTACTTGTCCGAGAGCTGTCTTTTATTATGTCATTACCTTTAGTAAAGTGTGAGGAGTACTCGTCCAGGAGCTATCTTTATTATGTCATTACCTTTAGTAAAGTGTGAGGAGTACCCGTCCGGGAGTTATCTTTATTATAACATTACCTTTAGTAAAGTGTGAGGTGTACTCGTCCGGGAGCTCTCTTTATTATGTCATTATCTTTAGTAAAGTGTGAGGAGTACTTGTCCGGAAGCTCTCTTTATTATGTCATTACCTTTAGTAAAGTGTGAGAAGTACTCGTCCAGGAGCTATCTTTATTATGTCATTACCTTTAGTAAAGTGTGAGGAGTACTTGTCCGGAAGCTCTCTTTATTATGTCATTACCTTTAGTAAAGTGTGAGGAGTACTCGTCCAGGAGCTATCTTTATTATGTCATTACCTTTAGTAAAGTGTTAGGAGTACTCGTCCAGGAGCTATCTTTATTATGTCATTACCTTTAGTAAAGTGTGAGGAGTACTCGTCCGGGAGATCTCTTTATTATGTCATTACCTTTAGTAAAGTGTGAGAAGTACTCGTCCGGGAGATCTCTTTATTATGTCATTACCTTTAGTAAAGTGTGAGGAGTACTCGTCCGGGAGATCTCTTTATTATGTCATTACCTTTAGTAAAGTGTGAGGAGTACTAGTCCAGGAGATCTCTTTACTATGTATTTACCTTTTGTAAAGTGTGAGGAGTACTCGTCCGGGAGCTCTCTTTATTATTTCATTACCTTTAGTAAAGTGTGAGGAGTACTTGTCCGGGAACTCTCTTTATTATGTCATTACCTTTAGTAAAGTGTGAGGAGTACTTGTCTGGGAACTCTCTTTATTATGTCATTACCTTTAGTAAAGTGTGTGGAGTACTTGTCCGGGAGCTATCTTTATTATACTTAACCTTTAGTAAAGTGTTAGGAGTACTCGTCCAAGAGCTATCTTTATCATGTCATTACCTTTAGTAAAGTGTGAGGAGTACTTGTCCGGGAACTCTCTTTATCATGTCATTACCTTTAGTAAAGTGTGAGGAGTACTCGTCCAGGAACTCTCTTTATTATGTCATTACCTTTAGTAAAGTGTGAGGAGTACTTGTCCGGGAATCTCTTTATTATGTCATTACCTTTAGTAAAGTGTGAGGAGTACTCGTCCGGGAGCTATCTTTATTATGTCATTACCTTTAGTAAAGTGTGAGGAGTACTCGTCCAGGAACTCTCTTTATTATGTCATTACCTTTAGTAAAGTGTGAGGAGTACTTGTCCGGGAACTCTCTTTATTATGTCATTACCTTTAGTAAAGTGTGAGGAGTACTCGTCCAGGAACTCTCTTTATGATGTCATTACCTTTAGTAAAGTGTGAGGAGTACTTGTCCGGGAACTCTCTTTATTATGTCATTACCTTTAGTAAAGTGTGAGGAGTACTCGTCCGGGAGCTATCTTTATTATGTCATTATCTTTAGTAAAGTGTGAGGAGTACTTGTCCGGGAGATCTCTTTATTATGTCATTACCTTTAGTAAAGTGTGAGGAGTACTCGTCCAGGAACTCTCTTTATTATGTCATTACCTTTAGTAAAGTGTGAGGAGTACTTGTCCGGGAACTCTCTTTATTATGTCATTACCTTTAGTAAAGTGTGAGGAGTACTTGTCCGGGAACTCTCTTTATCATGTCATTACCTTTAGTAAAGTGTGAGGAGTACTTGTCCGGGAACTCTCTTTATCATGTCATTACCTTTAGTAAAGTGTGAGGAGTACTATTGTCCGGGAACTCTCTTTATTATGTCATTACCTTTAGTAAAGTGTGAGGAGTACTCGTCCGGGAGCTCTTTTTATCATGTCATTACCTTTAGTAAAGTGTGAGGAGTACTTGTCCGGGAACTCTCTTTATTATGTCATTACCTTTAGTAAAGTGTGAGGAGTACTCGTCCGGAAACTCTCTTTATTATGTCGTTACCTTTAGTAAAGTGTGAGGAGTACTCGTCCAGGAACTCTCTTTATTATGTCATTACCTTTAGTAAAGTGTGAGGAGTACTCGTCCGGGAGCTATCTTTATTATGTCATTACCTTTAGTAAAGTGTGAGGAGTACTCGTCCAGGAACTCTCTTTATTATGTCATTACATTTAGTAAAGTGTGAGGAGTACTTGTCCGGGAACTCTCTTTATTATGTCATTACCTTTAGTAAAGTGTGAGGAGTACTCGTCCAGGAACTCTCTTTATGATGTCATTACCTTTAGTAAAGTGTGAGGAGTACTTGTCCGGGAACTCTCTTTATTATGTCATTACCTTTAGTAAAGTGTGAGGAGTACTCGTCCGGGAGCTATCTTTATTATGTCATTATCTTTAGTAAAGTGTGAGGAGTACTTGTCCGGGAGATCTCTTTATTATGTCATTACCTTTAGTAAAGTGTGAGGAGTACTCGTCCAGGAACTCTCTTTATTATGTCATTACCTTTAGTAAAGTGTGAGGAGTACTTGTCTGGGAACTCTCTTTATTATGTCATTACCTTTAGTAAAGTGTGAGGAGTACTTGTCCGGGAACTCTCTTTATCATGTCATTACCTTTAGTAAAGTGTGAGGAGTACTTGTCCGGGAACTCTCTTTATCATGTCATTACCTTTAGTAAAGTGTGAGGAGTACTTGTCCGGGAACTCTCTTTATTATGTCATTACCTTTAGTAAAGTGTGAGGAGTACTCGTCCGGGAGCTCTCTTTATCATGTCATTACCTTTAGTAAAGTGTGAGGAGTACTTGTCCTGGAACTCTTTTTATTATGTCATTACCTTTAGTAAAGTGTGAGGAGTACTCGTCCGGAAACTCTCTTTATTATGTCGTTACCTTTAGTAAAGTGTGAGGAGTACTCGTCCGGGAACTCTCTTTATTATGTCATTACCTTAAGTAAAGTGTGAGGAGTACTTGTCCGGGAACTCTCTTTATCATGTCATTACCTTTAGTAAAGTGTGAAGAGTACTCGTCCGGGAGATCTCTTTATTATGTCATTACCTTTAGTAAAGTGTGAGGAGTACTTGTCCGGGAACTCTCTTTATCATGTCATTACCTTTAGTAAAGTGTGAAGAGTACTCGTCCGGGAGATCTCTTTATTATGTCATTACCTTTAGTAAAGTGTGAGGAGTACTTGTCCGGGAACTCTCTTTATCATGTCATTACCTTTAGTAAAGTGTGAGGAGTACTTGTCCGGGAACTCTCTTTATCATGTCATTACCTTTAGTAAAGTGTGAGGAGTACTTGTCCGGGAGCTCTCTTTATTATGTCATTACCTTTAGTAAAGTGTGAGGAGTACTCGTCCGGAAACTCTCTTTATTATGTCGTTACCTTTAGTAAAGTGTGAGGAGTACTCGTCCGGGAACTCTCTTTATTATGTCATTACCTTAAGTAAAGTGTGAGGAGTACTTGTCCGGGAACTCTCTTTATCATGTCATTACCTTTAGTAAAGTGTGAAGAGTACTCGTCCGGGAGATCTCTTTATTATGTCATTACCTTTAGTAAAGTGAGAGAAGTACTCGTCCGGGAGATCTCTTTATTATGTCATTATCTTTAGTAAAGTGTGACGAGTACTCGGCCGGGAGATCTCTTTATTATGTCATTATCTTTAGTAAAGTGTGAGGTGTACTCGGCCGGGAGCTCTCTTTATTATGTCATTATCTTTAGTAAAGTATGAGGAGTTATCTCGTCCGGGAGATCTCTTTATTATGTCATTACCTTTAGTAAAGTGTGAGGAGTACTTGTCCGGGAACTCTCTTTATTATGTCATTATCTTTAGTAAAGTGTGACGACTACTCGGCCGGGAGATCTCTTTATTATGTCATTATCTTTAGTAAAGTGTGACGAGTACTCGGCCGGGACATCTCTTTTTTATGTCATTATCTTTAGTAAAGTGTGAGGAGTACTCGTCCGGGAACTCTCTTTATTATGTCATTACCTTAAGTAAAGTGTGAGGAGTACTTGTCCGGGAACTCTCTTTATCATGTCATTACCTTTAGTAAAGTGTGAAGAGTACTCGTCCGGGAGATCTCTTTATTATGTCATTATCTTTAGTAAAGTGTGAGGAGTACTCGTCCGGGAGCTATCTTTATCATGTCATTACCTTTAGTAAAGTGTGAGGAGTACTTGTCCGAGAGCTCTCTTTATTATGTCATTACCTTTAGTAAAGTGTGAAGAGTACTCGTCCGGGAGCTATCTTTATCATGTCATTACCTTTAGTAAAGTGTGAGGAGTACTTGTCCGAGAGCTCTCTTTATTATGTCATTACCTTTAGTAAAGTGTGAAGAGTACTCGTCCGGGAGCCATCTTTATCATGTCAATACCTTTAGTAAAGTGTGAGGAGTACTTGTCCGAGAGCTCTCTTTATTATGTCATTACCTTTAGTTAAGTGTGAGGAGTACTCGTCCGGGAGCTATCTTTATTATGTCATTACCTTTAGTTAAGTGTGAGGAGTACTCGTCCAGGAGCTATCTTTATTATGTCATTACCTTTATTAAGTGTGAAGAGTACTCGCCTGGGAGCTCTCTTTATTATGTCATTACCTTTAGTAAAGTGTGAGGAGTACGTTGATACCGTGGAGATTCTTTATTATGTCATTACCTTTAGTTAAGTGTGAAGAGTACTCGTCCGGGAGCTCTCTTTATTATGTCATTACCTTTAGTTAAGTGTGAAGAGTACTCGTCCGGGAGCTCTCTTTATTATGTCATTACCTTTAGTTAAGTGTGAGGAGTACTCGTCCGGGAGCTATCTTTATTATGTCATTACCTTTAGTTAAGTGTGAAGAGTACTCGTCCGGGAGCTCTCTTTATTATGTCATTACCTTTAGTTAAGTGTGTGGAGTACTTGTCCGAGAGCTCTCTTTATTATGTCATTACCTTTAGTTAAGTGTGAGGAGTACTCGTCCAGGAGCTATCTTTATCATGTCATTACCTTTAGTAAAGTGTGAGGAGAACTCGTACGGGAGCTATCTTTATTATGTATTTACCTTTAGTAAAGTGTGAGGAGAACTCGTACGGGAGATCTCTTTATTATGTCATTATCTTTAGAAAAGTGTGAGGAGTAATCGTCCGGGGACTCTCTTTATTATGTCATTACATTTAGTAAA
The DNA here is from genome assembly GCF_041381155.1 of Argopecten irradians. Classification (NCBI taxonomy): domain Eukaryota; kingdom Metazoa; phylum Mollusca; class Bivalvia; order Pectinida; family Pectinidae; genus Argopecten; species Argopecten irradians. The sequence goes on from NC_091146.1 coordinate 13,551,237, forward strand.
GTGTGAGGAGTAATCGTCCGGGGACTCTCTTTATTATGTCATTATCTTTAGTAAAGTGTGAGGAGTAATTGTCCGGGAGATCTCTTTATTATGTCATTATCTTTAGTAAAGTGTGAGGTGTACTCGGCCGGGAGCTCTCTTTATTATGTCATTATCTTTAGTAAAGTATGAGGAGTTATCGTCCGGGAGCTATCTTTATCATGTCATTACCTTTAGTAAAGTGTGAGGAGTACTTGTCCGAGAGCTCTCTTTATTATGTCATTACCTTTAGTAAAGTGTGAAGAGTACTCGTCCGGGAGCTAACTTTATCATGTAATTACCTTTAGTAAAGTGTGAGGAGTACTTGTCCGAGAGCTCTCTTTATTATGTCATTACCTTTAGTAAAGTGTGAAGAGTACTCGTCCGGGAGCCATCTTTATTATGTCAATACCTTTAGTAAAGTGTGAGGAGTACTTGTCCGAGAGCTCTCTTTATTATGTCATTACCTTAAGTTAAGTGTGAGGAGTACTCGTCCGGGAGCTATCTTTATTATGTCATTACCTTTAGTTAAGTGTGAGGAGTACTCGTCCAGGAGCTATCTTTATGATGTCATTACCTTTAGTTAAGTGTGAGGAGTACTCGTCCGGGAGCTATCTTTATTATGTCATTACCTTTAGTTAAGTGTGAAGAGTACTCGTCCGGGAGCTCTCTTTATTATGTCATTACCTTTAGTTAAGTGTGAGGAGTACTTGTCCGAGAGCTCTCTTTATTATGTCATTACCTTTAGTTAAGTGTGAGGAGTACTCGTCCAGGAGCTATCTTTATCATGTCATTACCTTTAGTAAAGTGTGAGGAGAACTCGTACGGGAGCTATCTTTATTATGTATTTACCTTTAGTAAAGTGTGAGGAGAACTCGTACGGGAGATATCTTTATTATGTCATTATCTTTAGTAAAGTGTGAGGAATAATCGTCCGGGGACTCTCTTTATTATGTCATTACCTTTAGTAAAGTGTGAGGAGTAATCGTCCGGGGACTCTCTTTATTATGTCATTACCTTTAGTAAAGTGTAAGGTGTACTCGTCCGGGAGATCTCTTTATTATGTCATTACCTTTAGTAAAGTGTGAGGAGTAATCGTCCGGGAGCTATCTTTATTATGTCATTACCTTTAGTAAAGTGTGAGGTGTACTCGCCGGAGCTGTCTTTATATATCATTACCTTTAGTTAAGTGTGAGGTGTACTCGGCCGGGAGCTGTCTTTATTATGTCATTACCTTTAGTTAAGTGTGAGGTGTACTCGGCCGGGAGCTGTCTTTATTATGTCATTACCTTTAGTAAAGTGTGAGGAGAACTCGGCCGGGAGCTATCTTTATTATGTCATTACCTTTAGTAAAGTGTGAGGAGAACTCGGCCGGGAGCTATCTTTATTTATGTCATTACCTTTAGTAAAGTGTGAGGAGTACTCGTCCGGGAGCTATCTTTATTATGTCATTACCTTTAGTAAAGTGTGAGGAGAACTCGGCCGGGAGCTATCTTTATTATGTCATTACCTTTAGTAAAGTGTGAGAAGTACTCGGCCGGGAGCTATCTTTATTATGTCATTACCTTTAGTAAAGTGTGAGGAGTACTCGTCCGGGAGCTCTCTTTATTATGTCATTACCTTTAGTAAAGTGTGAGGAGTACTCGTCCGGGAGCTCTCTTTATTATGTCATTACCTTTAGTAAAGTGTGAGGAGTACTCGTCCGGGAGCTGTCTTTATTATGTCATTACCTTTAGTAAAGTGTGAGGAGTACTCGTCCGGGAGCTGTCTTTATTATGTCATTACCTTTAGTAAAGTGTGAGGAGTACTCGTCCGGGAGCTCTCTTTATTATGTCATTACCTTTAGTAAAGTGTGAGGAGTACTCGTCCGGGAGCTCTCTTTATTATGTCATTACCTTTAGTAAAGTGTGAGGAATACTCGTCCGGGAGCTGTCTTTATTATGTCATTACCTTTAGTAAAGTGTGAGGAGTACTCGTCCGGGAGCTATCTTTATTATGTCATTACCTTTAGTAAAGTGTGAGGAGTACTCGTCCGGGAGCTGTCTTTATTATGTCATTACCTTTAGTAAAGTGTGAGGAGTACTCGTCCGGGAGCTCTCTTTATTATGTCATTACCTTTAGTAAAGTGTGAGGAGTACTCGTCCGGGAGATCTCTTTATTATGTCATTACCTTTAGTAAAGTGTGAGGAGTACTCGTCCGGGAGCTATCTTTATTATGTCATTACCTTTAGTAAAGTGTGAGGAGTACTCGTCCGGGAGCTATCTTTATTATGTCATTACCTTTAGTAAAGTGTGAAGAGTACTCGGCCGGGAGCTATCTTTATTATGTCATTACCTTTAGTAAAGTGTGAGGAGAACTCGGCCGGGAGCTATCTTTATTATGTCATTACCTTTAGTAAAGTGTGAGGAGAACTCGGCCGGGAGCTATCTTTATTATGTCATTACCTTTGTAAAGTGTGAGGAGTACTCGTCCGGGAGATCTCTTTATTATGTCATTACCTTTAGTAAAGTGTGAGGAGTACTCGTCCGGGAGATCTCTTTATTATGTCATTACCTTTAGTAAAGTGTGAGGAGTACTCGTCCGGGAGATCTCTTTATTATGTCATTACCTTTAGTAAAGTGTGAGGAGTACTCGTCCGGGAGCTGTCTTTATTATGTCATTACCTTTAGTAAAGTGTGAGGAGTACTCGTCCGGGAGATCTCTTTATTATGTCATTACCTTTAGTAAAGTGTGAGGAGTACTCGTCCGGGAGCTGTCTTTATTATGTCATTACCTTTAGTAAAGTGTGAGGAGTACTCGTCCGGGAGATCTCTTTATCATGTCATTACCTTTAGTAAAGTGTGAGGAATACTCGTCCGGGAGATCTCTTTATTATGTCATTACCTTTAGTTAAGTGTGAGGAGTACTCGTCCAGGAGCTATCTTTATTATGACATTACCTTTAGTAAAGTGTGAGGAGTACTTGTCCGGGAGATCTCTTTATTTTGTCATTACCTTTAGTAAAGTGTGAGGAGTACTCGTCCGGGAGCTCTCTTTATTATGTCATTACCTTTAGTAAAGTGTGAGGAGTACTCGTCCGGGAGCTGTCTTTATTATGTCATTACCTTTAGTAAAGTGTGAGGAGTACTCGTCCGGGAGCTCTCTTTATTATGTCATTACCTTTAGTAAAGTGTGAGGAGTACTCGTCCGGGAGCTATCTTTATTATGTAATTACCTTTAGTAAAGTGTGAGGAGTACTCGTCCGGGAGCTATCTTTATTATGTCATTACCTTTAGTAAAGTGTGAGGAGTACTCGTCCGGGAGCTCTCTTTATTATGTCATTACCTTTAGTAAAGTGTGAGGAGTACTCGTCCGGGAGCTCTCTTTATTATGTAATTACCTTTAGTAAAGTGTGAGAAGTACTTGTCCGGGAGTTCTCATCTTTATTATGTCTTTACCTTTAGTAAAGTTGAGAGTACTTGTCCGGGAGTTTCTTTATTATGTCTTTACCTTTAGTAAAGTGTGATAAGTACTTGTCCGGGAGCTTTCTTTATTATGTCATTACCTTTAGTAAAGTGTGGATGAGTATTTGTCCGGGAGCTCTCTTTATTATGTCATTACCTTTAGTAAAGTGTGAGGAGTACTCGTCCGGGAGCTCTCTTTATTATGTCATTACCTTTAGTAAAGTGTGAGGAGTACTCGTCCGGGAGCTCTCTTTATTATGTCATTACCTTTAGTAAAGTGTGAGAAGTACTCGTCCGGGAGCTCTCTTTATTATGTCATTACCTTTAGTAAAGTGTGAGGAGTACTCGTCCGGGAGCTCTCTTTATTATGTCATTACCTTTAGTAAAGTGTGAGGAGTACTCGTCCGGGAGCTCTCTTTATTATGTCATTACCTTTAGTAAAGTGTGAGGAGTACTCGTCCGGGAGATCTCTTTATTATGTCATTACCTTTAGTAAAGTGTGAGGAGTACTCGTCCGGGAGCTGTCTTTATTATGTCATTACCTTTAGTAAAGTGTGAGGAGTACTCGTCCGGGAGCTATCTTTATTATGTCATTACCTTTAGTGCAGTGTGAGAAGTGTTGTCCGGGAGCTCTCTTTATTATGTATTTACCTTTAGTAAAGTGTGAGGAGTGTTCGTCAGGGAGCTCTCTTTATTATGTCATTACCTTTAGTAAAGTGTGAGGTGTACTCGTCCGGGAGCTCTCTTTATTATGTCATTACCTTTAGTAAAGTGTGAGGAGTATTCATCCAGGAGCTATCTTTATTATGTCATTACCTTTAGTAAAGTGTGAAGTGTACTCGTCCGGGAGCTCTCTTTATTATGTCATTACCTTTAGTAAAGTGTGAGGTGTACTCGTCCGGGAGCTGTCTTTATTATGTCATTACCTTTAGTAAAGTGTGAGGGGTACTCGTCCGGGAGCTGTCTTTATTATGTCATTACCTTTAGTAAAGTGTGAGGAGTACTTGTCCGGGAGCTATCTTTATTATGTCATTACCTTTAGTAAAGTGTGAGGAGTACTCGTCCGGGAGATCTCTTTATTATGTCATTACCTTTAGTAAAGTGTGAGGAGTACTCGTCCGGGAGCTGTCTTTATTATGTCATTACCTTTAGTAAAGTGTGAGGAGTACTCGTCCGGGAGATCTCTTTATTATGTCATTACCTTTAGTAAAGTGTGAGGAGTACTCGTCCGGGAGCTATCTTTATTATGTAATTACCTTTAGTAAAGTGTGAGGAGTACTCGTCCGGGAGATCTCTTTATTATGTCATTACCTTTAGTAAAGTGTGAGGAGTACTCGTCCGGGAGCTATATTTATTATGTCATTACCTTTAGTAAAGTGTGAGGTGTACTCGTCCGGGGAGATCTCTTTATTATGTCATTACCTTTAGTAAAGTGTGAGGTGTACTCGTCCGGGAGATCTCTTTATTATGTCATTACCTTTAGTAAAGTGTGAGGAGTACTCGTCCGGGAGCTGTCTTTATTATGTCATTACCTTTAGTAAAGTGTGAGGAGTACTCGTCCGGGAGATCTCTTTATTATGTCATTACCTTTAGTAAAGTGTGAGGAGTACTCGTCCTGGAGCTGTCTTTATTATGTCATTACCTTTAGTAAAGTGTGAGGAGTACTCGTCCAGGAGCTATCTTTATTATGTCATTACCTTTAGTAAAGTGTGAGGAGAACTCGTCCGGGAGCTATCTTTATTATGTCATTACCTTTAGTAAAATGTGAGGAGTACTCGTCCGGGAGCTATCTTTATTATGTCATTACCTTTAGTAAAGTGTGAGGAGTACTCGTCCGGGAGCTCTCTTTATTATGTCATTACCTTTAGTAAAGTGTGAGGAGTACTCGTCCGGGAGCTCTCTTTATTATGTCATTACCTTTAGTAAAGTGTGAGGAATACTCGTCCGGGAGCTCTCTTTATTATGTCATTACCTTTAGTAAGTTTGAGGAGTACTCGTCCGGGAGCTGTCTTTATTATGTCATTACCTTTAGTAAAGTGTGAGGAGTACTCGTCCGGTAGATCTCTTTATTATGTCATTACCTTTAGTAAAGTGTGAGGAGTATTCATCCGGGAGCTATCTTTATTATGTCATTACCTTTGTAAAGTGTGAGGAGTACTCGTCCGGGAGCTCTCTTTATTATGTCATTACCTTTAGTAAAGTGTGAGGAGTACTCGTCCGGGAGCTATCTTTATTATGTCATTACCTTTAGTAAAGTGTGAGGAGTACTCGTCCGGGAGATCTCTTTATTATGTCATTACCTTTAGTAAAGTGTGAGGAGTACTCGTCCGGGAGCTATCTTTATCATGTCATTACCTTTAGTAAAGTGTGAGGAGTACTCGTCCGGGAGATCTCTTTATTATGTCATTACCTTTAGTAAAGTGTGAGGAGTACTCGTCCGGGAGATCTCTTTATTATGTCATTACCTTTAGTAAAGTGTGAGGAGTACTCGTCCGGGAGCTCTCTTTATTATGTCATTACCTTTAGTAAAGTGTGAGGAGTACTCGTCCGGGAGATCTCTTTATTATGTCATTACCTTTAGTAAAGTGTGAGGTGTACTCGTCCGGGAGCTGTCTTTATTATGTCATTACCTTTAGTAAAGTGTGAGGAGTACTCGTCCGGGAGCTCTCTTTATTATGTCATTACCTTTAGTAAAGTGTGAGGAGTACTCGTCCGGGAGCTCTCTTTATTATGTCATTACCTTTAGTAAAGTGTGAGGAGTACTCGTCCGGGAGCTATCTTTATTATGTCATTACCTTTAGTAAAGTGTGAGGTGTACTCGTCCGGGAGCTGTCTTTATTATGTATTTACCTTTAGTAAAGTGTGAGGAGTACTCGTATGGTTGCTCTCGTTCAAACCAGAATCTGTCTCCATGTTTCAGGGCCCCGAACTGCAGCCCTAGAATACAGGCAAATGTTGGTCCAACACGTGCTCCAGGGAGCAGCTTTTCAGTGATGCCCCCGGCAAAGAGGTCGATGTCGTCCACGTGACTGAAAGTGAATTAAGGTCGTTTCCTACTGTTCTTCCATCATACAAATCCCCACTTCATTTGGATTGAGAATTTTCCGCAATGACTAATTCTTTAATATGCAGGTGGTTATCAGAAAAAGAAGAATATGATAAAATGGAAGAACGGAGATTCATACCAATACGGATGCCATCACATGAATGATAGGTTGATTGGGTTAAGCTTCCTTATTCTTGTTATAACCGAACTTGGAACATATTCAACAATAACATATTCAAATAAGCTATCATAATGTCACATATACACTTTCAATTAGGTCATCATAATGTCACAAACACAAATAACAAATCCAACTATACTATCATAACGTCACATAAACAACAATAACAAATCCAACTATACTATCATAACGTCACATAAACAACAATAACAAATCCAACTATACTATCATAACGTCACATAAACAACAATAACAAATCCAACTATACTATCATAACGTCACATAAACAACAATAACAAATCCAACTATACTATCATAACGTCACATAAACAACAATAACAAATCCAACTATACTATCATAACGTCACATAAACAACAATAACAAATCCAACTATACTATCATAACGTCACATAAACAACAATAACAAATCCAACTATACTATCATAACGTCACATAAACAACAATAACAAATCCAACTATACTATCATAACGTCACATAAACAACAATGACAAATCCAACTATACTATCATAACGTCACATAAACAACAATGACAAATCCAACTATACTATCATAACGTCACATAAACAACAATAACAAATCCAACTATACTATCATAACGTCACATAAACAACAATAACAAATCCAACTATACTATCATAACGTCACATAAACAACAATAACAAATCCAACTATACTATCATAACGTCACATAAACAACAATAACAAATCCAATAACTATACATCATAAGTCACATAAACAACAATACAATCCAACTATACTATCATAACGTCACATAAACAACAATAACAAATCCAACTATACTTCATAACGTCACATAAACAACAATAACAAATCCAACTATACTTCATAACGTCACTAAAAATACAATCAATATCATAACGTCACATAAACAACAATACAAATCCAACTATACTATCATAACGTCACATAAACAACAATAACAAATCCAACTATACTATCATAACGTCACATAAACAACAATGACAAATCCAACTATACTATCATAACGTCACATAAACAACAATGACAAATCCAACTATACTATCATAACGTCACATAAACAACAATAACAAATCCAACTATACTATCATAACGTCACATAAACAACAATAACAAATCCAACTATACTATCATAACGTCACATAAACAACAATGACAAATCCAACTATACTATCATGACGTCATATAAACAAAAATAACACATTAAACTATACTGTCATAATGTCGCATAAACAACAATAACAAATCCAATTATACTATCATAACGTCACATAAACAACAATAACAAATCTAACTATACTTTCATAATGTCTCCTATACAAGAAGGGCACAGTTAACTATGTTGTCATAATGTCACATATACAAGAATGGCACATTGAACTATGTTGTCATAAAGTCACACATACAACAATAACACATTCAAATAGGCTATCATAATGCGGCCTGGTGGGCTAGGGAGATAGATGTATTACACGATAAATGTATGCTTGTTCCACATAAACGCCAAGGCATGTATTAAAATAGCTAGTTATCCTATAAAGATATGGCAACTTGTTATCAAGAACCACATCATTATAGTGTTAAACAGTGATCGTCAGGTTAAGAGGATTCCAATGGAAGCAGAGAGTCTTATAATGCTATGCAAGTAAAATACTTAAAATTGTTTTTAAATGTCGCAGCATGAGGCCATCTATTTATATAGCTTGTATTAATGATATCAATGTTACCCGTATGCGGTGTAGAGGAGTAGTTGGTCCTTCCAGGAATGATCCGACAAATCCAGGAAATTGATGGCCACCTTTAGACCACAGTATTTCCTCCAGGCGTTATATCCAGGCAGTCCGTGGTCTCGACCTCGCTGTATGTTTAACGCCATCAGATCAAAGCTCTGGTTGAGATCGTCAATAAACAGTAGATTTCGTACCTCTTCACTAAACTTTCTGTAAAACAAAGGAAAAAAAGCCAATATTGTTTATTGTTTACTGTACAATTCGAATTGAACGTCTTGGTTTTTATCTACATATATGTATCGAGTTTTTTTAAGCTTGTCAGCAAAATCGCGGCTGTAGATTATAACTATACAATAAACCAATGCACATATTCAATGTTATAGTTTCATCTGAACATAATGAGAATATGTCTGTAGGAAAAATGTTGAATTTAAGTGCATTTCCTCTAATATGCATGTTTGCATCAAATACAGCAGTTACAGATTTTTCTCTCAAAAATAGTCTTCGCTTCTTATTTAGTGTTCAAAAAAGTATATAATAGACGTAGTAAGTATGTTTAAATGTAACATTATAGTGGTTTTTCAAGGGATTCTTTTTTCCGAATCAATACCCAACGTCAACATCACTATTGTGACGTCACGATAACGTCGGGATTTCGCGCCATTCTCGATTTTTTTTTCATAGTGGTATGCAAAAAAATTATTGTCCAATCAGAAAGCCAGATTTGGTATGAAAACAAAGAAAAAATAATTATAAAAGTATATAACAGACGTATTTGATATCCTACACGCTTTATTTATATGAAAAAAAATATAATCTACAGCCGCCATTTTGCCGACAACGTAAAATGTACTCAATGTGTATGTCTTTGTATAATCGAATCCAGTTAAACCAGTGCTCCTACGACATGCTATAAACACTAGTAATATAATTGTATGGCTATTTGTTGAAATAAATATGTACTAAACCCTGTGGATTTGTAGTAAAAAGTACATTTTTTGGATTTTTTTGCCAAAATTTACAAACAACACAAAAATATACGAGTCAACAGTGAAATGAAAGGATTGATGCATAGACACTTTATATCAACTGAGATATGTTCAAGTACAACTAAGTTATCATCAATGGAGTACAATATCAAAGAAATAAAATTTATTAAAGGATGACAATTTATTGACTCGTGACTTATCCGGGCCTCAAATTTGTCTACAAAAAGTGATATATAGCCATACAAAACAGCACTAGTTTAAACAGGGTCTTAAATCTTAGTTTGTTTTAATTGGTATACTACCAGTATTTACCCGTCAACAAAGCCAGCCTTGTCATTGAGTAGCGCATGGCTTCTAAAAAACACCAGTTTAAACAGGGTCTTAAACCGTATTTTGTTTTAATTGGTATACTACCAGTATTTACCCGTCAACAAAGCCAGCCTTGTCGTTGAGTAGCGCCCTGGCTTCTTCATGCAGAAGGGTGGGGTCATCATGAGTGGTGAAGAAGGGATCAAAGAAGGTCTTACTGAGGTCAAAGTCCTTGTAATCGTCTATTTGTATGTGTGTGGGATAGTCGTTGGTGCTGAAGCTGATTTTATCCGGGATCATCGAATGACCTACCCGGTAGGCGGCGGTCGCAAACCCATTAAATACCGATGGATTCGTATCGGGATTGTAATAGTTGTCATCTCCGTGTCCGACTCGAAGTTTATACCGTTCCATAATCTGGTAACCGAGGAGCTTCGGAAGGAAGTCATTGTACGTGATCTTTTGGATGATAGCTATGATGATCTTTCTGGTTTCCTGAAAGACTTTCTCGTCGTCCCAGCTCTGATGGCAGTAGTGTAGCCTATGAGCAAGCGCATTGTGTTCCCGCACAAACAGGGTGTGATGGAGATTCAGGTGGGGAATCTCATTAGATCGCGGGTCACCTAGACAACAGGGGAAAACAACAATAAATATGGTTAACCAGAGAGGAAAAAGTCTTCGTTACCTAGACAATATGAGAAAACAACAATAAAAAAGGTTAACCAGAGAGGGGAAAGTCTTCGGTACCATGACAACATGGGGAAACAACATTAAATATTGTTAACAAGAGAGGGAAAGTCTTTATTACCTAGACAATATGATAGAACAACAATTAAGAAGGTAACCAAAGAGGGGAAAGTCTTCGTTACCATGACAACATGGGGAAACAACAATAAAAATGGTTAACTAAAGAGGGGAAAGTCTTCGTTACCTAGACAACGTGGGAAAACAAACAATAAATATGGTTAACCAGAGAGAGGAAAGTCTTCGTTACCATGACAACATGTGAAAACAACAATTAATATGGTAAACTAAAGAGGGGAAAGTCTTCGTTACCTAGACAACGTTGGAAAACAAAAAAAATATATGGTTAACCAGAGAGAGTGAAGTCTTCGTTACTTAGACAACATGGAAAAAACAACAATAAATATGGTTAACAAGAGAGGGGAAGGTCTTCGTTACTTAGCCAACCTGGAGAAACAACGATCAATTTTGTTAACAAGAGAGGAGAAAATTTTCGTTACCTATACAACGTGGGAAAACAGCAATTAATATGGTTAAAAAGAGAGGTAAAGTCTTCCTTACCAAGACAATATGAGGAAACAACCATGAAAAATATAGTTAAGCAGTGAGGAGAAATATTCGTTACCTAGGCAATAGGGAGAAACCAACGATAAATATGGTTAACAAGAGATGGGAAAGTCTTCGTTACTTAAACAACACGGGAAATAAAAATAAATATGGTTAACAAGAGAGAGGAAAGTCTTCGTTTTTTAGACAACATGCATATGGGGAAATAACAATTAATATGGTTAACAAAAGAGAGAAAAGTCATTTAGTTAGAGCAGATCTGAGGGTAGCAGTTATTAGTGTATGTAACCCAAACTGAGAAATCCCCAACCCAAGGGATTTTTTGTTTTACTTGTTTTTGGTCTATTTCAACAAATTTTGATCAGAGACAATCATTTGACACATACAATGACCATGAGGTCACTAAAACACAGGCACTGTCCTGCGTGGGGGAGGTGGGGGTTGTTACTTTTTATTCTGCATAAAAAGTATCCTCCTACTAAAAAATTCAATCTCCAAGCAAATTAGTCTGAAATTGCGGCAAGCTTGAAAACGCGACGTTGTGGAACGACTTTGTCATCCAGCTGTTCCATTAATCTCGTTTTTCGTCGTTTATGGATGTCATGATTTTAAATATAATATAATATCTTTTCAATAATTTTTTTATTTTGATAAATTATTCTAATGTCAATATATGGATTGAACGTCTTTTTCTAATTTTCATAGTGGCTATGAATAGCAGAAGCTATCAACATATCTTCTGAGGAGCGCTAACTCGCTCCACGTGATATGTAGATAGCTTCTGCTATTCGTAGCCGCTATGAAAATTAGAAAAATACATTCAATCCCTATATGGAAGAAATATCTGAATGTGATGTAAAATCAATAAACGCCTACCAGTACGGGTACAGTGACCGGTGGGTGGAGTCGTCCGGAGTTCGCAGGTCGAATTATCTGCTTCGGGTAGATATTTACCATGTACAGTCTCCATCTTCCCATACACTGAAACAATCATTTAATACTACATGTGTCTGTCATGTTTAAGTTCAACCAAAGACTATTCCTTTCAGTTTGAGAGACCCACTTTTTATTATCCTATACTTAGTAGAGAAATGGTAACTTAATTGTACCATAACAGCTACGGGATATCCCGTTGAAGAATGGGAGATTAGTAGAATCATTCATGGATTTATAAAATGAACAGAGATGTCGACATATGATAGACTGTGAATAATCTTACAGCCAAACTCCCCTTCTATACTTTAAACTTCATGTGTAAGCAAGATAAAGTTACATTTTCCCTAGCATCTACGGGATATCCCTGAGAAGTATTCAGTATGGGGGATACTACTCGCTAGTCAATAACTCATTATATGTGTCAATAATACTTCCTGGGACACCTCTTATTAGTAGGGCAGATGTATTAGCAAGTAACTTCTAGGATCATTAGAATTTGTGTCATATGGACAAACGAACAAAACAAATAGTGACAACGGTGGGTAATGATTTTTATCAGAATACTTGAAGCAAGGATGCATTTTAGAATAAATGATTCAGTTGTTTTATTAAGGATATGTTTTCCAAATAAATATATGTCTATTGTGACGTAACTATTTCTAAGACGTCAGACGTCATATTACTGTGACGACATTATTATTGCGAAGTCGGGGATAATGTTTTCTTAGTACATAAAAAATCAAGAAAGACAGATTAAGCATAAACAAAAGAACATTAATACTGAAAAAAATGATGTCGCGAGCTTGCATAGTTTTTAGAAATATAAATTTATAATATATAGGATTGAACACATGCTATTAAACTAGTTTGATGTCCTGTCCGACACAAATAACAACATTTCGTCAACACTATATGAAAATGGCAGACATTCAATATACGAATATGATAACTAGTTTATCAAACCCATTCGCGAACGTTAATCTTCCTCTCCGGGAATTTTGAAATAGAAATCTTAAAACGAAGTAGCCACGAAAGAATGTTATACATGTATATATAGTACGTGGTATGTCTGTTTACACAAAGCTTACCGTGTTCCCGTAAACTGTGCTGCTCCTCATATGACGTCCCATAGATCATTGAGCCATCAATGTAAGACGTCTGTTCGTTCAGTTGCTCTCTCCAATCTGAAAATACGCACCAACACTTACCATCATTTTTTCTACTCCACAGTTACTCTCAATAGTCGGTGGTCAAAAGCTTGAAATGTTCCAGGTCGCGAGCTAAAATCGTACGTGGTAATGTTGGCACGTCGCTGATTATATCCGGGTATTCCGACATGCTCCACCACGTAGTATGTCCTTAAATGACTATGGGTCCAGTTCCGTGAAAATTCCTTAACTTCAAATTCTCCATAGGAAAGCATTCATTCATCCCACTGTACGTGGTTTATGTTTCACACCCACTTGGTTTTTATTTCATATCCACGTGGTTTAGATTTCATACTCACGCGGTTTATATTTCATACCCACTTGGTTTATATTTCATACTCACATGGTTGTTATTTCATACGCACGTGGTTTATATTTCATACCCACGTGGTTAACTTTACATTATATACTCACGTGGTTTACACGTGCCGTCAGTGGGAACAGCTGGTGCTGATCTGACAAAGTTCATACATGTTGTCGCCCTGTCCCCATTGAAGTAAGGGTCATATTCCTCGTGGTTAATCTTGATAGGAAAACATTCAGCTCTGTCAAAAGTACAAACATTCTGCTTTGTCAAAAGTACAAACATTCTGCTCTGTCAAAAGTTCAAACATTACATATATTTCTGGCAAACATCTCATCCACACCTCTAAATTAGGTGTCAGTGGAAAGTATAATTTAACTATTTTTTTTTAAATTTTGCATAGTTAAAGTTATGTGTGCCGTAATTTTCATACTCAGGAATCAAGATAAGCTTTTAATATGTCATTTATCACCGAAGGTTCTAACATTTTGAGAATTGCTGTACTTTCAATGCATTGATTTAATTTTAAAAGTACAGATTAGAGCTGGAAATGAATCCTAACAGTACTGCCAAAAAAAACCCATTGTATTTGCATTTTTAGTGAAGGGAAATGAGTATCTACTGCCAGACCATGGAGCCATATTATTTCATTTGACATTTTTCGAGTTTTATTAGTACTCGTTAAGTGATTTATCGATGAACATTTCCATCTAAACATACATAAGGCACAAAAAGCTACAATCTTACTGTATATAATTTCTGTGTAGTAACTAACGTTAATAAGGCATCTGAAGCCATTTGAATGACTTCAACGGCTTATTTTATCAAACCTTATGGTATTCAATAGATTTATGAAGAAAAAATCAAATGTCAAAACTTTCGCTCTTCAACGGCACATATAAGTTTTATTTAGTGCGATCATTCCGATAAAAACATAAATTGGGAAAATAACATGGTCGTAAGAGATAGCCTACTATATATTATGTTATTAAATTAAGTTTTGAATTTTAAATAATAATGTACTGTTATGATAAAACATGTTATAATTTTATAGGCATTTTATACCAACGTACAATGTATATTATGTAACGGGGGCATTGTCGCACCTTGAGTGTTCTGTAAATATCTTAAATCTCAAAATTATAGTGTATTGAAAATGGCGAGGGAATCTATACTCTGATAGATAATAACTGATAATGGTGGAAATGCGTTTTCCACCCAGACATCTTTTTGACGCCGATATAGTTAAGCATTTTAGAACCATTTGGTGGTTTGGATTACATAATCCTAAAATTGAAGATTACATAAAGTATGACATTTAAAATGGAACCAATAAAAAAAACCAGTCTGCTTTCAGGAGTCTATACAAAATCTACATTTCCTATTCTAAACTCTTCTTAATTACTATTTGAAAAATCAAAGGCAAATTCTTTACCAAACAAACTGTTTTATAAATCAAAATCTGATTATGAACCGATGGAATAAATTCCCTCCAAGATTGTCCACCAAAAACACTAGTACTCGTCACGAATTTTGCTATTTTATCACAATGCAAAATAATATGGGTACCATGATCATAACAAGCATTCCATAATATTGACATAATCCTATACAATTTTTTATTCGTGAATTTACATAAATATTCAAAATAAAATGTACATAATTATCATTCTTTGGGAACTTTACAGCGAGTTTTCAAAGAATGTAAAAACTATTTTAAGGTTTAATACATTTTAATCTAACAAAATCTATATAATTTTACATTCGTTCTAGCCGTGATCTTTCATCAAATTTGTAAACATTTTTATCAACAAGTTTCGCCAGGAGAAGTACCAGTTTTGATATAATTAATAAATGCATCATGCAATGAGTATTTTCGTAATAATCTGTTGTTTTTCTGCACTCATAAAATACGCAAAACATCTAGTGACAAAAAATTTGTGTCTCAAAATTTCAATAGCCATAGCAATAATTCGTCTAACAAATAATTTTTTTTTTATTTAAATACAAATGATGTATATGATGCGATAGTACCCCAATGAAGCAATGATGCACACATGTCAGTCCTGGTCCTCATCCTAAAGCCTTGAACAGATTTGACAATAAAATTCTGCGTTCGTTCTAGCGTACCTATTAGTTATTAAGACGCCACAACTCACATCCGAATAGAGCAGAGGGATAGATCTTAATTTTGGCCAATTTGGCAATAGTAGAGTTAAGGGCATTTGGATGAGTACATAACTTCCAAAGTGACATTATACCAGTTTTTAACTTACAGCATGCTCTTCTAGCTCTTTAGTCACTTTCTCTTACTGATTTACCAATATACCGATGTGTTTTATTTCAGTAACTACTGGTAGGACACAAGTGTAAAGTGAAATATTACATACATTGTACTTTGTGCGTTTATTCGAAAACACCATAACTTTAAGTTGAAGAGAACGTAAACCGCAACTTCCGACTATAATTTTCACATATTTTAACTATGTCTTGCACTTAATTTGTTCTTAAAACACACAAATCGCCTGCTTGACTGGGTGAATTAACTTTTAAATCAATAATCAATGTGCCTTTGCCACATTTTTCTACTTCGTTTAATAAATCGCCCGCGAAAGTACCTTGGTTAACAACACGGTATCTTAGCATTGGACTCAATAAATACCTTTCATAGGTGTGATCACTACCACAGCATTCAATGTTTTCACCATCAAAACCTGAAATACGGAACAACAGTTGAATAAAAGACAATAGGATTCACGACTAAAGCAATGAAAGGGAAAATAAAATAGATAAATAAATAAAATGAAAACATTGTTTCATACTAAGAAACGATGAAATGATGATTTCCATAAACAATGTACAGGACCAAAAAACAATACGAAATTGTGAAGATACTTATCTATTATAGTAAGAGCGGATCATTATCTACATCAAAGGCACAGGACCAAATACAATACAAACTTGTGTAATTAATAATCTATTATAGTAAGATCGGAGAATTATCTACACACAACGTACAGGACCAAACACAATACAAAATTGTATTCCAACAAAATATGCCATAGTCACTAATTAATTGGCACAAGATTTGACAGTTTTTAGAAGTGGTATATATTAATTTTACATACACACTCACTGTGGAACTTTCTGAGTATATTGAAACAGATACACCTTAAAACAAATGTCTGCATATCAAACACACATATCAATTGGTCAAAAACCACAATAACCCTATAGAATACTTACATGTATACCTTAAAACAAATGTCTGCATATCAATTATCTACATCAAAGGCACAGGACCAAATACAATGCAAACTTGTGTAATTAATAATCTATTATAGTAAGATCGGAGAATTATCTACACACAACGTACAGGACCAAACACAATACAAAATTGTATTCCAACAAAATATGCCATAGTCACTAATTAATTGGCACAAGATTTGACAGTTTTTAGAAGTGGTATATATTAATTTTACATACACACTCACTGTGGAACTTTCTGAGTATATTGAAACATACACCTTAAAACAAATGTCTGCATATCAAACACACATATAAATTGGTCAAAAACCATAATAACCCTATAGAATACTTACATGTATACCTTAAAACAAATGTCTGCATATCAAACACACATATCAATTGGTCAAAAACCACACTAACCCTATGAAATACTTACATGTACACCATAAAACAAATGTCTGCATATCAAACACACATATCAATTGGTCAAAAACCACACTAACCCTATGAAATACTTACATGTACACCATAAAACAAATGTCTGCATATCAAACACACATATCAATTGGTCAAAAACCACACTAACCCTATGGAATACTTACATGTACACCATAAAACAAATGTCTGCATATCAAACACACATATCAATTGGTCAAAAACCACACTAACCCTATGGAATACTTACATGTACACCATAAAACAAATGTCTGCATATCAAACACACATATCAATTGGTCAAAAACCACACTAACCCTATGAAATACTTACATGTACACCATAAAACAAATGTCTGCATATCAAACACACATATCAATTGGTCAAAAAACCACAATAACCCTATGAAATACTTACATGTACACCATAAAACAAATGTCTGCATATCAAACACACATATCAATTGGTCAAAAACCACACTAACCCTATGGAATACTTACATGTGCACCATAAAACAAATGTCTGCATATCAAACACACATATCAATTGGTCAAAAACCACACTAACCCTATGAAATACTTACATGTACACCATAAAACAAATGTCTGCATATCAAACACACATATCAATTGGTCAAAAACCACACTAACCCTATGAAATACTTACATGTACACCATAAAACAAATGTCTGCATATCAAACACACATATCAATTGGTCAAAAACCACACTAACCCTATGAAATACTTACATGTACACCATAAAACAAATGTCTGCATATCAAACACACATATCAATTGGTCAAAAACCACACTAACCCTATGAAATACTTACATGTACACCATAAAACAAATGTCTGCATATCAAACACACATATCAATTGGTCAAAAACCACACTAACCCTATGGAATACTTACATGTACACCATAAAACAAATGTCTGCATATCAAACACACATATCAATTGGTCAAAAACCACACTAACCCTATGAAATACTTACATGTACACCATAAAACAAATGTCTGCATATCAAACACACATATCAATTGGTCAAAAACCACAATAACCCTATGGAATACTTACATGTACACCATAAAACAAATGTCTGCATATCAAACACACATATCAATTGGTCAAAAACCACACTAACCCTATGGAATACTTACATGTACACCATAAAACAAATGTCTGCATATCAAACACACATATCAATTGGTCAAAAACCACAATAACCCTATGGAATACTTACATGTACACCATAAAAGAAATGTCTGCATATCAAACACACATATCAATTGGTCAAAAACCACACTAACCCTATGAAATACTTACATGTACACCATAAAACAAATGTCTGCATATCAAACACACATATCAATTGGTCAAAAACCACAATAACCCTATGGAATACTTACATGTACAGCAGGATACATGAGCATATATTAACAAAACTGAATTAAACAATTAAACAGCAATTCAAATCAAGCAAATGTCTAAACTTCTGAGTGAGAGTTTTTACATTTAAACTCTGATGTCAAATTCAAATTTTGGTCCAGAATATATTACTGTAAATTAGCTCTCTTCCGCGGCTACTAAATTTCTAGATTTCCATTTTAAAACAAATGTGCACGAAGATAGACATTCAGGGATTGAACATTTTTCCGGGTATTCCTATCAGAATCAATTATATGAATGTTTATTCGCGGATATCAACTAAACTTTGATCGCGAAATTCGTAAAAGCAAATCGCATACGAAAGAAAGTGGGTTCACAGTATAGAGATGAATTACATATATACACATACATATATATATTACATATATACATAATCTAGACATCTATATACCTTAAACATCACAACCAAATACAGGATTACCTTTAGATTCAGGTGTGAGCGCTATATCGTGGTCCAGAAATTGCCCCCATGACATCATCTCTAGCGACAATACAGAATCGAAGGCATACTTCATGGATCCACTGAGTACAATGTTGGATACCTTCCTGGCACTTGGAAGCGGGTAGTGTTTCCCCTTCCTCGGTAAGTACCCCAGATCTATAACAATCATATATCAATTCATTAGGTCAAAATAAGATTTGTCAGAGAGCCATTCAGAGATAATGGAATCAGAAAAAATAATCATTTTTGCAAGACAGATTCAATATTTTAACTTTTTCAAAATATAATATCGATCTGCATTTTATAGATTGTCAAGGCCCAGTACCCAAAAAATAATAATAATAAATTCTTAAAAATAAATAATATAAATCGATTATTGCCGGTGTGTCCTGGCCTTGTCCCCTACCGACATTTATATTTAGTACTTACTGAAGTAATCCCCGTACTGTGGTGGGAGCATCCTTTGGTGAGGTGTCCTGACCTTGTCCCCTACCGACATTTATATATAGTACTTACTGTAGTAATCCCCGTAATCTGGTGGGAGCATCCTTTGGTGAGGTGTCCTGGCCTTGCCCCATTGTCTGTGGTTCTGATTGTTACACGAGCCATCTGCTGTACGGTAGTAGGTATAGGCCGGGTCGTTACACTGCCTATCACAGGCGGTATCGTGACACTTTGGGAACACCGCCTTCCATTGTTCCTGTATATACGGGTCGTTCTGAAGCTGGTAGATATCGCCGTATTCCGTACCATGGCTGAAAGGCAATAAAATGCACCTTGCTTCATTTCGCCGACGTGAATGATTTGTTAATTAACACATTTACGATAATATCATAAAATGGAAAATGTTACACAATATTGCCAACAATGGTTTTGTCGGTCGTGTTTCAGCAACATTTTCCAAAAAATCTATTATTTATTACTTTTTGGTCCTACATACTTAACACGTGTAGTAATTGTGTGCATATCATTCCAGTACTAAATATGAAGAAATGTTCAAATGTTCATAATGTTAAACATAATGTTTAAAGTTATATGTGCCGTAACTGGACCAAAATTTTGGCATGTTAATTTTTCTTCATAAATCAAATAAAAACTATAAGCTTTGATAAATTAAGCCGTGAAAATCATTCAAATATCCTCTGATGCCTTAATAAACGTTAGTTACAACACAGAGATTATGTATTGTAAAATGGTTGTTTCGTATGCCTTATGTATGTTTAGATGGAAACATCCTACAGAAATCACTTTACAGTTACTAATAACATTGTAAAAATGCGACATGAAATTGTAAAACACATGGCTACATAGTCTGGCCGTAGGTACTCATTTCGCTTCGCTATAGATGTATATATAATGATCTTTGGCAGTACTGCTAAAAATAATTTTCTGCTCTTATTTGTATTCTTTAAATTAAAACCAATGCATTGAAAATAATGTTATTTTCAAAATGGTAGTAACTTTTGTAAATGAATAATATATCAAAAGCTTATCTAGATTCGTGAGTATGAAAAATACGCCATACATAACTTTATGTGTTTAATCTATCACATTTTATTGATTGTCCAGTACAGGTCTATCAACAATCTTATCTATAAAATATATCGTTATAATTGATCAACGTCAACAAAGAACCAAAAGGTACCAATGACTATCAACGCATGTTGAACACTAGACACCTTACTACTACGATGATCTGTTACTGTACCATTAATGTTCACCACTAGACACCTTACTACTACGATGATCTGTTACTGTACCATTAATGTTCACCACTAACTAGACACCTTACTACTACGATGATCTGTTGCTGTACCATTAACGTTCACCACTAGACACCTTACTACTACGATGATCTGTTACTGTATCATTAATGTTCACTACTAGACACCTTACTACTACGATGATCTGTTACTGTACCATTAATGTTCACCACTAGACACCTTACTACTACGATGATCTGTTACTGTACCATTAAAGTTCACCACTATCAGACACCTTACTACTACGATGATCTGTTACTGTATCATTAATGTTCACCACTAGACAAACTACGATGATCTGTTACCATTAAGTTCACCACTAATAGACACCTTACTACTACGATATCTGTTACTGTACCATTAATGTTCACCACTAGACACCTTACTACTACGATGATCTGTTACTGTACCATTAATGTTCACAACTAGACACCTTACTACTACGATGATCTGTTACTGTACCATTAATGTTCACCACTAGACACCTTACTACTACGATGATCTGTTACTGTACCATTAATGTTCACCACTAGACACCTTACTACTACGATGATCTGTTACTGTACCATTAATGTTCACCACTAACTAGACACCTTACTACTACGATGATCTGTTACTGTACCATTAATGTTCACCACTAACTAGACACCTTACTACTACGATGATCTGTTACTGTACCATTAATGTTCACCACTAGACACCTTACTACTACGATGATCTGTTACTGTACCATTAATGTTCACCACTAGACACCTTACTACTACGATGATCTGTTACTGTATACCATTAATGTTCACACACTAGACACCTTACTACTACGATGATCTGTTACTGTACCATTAATGTTCCACCACTAGACACCTTACTACTACGATGATCTGTTACTGTACCATTAATGTTCACCACTAGACACCTTACTACTACGATGATCTGTTACTGTACCATTAATGTTCACCACTAGACACCTTACTACTACGATGATCTGTTACTGTACCATTAATGTTCACCACTAACTAGACACCTTACTACTACGATGATCTGTTACTGTACCATTA
This sequence comes from Argopecten irradians, assembly GCF_041381155.1. Lineage (NCBI taxonomy): Eukaryota > Metazoa > Mollusca > Bivalvia > Pectinida > Pectinidae > Argopecten > Argopecten irradians. Next base: position 13,573,134 of record NC_091146.1, read on the forward strand.
ATGTTCACCACTAGACACCTTACTACTACGATGATCTGTTACTGTACCATTAATGTTCACCACTAGACACCTTACTACTACGATGATCTGTTACTGTACCATTAATGTTCACCACTACACCTTACTACTACGAGATCTGTTACTGTACCATTAATGTTCACCACTAGACACCTTACTACTACGATGATCTGTTACTGTACCATTAATGTTCACACACTAGACACCTTACTACTACGATGATCTGTTACTGTACCATTAATGTTCACCACTAGACACCTTACTACTACGATGATCTGTTACTGTACCATTAATGTTCACCACTAGACACCTTACTACTACGATGATCTGTTACTGTACCATTAATGTTCACCACTAGACACCTTACTACTACGATGATCTGTTACTGTACCATTAATGTTCACCACTAGACACCTTACTACTACGATGATCTGTTACTGTACCATTAATGTTCACCACTAGACACCTTACTACTACACTTACTGTACCATTAATGTTCACCTATGACACCTTACTACTACGATGATCTGTTACTTATTGTACGCACCTTACTACTAGATGATGTTCACCATTATGTTCACTAGACACCTTACTACTACGATGATCTGTTACTGTACCATTAATGTTCACCACTAGACACCTTACTACTACGATGATCTGTTACTGTACCATTAATGTTCACCACTAGACACCTTACTACTACGATGATCTGTTACTGTACCATTAATGTTCACCACTAGACACCTTACTACTACGATGATCTGTTACTGTACCATTAATGTTCACCACTAACTAGACACCTTACTACTACGATGATCTGTTACTGTACCATTAATGTTCACCACTAGACACCTTACTACTACGATGATCTGTTACTGTACCATTAATGTTCACTAACACCTTACTACTATGATCGTTACTGTACATAACCTTACACTTACTATACGATGATCTGTTACTGTACCATTAATGTTCACCACTAGACACCTTACTACTACGATGATCTGTTACTGTACCATTAATGTTCACCACTAGACACCTTACTACTACGATGATCTGTTACTGTACCATTAATGTTCACCACTAGACACCTTACTACTACGATGATCTGTTACTGTACCATTAATGTTCACCACTAGACACCTTACTACTACGATGATCTGTTACTGTACCATTAATGTTCACCACTAGACACCTTACTACTACGATGATCTGTTACTGTACCATTAATGTTCACCACTAGACACCTTACTACTACGATGATCTGTTACTGTACCATTAATGTTCACCACTAGACACCTTACTACTACGATGATCTGTTACTGTACCATTAATGTTCACCACTAGACACCTTACTACTACGATGATCTGTTACTGTACCATTAATGTTCACCACTAACTAGACACCTTACTACTACGATGATCTGTTACTGTACCATTAATGTTCACCTACTAGACACCTTACTACTACGATGATCTGTTACTGTACCATTAATGTTCACCACTAGACACCTTACTACTACGATGATCTGTTACTGTACCATTAATGTTCACCACTATCAGACACCTTACTACTACGATGATCTGTTACTGTACCATTAATGTTCACCACTAGACACCTTACTACTACGATGATCTGTTACTGTACCATTAATGTTCACCACTAGACACCTTACTACTACGATGATCTGTTACTGTACCATTAATGTTCACCACTAACTAGACACCTTACTACTACGATGATCTGTTACTGTACCATTAATGTTCACCACTAACTAGACACCTTACTACTACGATGATCTGTTACTGTACCATTAATGTTCACCACTAGACACCTTACTACTACGATGATCTGTTACTGTACCATTAATGTTCACCACTAGACACCTTACTACTACGATGATCTGTTACTGTACCATTAATGTTCACCACTAGACACCTTACTACTACGATGATCTGTTACTGTACCATTAATGTTCACCACTAACTACACCTTACTACTACGATGATCTGTTACTGTACCATTAATGTTCACCACTAGACACCTTACTACTACGATGATCTGTTACTGTACCATTAATGTTCACCACTAGACACCTTACTACTCGATGATCTGTTACTGTACCATTAATGTTCACCACTAGACACCTTACTACTACCATGATCTGTTACTGCACCATTAATGTTCACCACTAGACACCTTACTACTTCGAGGATCTGTTACTGTACCATTAATGTTCACCACTAGACACCTTACTACTACGATGATCTGTTACTGTACCATTAATGTTCACCACTAACTAGACACCTTACTACTACGATGATCTGTTACTGTACCATTAATGTTCACCACTAACTAGACACCTTACTACTACGATGATCTGTTACTGTACCATTAATGTTCACACTAACTAGACACCTTACTACTACGATGATCTGTTACTGTACCATTAATGTTCACCACTAACTAGACACCTTACTACTACGATGATCTGTTACTGTACCATTAATGTTCACCACTAACAGACACCTTACTACTACGACTATTTGTTCACTGTACCATTAATGTCACCACTAGACACCTTACTACTACGATGATCTGTTACTGTACCATTAATGTTCACCACTAACTAGACACCTTACTACTACGATGATCTGTTACTGTACCATTAATGTTCACCACTAGACACCTTACTACTACGATGATCTGTTACTGTACCATTAATGTTCACCACTAACTAGACACCTTACTACTACGATGATCTGTTACTGTACCATTAATGTTCACCACTAACTATACACCTTACTACTACGATGATCAGCTACTGTACCATTAATGTTCACCACTAGACACCTTACTACTACGATGATCTGTTACTGTACCATTAATGTTCACCACTAGACACCTTACTACTACGATGATCTGTTACTGTACCATTAATGTTCACCACTAACTAGACACCTTACTACTACGATGATCTGTTACTGTACCATTAATGTTCACCACTAGACACCTTACTACTACGATGATCTGTTACTGTACCATTAATGTTCACCACTAATTAGACACCTTACTACTACGATGATCTGTTACTGTACCATTAATGTTCACCACTAACTAGACACCTTACTACTACGATGATCTGTTACTGTACCATTAATGTTCACCACTAGACACCTTACTACTACGATGATCTGTTACTGTACCATTAATGTTCACCACTAGACACCTTACTACTACGATGATCTGTTACTGTACCATTAATGTTCACCACTAGACACCTTACTACTACGATGATCTGTTACTGTACCATTAATGTTCACCACTAGACACCTTACTACTACGATGATCTGTTACTGTACCATTAATGTTCACCACTAGACACCTTACTACTACGATGATCTGTTACTGTACCATTAAAGTTCACCACTAGACACCTTACTACTACGATGATCTGTTACTGTACCATTAATGTTCACCACTAACTAGACACATTACTACTACGATGATCAGTTACTGTACCATTAATGTTCACCACTAGACACCTTACTACTACGATGATCTGTTACTGTACCATTAATGTTCACCACTAGACACCTTACTACTACGATGATCTGTTACTGTACCATTAAAGTTCACCACTAGACACCTTACTACTACGATGATCTGTTACTGTACAATTAAAGTTCACCACTAGACACCTTACTACTACGATGATCTGTTACTGTATCATTAATGTTCACTACTAGACACCTTACTACTACGATGATCTGTTACTGTACCATTAAAGTTCACCACTAACACCTTACTACTACGATGGTCTGTTACTGTACCATTAATGTTCACCACTAGACACCTTACTACTACGAGGATCTGTTACTGTACCATTAATGTTCACCACTAGACACCTTACTACTACGATGATCTGTTACTGTACCATTAATGTTCACCACTAGACACCTTACTACTACGATGATCTGTTACTGTACCATTAATGTTCACCACTAGACACCTTACTGCTACGATGATCTGTTACTGTATCATTAATGTTCACCACTGGACACCTGACTACTACGATGGTCTGCTACTGCACCATTAATATTTACTAACTAGACACCTTACTGTTACTGACCTTGTGAGGATCTCCTTACACGTGGCGATCTGAAGTAAAGCCTCATGTTCCAGTTCATAGTGACTCTCGTACTTCATAATTCCCATGGCCCATCGACAGCTGTGGGGGATGTCATTGGCGTCAGAGTCTGTAACGTGTAATACATCATTACTGTAACAAAAGAGACTGTAAATTACAGAAAAAGTAACAAAAAAGTAACAAAAACCGCAACATTGTTTGCGTCCATTGATGGATCTGCTCGGCGAATGCGTTTGCAAGAAATTCTGTCCATTTCTTAATGTTTTTTAACTCCATTTAACTTCGCGCCTTCTTGTACTTATGTATGTATCTGACCCCTGATCTTTACATAGAAGAGAATAGTTTAACTGCAACTTGAGTACATTATTGGTGTACGAAACAATGTATACAGGAACGTTTGATGTAGTTTAAATTGTTCATGCTTTCGACATAAATTATAAAGTTGACCGTGGTGTGATCACGGTATGTATACCTGTAATGTAATTATTTTTGTTTTCGGATATTCAATGTAAGATAAATCATCGACTTTTTACAGTTCATGTGATCATACAGTGACGACATTCATTGCCAGAGGAACCTTTCACAATTTTACAGCATTTTGGTTTTATTATGATATGATTGTTAGAGAACCATTTTACATTTTTAATTGTGTTAAATAATGATTGCCAGAGAAAAATAATACAATTTTACACCATTTTTATTTTATCATGTTATGATTACTAGAAAAACATTTTTTTTTTAATTTTCAATATTTTTGTTATACATTGTGTATTATAATATCCTTGCTAGAGAATTTTTTTTTTTCAATTTTACAACATTTTATGATTGCCAGAGAAACATTTTTACAGAATGATTATGATATCTTATGAATGTTTGGAAACATTTTACACCATATTTGTTATATCGTGTTATGATTGCCGGACATTTAACATTGTTATATGACTGTGAGTTTTGCCGTTTTCTGATTGGTCTAGACCGTTCGGACAGGTCTTGACAAAATGCAATGTCAACCTGAGACCGATGAACACCTGTTCAGAGGTTGAAATTGCAAATCCGGTAACCTGCCTATAAATAGACTCAGTTGATTCCCTGTCTGTTCCACATTTTTGACCAATCAAAATAAAGCATTGCCGATCATCGGGCAATACCGAAATCCAACATGGCAGACAACAGTGCGGTAGGATTAGGAAAGATGTTTTAACACATTTTAAATGTAGCTATACGTTCGAAAGTTATTTTGAGAAGAAGTACAGCAGAAGTACTAAAAGCTAAAAGTAATTAATGAGAATACATGGATAAAGATATTTTTTTGATAGTCATTTCGCTGTCCTTGCTTCAAAATTGTTCCAATTGGCAAATTTTGTATCATTGTAACGTTATCATTTCCTATAAGAAAACAATTATTGACTTTTTGTATGTTAATACGATGAATGGTTAAACCTTCGGCCTCGAGGAATATCATCTTTCTCAGGTTTAACAATTCCTCGTATTAACCTACAAAAAGTCAATATTTGTATACTGTTACAGCATGATTATGATATATTATGATTGCCAGAGACCCATTTTACAATATTAACCACTTTACCTTGATAATGATGCCTGATGTCAATGATATGGTCATAGTACTGGTGACCTATGACCTCAGCTTTCGCCACAAAGTCGTCCGACGGTGGCGGTAGTTCTGTGGTGGGTGGAGGCAAGATGGTATCACTAGTCACCTCCACAACATAGTACAGATTGATATGTAGAGTTAGAGAGGCCAGACAATACAGAAACTTCGCAATCACATTCGCATTCATTTTTGCTGAAATGAGTAAACACATAGTAACGTATTGGTAGTGAAATAATAGTTTATGTTGGAGTATTTCTCCAATATGAGGTATGAGTTACGACCGTAGTAGTGACACTAAATATAGAATCTATATAAAATATCTATATATATATAAATTTATAGTGGAACCGGTTAATAAATAGAGCACTACGTAGTACTCTCGTCAATAGTGGTCGCTATGTGCTTTTCAACCTGTTTAATAGTAATATTGGATAAATAGGGATTAAATGTACATTAAAAGCTGTATAAAAACAGCTGAGATGGACAACCACCTGTATGGCGTGCCGAACGTTGCAAAATTCAATAAGTAAAATAAAATGTGTACAGAAAAAAATTGTTTTGTAATATATCGTTATATGCGTTCAATATGTTAAATTGTGTGTAAAACAATAAATGTTTGTGTATTTTTTTTATATTTATATGTAAAAATAAAATATTTGTTCAATATTTTGTGTGTGTGTGTGAAAAATATATTTGTGTGTAAATATGTATATTAATGTATGATTTTCACACACAAACATAAAACAACATCACACACAAATATGTTTTTTACACACAAACCGTTTTTCACACACAAATTTAAAAAAAAAATACACACAAATGTATTTTTCACACACTCAAAGAAATTTTGTTCACACAAATATAAAACAAAATCACACACAAATATATATTTTTACACACAAACCATTATTTTCACACACAAATATAAAAAAATACACACAAATATTTTTCTCACACACAAATAAAAATAATCAACACATATAACGATATATTATAAACACATTTTTTTCGCACAAATGTTTTTACTTCTGGAATTTTGCAACGTTCGGCACGCCATACACCTGTTCGACAAATAGATGTGTTTGAGGGAAAAGAGCAAGGGGAATTCGAGATATAGCGTTCGAGCTACCCAGGGGTTTGTTACATAAAAAGCACAGGTATCATACCGTAGGATCATGCAATATTTTCGACGAATGGGGAATATTCGAAGAAAGTGAGTTCGAGTGAAATGATTTATGCTTTATCATGTTTTTTGGTTACAGAGACAATTGTGTTGTATACGTTTTCGATATTGATAGTCACTGATAATAGAGAATACACACACGTTATATTTCATATAATTAAAGTATACATTAATTACAAGGAAGATAGTTTTTTTGTACAATAAAAATACTTCTGACCTTCAACATAACTTAAAAAAGAGCAAAAAGAGAAAGATAAAACAAATCACATGTACATTATCTTTGTTTAATATGGTGATATCTGGATACGAATGACGAGTTAGGGAGTTAGGTAACGCTTAAGATTTGATAACACAGAGAAATACAATCTCCCAATTTAACACTTACAAAGTTATAAAGTAATACCTTAGTTGGTTTCTCTGGAATTCGGCGATACCACTGTGACTCCACGCTTAGCTGACAATCGTCAACTATCTCATTGGGTCTAGGTCGTTGATCTACAGTTTTCAAGATGAAGTCATCCACATCACAGCTGATTTATACGAACGTTTTCAATATATTAATGTTTCAGATTCTGCCAATCAAAGCAAACAATTAGCTGAAATGGAGACAAAAAACAAAGAAATTAAATATATGTCATATTATCTAATGAAGCTTTTATTGCATATGTCATTAATAATAAGTATTTAAAGGATTTTTTTACCAACACGTGACAAACTAAAATAGTATGTTTTGTATTTAAAGTTCATTTTTCTCATAATATTTTATTGTAGATTCTATATATCGGACATTAAGACTTTTTTGTACTTTAAGTTAATAAAACTCATAATGTTTTATCACTGATTTTGTTTATCTTAATGCTAATCAAACCGTCATAGCCTGTCCTATGGGCATACCATATAATCTAACCTTTAAGAAACCTTCGTTAAACCTCAATTATACGAGTGATTAAGTTTTACTCGTAGTTGTTACAACGTATAGAACCAGTGTCAGCGGTTTTTTGATGGCGAGTAAACATGATAGCGCTATCCCAGGTGATAGGCATAAAACACATATCAAAACGAAAGACTTTCAAACTGTAAAATCTTAATTAATAAGGCTAGAATGCTTTCTCTCGATAGGTTACAATGCAAGCTAGTTACTACTGGACGGTGCTTGTCTAGGACTTATAAGGATGTAGTCGTCGTTTTCAAAATTAACATATAGATAAAACAGACGTCTCTTCCCGCTCTGTAATTTTTTAAGTATTTCTCGTACCTAGAAACAATGGTTATCAGATAACTCTTTAAACATAATACACAGTTGTTCCAACAGTATTTTACCGAAGTAATTGACTTAACGTGATATCCATTGGCTCTCGGATTACATTCTAGGACGAATGAACGTACCTGGCCTACTATACTTTCGGCCGGGTACGAAATGATCATTATTCGCCCGATAATCATAAATAAGATGTTCGGGCGATAACTGGCCCATTTTCCGGACATCGTACGAATGTCGCACGGATATCTCATGGATAATGAACGATAGTTGTACCGGTGTGATTGCCACTCGATTCCCGACCGGATATCGGACGATATCTAAACGATGTTATGAAAATCTACGTGACACCGGAATGTATGCATTTCACTATTTACACTCTTGATCATCTTTTTCTTCATCATTGATCTGTCTTGATGAATATAATTAGCTGTTAATGAAATATGATAAACGTTAAGGAACCACAGTCGATAAATATGAAAAAATGAGTGTCAAACACTAAAACAGTTGTAATATCATTTTACGGCAATTCGTCAGAAGAGCGCAACTGCATGTAAACGTGTTCGAAAAAATACACCCATGTTTCATCACCTGTGACCAAATTATCAAAAGCCTTTTTGCTGTATTTTTGGTATTTCTTCAATAAGGAATTGGCCTTGTCAACCCGGGTCCTCTTTTGGTTGTCAGTTAGTAAATGGGGTATCCACCTGGCATTGATCTTGCCCAGCTTAAGATGTTTCTTTAAAATGAAATGAATACGTGCTAAAGACAAGTCTGTCATTTTAGCTTATTGCCGGACAGTGTAGCTTGCATCTTTTTCAAGGATTTGCCGAATTAGTTCAATGTTATGCTTTGTTGTTGTTGAAGGGCGACCTGTGTGGGCAGCATCTTTAAGCTTCTGGTATCCTGACTTAAATCGAGCAACCCACCTACAAATAGTCATATATGACATTTGACCCTTCCCTTATATATCACACACCTCACGATGAATAACCACCGGCTTTAAGCCAAGTAGAGACATACCTTTGATATAGGACCTAATTTCAATTACGTTTTCAACTCTCTTGCCAACCATATTTGTATAGAGTGTAACGAGTGCGCTACAAAATAATGTACACAGCACCAAGGTCAGTGTAATTGTGAGCGAGATATTTACCTATATCACGCTTCAGATATCACGCTATCGCCACGAGGTAGTTTTAAGCCCATTTAGCACGATTTCCACGAGATATTGCGCAAGTAACATTAATTTTGGAACATCCCTCGCACACTTTATTATTGAAGTTCAATAAGACAAACCCCGTAGAACAACTTAAAGGCGTTGCCTTGTCAAATATGACAGCATACTTAAATGTCAAATCCATTACTTAAATAATTATTCTTTCAGTCCGTCAATGAAATTCCATTTTTGATTAATAGTAATTTGTCCCTATTTGAATAAGTGTGTAACCGATACATTTCTATATTTCTATAATAAAAGACATTTGTCGTGGAGATGTGTTTAACAGTCCCTAACTGTAGGGATTTCATTCTCAAATTTACACAAGTATACATAATATTTTATCACAAGAAATTAAAAACTGATCACGTCTTTGTATTTGTAGTTATCCCAGATTCATAGAAACATATTAACAGGGGTCATAGGCAGTGCTTAGTGACATTTTGTTCTGAAAATGTATAAAAAGATGACAAAAATAAATGTAAATGACAACATTCCCAAAACAAACGTATTAAAGTTTATCTTTCCTCTTCACACAATATGCACCTTTCCGTCTAACTCATTTTAATTTGCATTAATTTCGTATTTGTGCCTATTACTCCGTGAAGAACCTTGAGATGGACATAAATTTTGCAATGTTGTGTCATCTGTAATATATCTTGGAATTAAATGATATCCTGACCAGGATTCTTTGGGAATGTTTACATGTAACATATCCTGTCAGGAATCTTGACCTTTTTTGGTATTTCTTAAACTTTTGTTGATTGTCAGTGGTGTATTATTTTACAATGAATTGCACCAAGGCGGAAACGCACTGCCTTCCTTTCGATCGTTCTGCTGATCGTCACCTTAATACTTATTTGTTTGAACGGTTTGTTTGTGGTTTTGGTTGAAAGCATTCCCCGTGCATTCTGATTGGTCGTTTACCTGGAGTCGGTGAAGGTGTCCGACAACAGCAGAGCCACGTATATACTCTTTATTTTTAAAAATGACGTACTATCAGATGCACTTAAATACTACTTTGTATTTTCTCCTCATAAGCATGTTTACTTCTGTATTTTCTACATTGAAAAAGGTTGTTAAGTCCTGTCATCGATATTCCAGGAATGGTTGACTTATTAAAGTTCTCAGTTATAAATGTGCATTGTACGTAACATGCATGCAACACATACACATACATGTAATTAAATTGCCAATACCATCATATGTATTTGGATAATGTCATAATGCAGCATCAGTTATCCCTGTCAAGAATATCCCTATCCTTCATATACAGCTCTACACATATGAACGAGTCTTAAGATATGTGATATCAAAGACGTAGTCTCACTTATAAATCCTTGGTGATATATCCATAATTCGATTTTTGAATGTGCATAATCGTATGTTAACTTTGCCGAGGTATTGGTAATTCAGAATTGTATATCGAATTGTACTTGTACGGTACATTAATGTACATGGAAGCGATTTTGATTTTTAAAATGTTACAATATGCACGTGAGCTTGATGAAATCCAATGTCAATCAAACGTTCAGCTGCACAAGTTTAAAATGTGACTGACCAATCAAAAGGGGCCATGGATTTGCAATTGTAACTGGGAGTGGCTTTCAATTCTCGATTGAACGTCGGTGATGGGGTGAAGGTTACATGTGACAGGGTCTGTGACCACATCAAAGAAACTTTCAGAATTGTCTAACAATCTCCCTCCGCAAAACTTCATTCGAAACGAACCCTTTCTGTTTTGAAGTTGCCATATGATAACAATTCATTTTTCGCAACATGGTCTCCAATAACGTATAAACCCTTTTATCACCATTGTTTATATAATATTATATTATTATCAATTTTTATGTAATGATTATACCCAAATTTGCTGAGATGCAACGTTGAAAGGGGTTATGGGGAGATCATCACCAGACAGTTCTGCCCAAATGTTCAGAATCTCTTTCCAGTAAATATTTAGGGATTTCGAGATTTTAAAAGACGTTATCTTCTTCATTTTGAAAAATGTTATCACCACCATAAGGTTCAACTATATCCAGAAATTAAATGATGAGGTATTTTTGATACAACACATTTTAAAGCATGACAAAAAGAAACAATATGTGGTACTCGAAGACCTCCTTCATGATAATCGGCATACATAACAATGCTCTTTAATTTAGCAGTCTCTTCACTCCATAAAAATTCTAATCTGCATTTTTGTAATTCACTTATAATTTCCTTTGTGGTGTCTGGTTAGACACTAAAAGTTTGAATAAAAATGGGTAATGCTTACGATAAAAGTACCCTCCCTATATATGTGAAGTTGCTGAGTGACCAATCATGCAGAATGTTTTTGACAGTCGTATGTTTTGTTTAAATCTTCAAAACAAAATCGGACCGAAAGTTATAAGTAATTCCAAATAGTTTGAATTTACCTGATTGGTTCCAACTCATTTTTTTCTGGAAGGATTTTCCCACCACAACCCCGTTTTGCCCCACTCTAAACTGCTTGTGGTTTTTTCAACATTTATTATAAGACCAGAAATATTACCAGAATCATTCAAAAGTTCACGTACACGATTAAAGGAGTTTGGATCATCAGATAAAGTAATTATAAAAGACGTGTCATTTACAAATTGGTTTATTGAGTGTTCTGAGTTATTCATTTTTATAACATTGATGTTCGGATTCATTTTAATTACTGCATGTAATATATCAACACATGTGGTGAAAATAAAAGAACTAATAGTGTCACCATGTCTTACTCCACGGCATACATTTAACAAATTGAAACAATGACTTATATTTAATACAAAACATAAATTATTATTATAGAAGTTTTTTTATCCATTTTTTAAAAGATGGACCAAAGCCATAAAAATTACTTTTTAAAGATAAAATTGAACTCTATAGAGTCAAAGGCCTTTTCAAACTCAATTAGCGATAATAAACCTGGAATATTGTCTTTCTCTGTATTTTCTATAATGTCGTACACTGTATATAAACCTTGTACATTCGCCAATATACCTATCTTTTAGGAACCCCTTTTTTGTTTCACTAATGATAATATATAAGACTTATTAATTATATTTGAAGAAAAAAAACTGAAGAAACTATTTTGTAATCTACATTCAGTAAAGTTATCGACATAAAAATAGATTTACCTTCTTTATACATGTAATCAGCCCTTGTCGTTGTGTTATAGAAAGTACCCCCTTGTCATAATCTTGATTAAGATAACTAATTAAAAACCTGTTGATATCAGACCAAAATAATTAAGTTATTAATATCTTTAGTGATTTCAGACATTCCTGGTAATTCATTTTCCCCTCTAATCTACTTTTTTGTTCATTGGTTAGTTTATTTATGAAAGGATTTCCATCATCAAAAAATGTTTCATTTACAGTATTATCACTGAATCTGAACTGGAACATAGTGATTGATAATTTTTTTTTCTTTTACTGGTCTAAATATCTTGTCTGTTTGTAATTTCTCGCCTATCTCTATAGTTAGTTTTGAGATTAACTTTTCATGATGGTGCTTTTTTTTCTAATTTGCAAAAAACTCTCACGTTCAATTTGCCATCTAGATTTTGCTCCCAGTATAATGCCCTTAACGTTGTTTTCTCTTACCAATTTCAACTCATATTTCCTATTTTCCTCTTGCTGTAATTTCCCTAGCAAATTTATCCCTTACTAGATCATTCTCTAATGTATCCCTTTCACGCTTCTTGAATGATGAGTAGACAATAGTTTTCCCCCTAAAAATTAATTTCAAAATTTCCAAATACATGTATAGTTTATCACTTATTGATAAAGATACACTATTAATGTTTACTTCCATAGGATTAAAGTCCCATTATGTTTTTATGAATGCTCTGCAAACTAAACATCGATGATACTTATGAATTTATCTTTACTTAATTTTGTTCAAATATGTACAGTTTCGTGTACAAAAATTCATACTAAAAATATATAAATAGAACAAGTAAATGTGTATGTCTGAAAATAGCGTATGTGCCTGTACGTACCCTGATGATCACCAGGACTGCCTTCGACTGGCAACTCGCGGGTCGACATAGTTATTACTCGGGTAATCGAACGCACAGGGTTCTTACTGGAGTATGCTAAAAATAGATTTTTAGGAAGGTGAATGTCGTTTTCAGAACCCTCGTATTTTGAAGCCGAGTTCACGTGAAAGTCTCGGTTTGAGCTGAGTGACGTAAAACCCTATTTATAGACCCTAGATCGATAGTCGTGAACAAAACGCGTTGGCCTACTCTGAGAGAAACTCTCCGAACCCTTGGTCTGAGCTGGGTTAGACACGGATTGAGTTCAAAGTTCAGACTATGTTACTCAAGTTAAAACCATCGCCGATTTCTTGAAACACGCACCGCTCGTGTTAACTTTAGAGTTTCACGTGAACTCGCCCTCAGTTTGATCAGAGTTAAAATGTCGGAACGAGACTGGCCTTTTTCATATATTCGGAAAAACCGGTTCAGCCGTTTGTTCAAGATATTATTTCAAGTATAAATCATCACTGACCTGCAGTTTTTGATACAAGCTTATGAGGACTTTGTCAAGGCTCGTTTGAAATATATAAAATCACCATATAATATATATAATATGTCTTTAATTCACAAACGAACAACTAGAGGTCCAACCAGTCAAGCCGTATAAACGAAAAGCGGCCTTACTCTCGGAGTGAAGCATTCGACTGACAAAGAGTTATCATTTGACGAATTCATAAAAAAAATAATAAAATATATTGCGAAAACATAATGGGACTTTAATAGCATATTGTTCGACGGTATCCATAATACAATTTTGACAAGATTTGCATATTCATTATCATTTAGTAGACTATTATTGAACTTCCATGTTCCTCTTCCTTTAGGCTGGTCAATTAATCTGGTAAATTAAAGAAATTAAAAATAATCCAGCCTAGCTTGTTTTTTGTGGGGACCGTGCCATGTACATACTTTTCTATCTGGATTATGTTCCCTCCATACATCTACTAAATCAAGCTTTTTAATCATTGAGACAATTCCCTCTCGATTTTTTTCATTATTCCTATTGACGTATTTTTAGTGTCCGTTGTATACATGTGTCTCTATATGATATATGTACATTCCAGTTACTCCTAAAATAAAAGGTGTATTTTCACGAAGAAGCAATTGATCTGACAGAAAATTATAATATATATTAAACTATGTCGTTGGGGCCATAAACTGCAACAAGTGTCAAATTTCTATTACTTGAGATAATGTTTAAAAAGCTTGATAAATAATAAGCAAATTCAATGAAGAGCGCTAGCGCTTCATGTTGATTTTGCCTCTGTTCAGTTGGCATTCATTGAAAGACGTTCAGTGCTTATGTTTACATTTGATAACAATTTTAGGTTGAAATAAGAAGGGATTTTGCATCTATAATGATTTAGCCATTCGATTTGTTATCGCCAAGGATGGAACAGCCATTTGAACAGCTGTTTTCCGTGATTGCTGGCTCGACAATTGTGTCGTCACAATGATAATGACGTCATAATAAGCGATTGAAGTTGATAGTCTGTATGGCTGCCAACTGCGCTTGGTAAGGTTACTGTAGTGAAAATGTTAATATATATATACATATCGGTTAGTCTGTGCTTTACAATTATTCATAAATTTACATCATGTTCTATATCAATGTTTTTTATACCTAGCATAAAATAACCAGAAATGTTCACGTTATTTCAATATATCAAATTCCAAAGACATATAGACTATTATACCACATTCTTCTTTATATATGAACCAGACATTTGCATGCTTTTTCAATAGATTTGTTCATATATTTATAACCGAACAAATACACGTTCTTTTTATACAAGTATAGGTTCATTACTGAGAACAAGTGAACCTATGGGAACGTGTCCATATCAATGGACTCTAAATGAGCACATATAGCCTACATGTGTGTATGCACTGTGGAACCAATCTTTATTCATATGTAATTATTTTATTATGTTTAAATCATACTATCATTAACCCCATAAACTTTGCATGCATATTCATTAGTTTCAGCGCCCTGATCTACGATTAATTAATGTGGGATATGGAATGCATTACATTTTTCTAATAGGGTCAAATTTTAAACTGATAAAAGTTGATTTCACACCTCGATGAGAAAAAAAAACCACATTGCGTTTTCATTATAACTTGTCTATAATTTTCCGTGCGCCGTTTCCATTGTCACTGTTCACCTATCCTGATCAACTTCAGAAATGGTGATTCCTTTAGATATATTAGTTTGTGCTTTGACCGTTCTTCTGGACTCATCTGTTTTCTTAATCCAAGTAGTTCATATCTTAGTTATGCCAAGGGAGGGGAGGGTCTGTAACGACAGAAAACCCTGATTTTGATCCAAGAGCCGACAGGGCTTGGAGCCGAACGATGCCGCGGTCCATAAGTGACAGGAATCTGATAATGATGTTCCGTTCGCTTTCGGGACCATTGGACAGTCTATGAACGTCTTGGAACAACATGAGATTAACGACGTCATTATTTATTTTGAGATGGACTTTAAAGAAGTCGCGTATTTTCATCAAGGAGTCTTGAGATTTTTCCTTCGTATCCCCTTTTATTACCCTCACTACAAGATTCCACTTTCTACCCACACACCTCGAGCGCAAGACGCTCAATTGCTTCTTTATTAATCTTTTCCTCCATATGTGGGATGGTAACTGCTTGGATGGATTTGTTCGAGTCATTTAAGAATCTGAGAAGTTTAATGATTCAATTTGATCTTTAGCTTCATGTGTGCATTGCACGAGGTTTAACAACAATTCGACCAGCCGACAGCATAAACACGAATATTTGAGATATTTATTCTATACCCATATGGATTAATGAGGCGGTGAAAGTGTAGTTTCTGCCACACAGGAACGAGTAAAACACGGCCATGTGAGATAAGTAAATAAATCGCTGGTATATCGACTGTTTATCAATAGCCTCTTTAGTCATTCATCCATGACACAATTAAAGTACCGAAAGTACTAAGAGGTGGAAATTTCAAAAACACGTGTTGCTGTAAACCTAGACTTATGGCATGTAGCATTTCCAACTCATTTTACTGATACACTTCTGCAGTTATAACGCGAAATAGATAAGAGCAAAGTTAACAAGAATGTCCACATCGTAAATGGCTCCACATTTACAGTGTTTCGTTAGTTTATACAAACAACAAAACAGGTCAAGTAATAATTGCACCTTTTATTGCATAAAGAAACAGCTCATGTATTTAAAAAGAAATAATACATATGAACGGTAAAACAATTGACCTTCGCGTGACAGTTACGTTCACACATTTCGAATTAAAATCTTCCACAAGTCATGCACTATTAAGTCCATTGATCTTCCCACTCATTTTGAGTATGATCTTCACACAAAATGGAAATCACTACATTTAGCTGCGGCAAAGGCAAGTTGCTTTTTACAATTTGTATTCTGTTCTAAGGATTAAGTATCAGAGACACCTTGGTATGGCACAGTTAGATATCACGGATACTGAAAATAAATATTGGAGAGATGAAACACACAAATCACAATTACATATGTATGGTTATAACATTTACGTAGCGTATTACTTAGACCTTTAACAGAACAAATGCGTTGAAGTCCATTATCGAATCCGTATTATTATGCTATCAAACAAATGGTTTAGAGACAGAAAAAAAACCATAATTTACAGGACTTAAGAAAATAATGAGAAATATAACGGATAATGAAAATTTCGAGAACGAAGAAATAGCATCAGCACCATAATTTTGTAACATTTATTGTAACTGATTATCAAAAACACCATATGAGGCTAGTCTATATTGCAACATATCCCTGCCTGTTACGTATAAACATAATCAACTAAAATAAATAACGAGAAATCGAATGAAATAGAAAGACGAAAATCATTGTGAAACTTCCTTCTTGAAACTTCTTGTCAAGTGAGTAATGCGTTTACATTAAGATATATCAGAACGATTTTGTAAGATTGTTTTATTTATTCAATCACAGAAAGTTTCTAGGTACAGTCCAATAACGTGATAAAAAGTTATTTCTAAGATTGGGTAACATGACTGTCCTCTTCTCGAAGAAAATCTAGTCCGTCCGGGTAGTAGCAGCCCCACTGAGTCAGATCAAGGTCGGGAAGATGCTTGCATTCCCAGAATTCTCCACTGTAAGATTCAGATAGAGAACAACACGAATTAATTGTTTTGGCACAAATATGGTTGAACATTTACTAATATTAGCATCAACGGATTGTTAAGATCACAACTGACATTTGGATGGTTTAAGCATACAAAATTACATTACACTCAAATAACTATTAGTCCTACATGGAATGGTGTGATTAGCGATAACATTATAACAGATAAGCATTTGAAAATCTGTTTTTAATAACGCATAAATATGTATGACTTAGCCTAGTCAGTAAAACATCCGAAATGTTGATTTAGGTAATAACAACAGTGGGTGATCTAAATACTTGAGACACGATTGAAGACTTAAATTATAATGAAGCTTATTTGATACCTGATAGCAATGGTACACTTACATGGTTGGTACCTTGAAGACATCTTTCTGGATCTCATGCAGATTCATCAACTCACAAATAATTTTAGCCAAAGTCCATTTTTTGATAGCTTTAATCTGACCTACAAAATCAACATACATGATTCGGTGCAGTCAAATACTTTTAAAGTCAGAACCAAAAACTCATAATTGTTCAGGCTGGTTTTATTGTGTCAATGTCAAAGACAATGTCCAAATGAAAACGTCAAATTTCAATACAATTTCCCTTCAAATTAAAATTGCTAATAAGCTACAAATGAATTTGGGCCAGATGTTGGATCCTATTTTTGCTTCAAAGTCTGCTGAATATCTTTTCATTTTGCACAATGTGTAGTAAGTAAAGGACAAAATGTGGGTCGCAAATTCATTCAGGAATTTTACTTTGACAGGATAATTTACTTGAAAAATAGTATGTGTTATGATTTAAACTGTATGTCTAAAAAGAGATAAAACATCTTCATATTTACATCTGTTTGATTCCACAAGTTTATGACTAAAATCAATACTGTTATAATTTTATAAGTCTTACAAAATGTGGCGCGGTGGTAAAAAGCGCAGGTATGTTTGGCTAGGCAATTGGGTGCGTAAATCTTGAGTAAGAGGCCCAGATAGGACACGATTAATACTCAATAAATTGTCATTCCTTGTTAAATTGTGTTTCTTTGATATGTTTAATTACTTAAACACAGTATATCTTTGTTGATCAAAACGTTGAATATGAATTTCCTGTTGAAATTTTACTTAGTTGATGATTATAAACACGAATATGAATATATCTGTATTGCTTTTCACAACAGAGACTATCAAACTTAAATATGACCCATTTTGTTACGATGACCATTTACCTTGAAGTTGGTTAAATCGGTTACCTTATCAAATATTTCAAAGTCGAAAATACCTTTCAACCGTTACCGAAATATAATACATAGACTTTTCGAATATATCGTTTTTGGATGACGTTGATGAAATGACTACCAAATATGATTATAATTAATTTTATATACCTTTCAAAATATATGAAAATACATTCTGTGAAATGACCTGAATATTTACCTTCTATGAGATAAAAGGAATGACCCGTATATTTACCTTCTGTGAAATGAGAGGAATGACCTGAATGTTTACCTTCAGAGAGATGAGTGATATGACCTGAATGTTTACTTTTAGTGATATGATAGGTATGACCTGAATGTTTACCTTCTGTGATATGGGAGAAATGACTTGAATGTTTACCCTCTGTGGAATGAGAGGTATCATCTGAATGTTTACCTTCTCTTGGATGAGATATATGACCTGATTGATAACCTTCTGTGAGATGAGAGGTATGACCTGAATTTTTTCCTTCAGTGAGATGGGAGGCATGACCTGAATGTTTACCTTCTGTGAGATGAGAGGCATGACCTGAATGTTTACCTTCTGTGAGCTGAGAGGTATGACCTGAATGTTTACCTTCAGTGAGATGGGAGGTATGACCTAAATGTTTACCTCCAGTGAGATGGGAGGCATGACCTGAATGTTTACCTTCAGTGAGATGAGAGATATGACCTAAATGGTTACCTTCAGTGAGATGGGAGGTATGACCTAAATGTTTACCTTCATTGAGATGAGAGGTATGACCTGATTGATAACCTCCAGTGAGATGGGAGGTATGACCTAAATGTTTATCTCCAGTGAGATGGGAGGCATGACCTGAATGTTTACCTTCAGTGAGATGAGAGATATGACCTAAATGGTTACCTTCAGTGAGATGGAAGGTATGACCTAAATGTTTACCTTCATTGAGATGAGAGGAATGACCTGAATGCTAACCTTCTGTGAGATGAGAGGTATGACCTGAATGTTCCTTTCAGTGAGATGGGAGGCATGACCTGAATGTTTACCTTCAGTGAGATATGAGATATGACCTGAATGTTTACCTTCTCTTGGATGAGATATATGACCTGAATGCTAACCTTCTGTGAGATGAGAGGTATGACCTGAATTTTTTCCTTCAGTGAGATGGGAGGCATGACCTGAATGTTTACCTTCTGTGAGCTGAGAGGTATGACCTGAATGTTTCCCTTCAGTGAGATGGGAGGTATGACCTGAATGTTTACCTTCTGTGAGATGGGAGGCATGACCTGAATGTTTACCTTCAGTGAGATGAGAGATATGACCTGAATGTTTACCTTCAGTGAGATGGGAGGTATGACCTGAATGTTTACCTTCATTGAGATGAGAGGTATGACCTGATTGATAACCTTCAGTGAGATGGGAGGTATGACCTAAATGTTTATCTCCAGTGAGATGGGAGGCATGACCTGAATGTTTACCTTCAGTGAGATGAGAGATATGACCTAAATGGTTACCTTCAGTGAGATGGGAGGTATGACCTAAATGTTTACCTTCATTGAGATGAGAGGTATGACCTGAATGTTAACCTTCTGTGAGATGAGAGGTATGACCTGAATGTTTACCTTCTGTGAGATGAGAGGAATGACCTGAATGTTTACCTTCAGTGAGATAATGAGATATGACCTGATGAATGTTTACCTTCTGTGAATGAGAGGAATGACCTGAATGTTTACCTTCAGTGAGATATGAGATATGACCTGAATGTTTACCTTCTGTGAGATGAGAGGAATGACCTGAATGTTTACCTTCATTGAGATGAGAGGTATGACCTGAATGTTTACCTTCTGTGAGATGGGAGGCATGACCTGAATGTTTACCTTCAGTGAGATATGAGATATGACCTGAATGTTTACCTTCTGTGAGATGAGAGGAATGACCTGAATGTTTACCTTCATTGAGATGAGAGGTATGACCTGAATGTTTACCTTCTCTGTGAGATATGAGATATGACCTGAATGTTTACCTTCTGTGAGATGAGAGGAATGACCTGAATGTTTACCTTCTGTGAGATAAGAGGTATGACCTGATTGATAACCTCCAGTGAGATGGGAGGCATGACCTGAATGTTTACCTTCAGTGAGATGAGAGATATGACCTAAATGTTTACCTTCAGCGAGATGAGAGATATAACCTGAATGTTTACCTTCTGTGAGATGTGAGGTATGACCTGAATGTTTACCTTCTGTGAGATGAGAGGAATGACCTGAATTTATACCTTCTGTGAGATAAGAGGTATGACCTTATTGATAACCTCCAGTGAGATGGGAGGTATAACCTGAATTTTTACCTTCTGTGAGATGTGAGGTATGACCTGAATGTTTACCTTCTGTGAGATGAGAGGAATGACCTGAATGTTTACCTTCTGTGAGATAAGTGATATGATCTGAATGTTTACCTTCAGTGTGATGGGAGGAATAACCTGAATGTTTATCTTCAGTGAGATGGGAGATATGACTGAATGTTTACCTTCAGTGAGATGAGAGGTGTAACCTGAATGTTTCCTCCTCTCAAACCAGAAACTGTCCCCATGTTTGAGGACGTGGAACTGTTTGGCGATGATGTGTGCGAAGGTAGGGCCGACAACTCCTCCACTCACATGCTTCTCTGTCATCCCCCCGGCGTACAGATCAATATCATGGACGCTCCTGTACAGTGTAAATAATGTAACACAAATCAAAGTTACATGTAGAGTAAAAATCGCCTCATCTACAAGTTTTGTAAATTTATGGTGGTTAATGTCGGTACTGTCGCATTGTAAATGTGCCAAGTGACAGTGCGACAAAATGAACTCGCCAATGCGAAAGAATTTCTTATGGAGCTGTCGCATAATGTTGTCGAGCGGCCGCGTAATATTTGTCGCATTGTGCGACATGGCCGATATCAGCCACGATATAATATACTTCAAAAAAGGTGGGATGAATATTTGCTGAGGTAAGATTTGGTGTTTAGTTGATTCTTTTTTGTTAATTATTGTTCAGAAGTAATGAAATATAGAACTAAATATTTTGCTGGTGATCAAAATTCACAGATTTCATTGCAAATGCGAGTACAGCGCAGATAATCATCTTGCTGTTTGTTTTAATTGTTTCATTTTTAAATAGTGTTTTAATGTATACAAGAATTGACTTTCACATTTATTTACGTTCTATATATAGATATATTTATATTGTATTTAGTTTTACACGGAAAAGTACCAGTTCCAAGTATTTGTTTTAAAAAGTAAGAGTTTATAGCAAGTATACAAAATGGCAATATTTGACAAGGTATCCATTCATGGGCGCTGACATTACTTACTTGTATGTAAGTTTAAGTTTGTTTATGTTCTCCAGTGTGTGGGTGTAGCCATCCTCCAGATCCGCCCAGTTGTATATATCCGGAAGTCCCGCCAGATGTCGCCACTTGGTGTAACCTTTAATCCCGTGATCGCGCCCCCTCTGAATGTTCCTGGCAGGGAGATCAGCAGCTTCACCATCGATGTCCTCAAACAGATGATCCGTGATCATGTCCGTGAACTTTCTAAAATCGAATCAATTATATAAACAATCATGAAAATTTTCTTTGGTGTCACAGGAACTGTTACACAGATACATACACTTTATCGCCTAAGTGGTATATACTACAGAGATTTTGTAAAAATCACTTTGGTAAGGCAAGTTCCCTAACACATAACAGTTTTCCTATAATTTCAGGGTTTCTTTTTTTTTTTTTTTTTTTTTCAAACGGGAACTTAAGTTCATGATTTTCTTTTAGGAAATGTTCGTGAAACTGGGCCCTTGCTAAATTCAAACGACAAGATGTTAAAATGTAAACACATATTATTCTTAATTAACCTGATTGTACAAGTACGATCAAATGTTACGCACCTATCGGCCATTTTACTCCTGTCATATATTAACCAGTTACTGAACTCGTCCAGATAGCCCGTGGCGTCCTGTTGTAGAAGGTTGGGCTTGAAGAACACATCCTTAAGATCGTGTGTGGTGAATGTTTGGTCCTTGTACGCGTAGTAATACGGAGTGTCTGGGTCCTTGACGTTGTACGATTGGAACCGTGGAATGAGAGAATGGCCAAACCGGAAGGCAGCAGCCGCAAACACATTAAATATGGTCGGGTTCACGGTGGGCTCGTAGTAGTTATCCTCATCATAGTCCAAACGGAGCTTGAACTTCTCCATCAATGTCATCCCGATCACTTTCGGCAGCCATTCGTTGTACGTTACCTTCTGTATGATGGCGATGATGATCTCCCGGGCCTCCTGGAAGAAGCGTTCGTTCCTGGCCTGTTCTGAGTCATAGTAATAGTTATGACGTCTCCAGCAGTACTTCAGTTTGTTGGCGACTCTGTTGTGTAGACGGACAAACAGTATGTGCTGGAATGCCAGGCTCGTCACTTCATTTACACGTTCATCGCCTGGTCCGACAAATATAAACAAAACATATGGCTTGTAACATATTAAAACATGTATTTGTACCGTGTATTACGATACATATAGATAATACATGGTTAGTATCTTATAATTCAAGGGTTATTTTGTTGATTTGTACTTAAATTACACGCAAACGAAAGCTAGTTTAAGTCTTCATGTGGACGGTAAAAGTCCAAAGTTATAAATATGAAGTCAATCTAACTTGCTCTTTTTGTTTGTATTTTCCGATGTAAACAACTGATTTACTTTTATTAGAATTATCAAAATTCTATCAAATGATATTTCATAAGGACGGAACGGGGACTACATTAACCATTGGTAAAAATCACCAACTCAAAACTTGTTGTCGATTTCATGTGAATGAACCCCGTTGTGAAATATCTATAGTAATTACAAAATTCAACTATGAATAAAGAAATGTGTAAGATTTCTTCTCGGATAATTGCAGAGGACATAATTTGTTATTTTATATATTTGTCTGGTTGCAGCGACACAGCCTTTAATTAATCGTAAATGGGTATAAGATATTTATAAGCAATATGCATATGGATGGTTAACTGATACCAGTGTTAATTTTTGTAGTAACACCTCCCTTAAGATCTTAAAAAAAGAGAAAAAAACAGAAACTTGTGTGTCATTTGGAAGTGTAGAGATGAATGACCATACAAACCCGCTTTCAGACAAAACATGTCCTCGTGTTGCGGGGTTAAGATGCATGCGCTGTCATCGTCAGCTGGTGGGAAGTTGTGGCCATGGACTTTCAGAAGATCTGAATGTAAACAAAAGTATCGTGTTCATTTCTTACTTAATCATTTAAATATCAATGGAAAACCGTGAAATATGAAATTTGTAATATGGTTTGATTGAACAATTTCACTCACAAAATAATGATGTCACAAAAGGATACCTATCTCCAAGGGACAAAATCTACGCAATGCTTTGCACAATGCATTATAGTCAAGCGAAGTATGACGCTAATCGGTTGAGATATATTGTCTAAGACATTATTCAGACGTATTTTAGATTCGAACACTTCATATTTTTTTAAAATTAGAAATCGAAACCAACACATCCATCATGTTGTTTTTATTTTTTCTATATTGTAAAACCATTGATCATTTTTGACATTTAAATTTGTTTGTTTCGTGGGTGTGTACTAACCTGTATTTGTCTATCGTTCTCCTTCTTGTGATACACTTACGTGATTGACTGCCGTAATCCCTCAGTTCATAATGCTTACTGTATGTAGATCCATACACATTCGACCTTGTGATATACTTACGTGATAGACTGCCGTAATCCCTCAGTTCATACTGCTTACTGTATGTAGATCCATACACATTCGACCTTGTGATATACTTACGTGATGACTGCCGTAATCCCTCAGTTCATACTGCTTACTGTATGTAGATTCATCCACATTCGACCTTGTGATATACTTACGTGATGACTGCCGTAATCCCTCAGTTCATACTGCTTACTGTATGTAGATTCATCCACATTTGACCTTGTGATATACTTACGTGATGACTGCCGTAATCCCTCAGTTCATACTGCTTACTGTATGTAGATCCATACACATTCGACCTTGTGATATACCTACGTGATTGACTGCCGTAATCCCTCAGTTCATACTGCTTACTGTCTGTAGATCCATACACATTCGACCCGTCTATAAACGACGTGACCTGATTCAGTTGTTCTCGCCAACCTTGTGAAAAA
Organism: Argopecten irradians; assembly: GCF_041381155.1. Classification (NCBI taxonomy): domain Eukaryota; kingdom Metazoa; phylum Mollusca; class Bivalvia; order Pectinida; family Pectinidae; genus Argopecten; species Argopecten irradians. The sequence goes on from NC_091146.1 coordinate 13,598,207, forward strand.
CATATTCTAAATACAGGTATCTGATAACATCCGAATGTAAGATGCGTGTGTTTCTCATAAGGCTAAAACATGTCTATTTAGGGTTACATTGGCAAAAACATAGGATCGGTCGGTCGGGAGGATTTTTTTTCTTTTTTTTTTAATGTCTTTTACCATAAAATGAGGGCCGGAACCGGAGTTTGAGATCGAAATCCCGACTTCTTAATTCTATTTTCGTAGGAAAGTGGAAAAATTAGGGTCGGGTGTAAAAAAATAAGATAGGTCGGGTTACCATAAGCAGACATATTTTTGTCTAATATTGTATAGTACATATGTATGTATTTTATATCACGAGATGAGACACAAACCCATTGACTATTCATAACAGCGGAAGGAGTATTTGGTAGTTATTTATAAAATGAATACAAATTCAAAGTAATTTCGAAGTTGGATTGTCTTTTAACCATTGGGATGTAGTTGTGTCCGTTGGCGTTGAAGACTGGTCACTAGACGTCCTTTTGGTGTAATGGAGTGTGTTGACCTTCCTCAAGGTGTGTTGACCTTCCTCAAGAAAATATTGATATAAACCAGAAATTAAATAAATAACTAAGGACATAGTCCCATAAGACATAATACTGACCGCGATCAGAAACATATAGCTTAGTGATAGGCCGGATCCTGTAGATGACAAACCAGTAACTAAATATTATATATAGCATGAAGACTTACTCGGAAGACAGTAGCCGTCCGCCCTAACCGCCGGTGAACTCCTGACAAAGTTCATACACGGGGACTGGAAACGATGGTCACCCGCCGGTATCACCATGTTGAAACATTCGTCCCTGTATGTACAATGGTAAATATCGTCAGTAACCATCTATATTAACATGTACTTCATCCCTGTACAATGGTAAATATCGTCAGTTACCATCTATATTAACATATACTTCATTCTATGTGAATTCTGGCTCTCTGATATTGGCCGCGTTCTTTGTTTTAGTTCATACTACTATAATTTGTTATCACTTTTAATCGTCGGATCATGCATTCGTTGCATTATATTATCATATGTTAGGATTCGTTTATTTATAAGTAAGCAACAATCACGGCTGATTGCCATATATGTATGTACTTGTATCAGTTTGTCTAGTTTAGACATAGAATAGAGCCGTAAAAATGTAATGAAGAGAAAAGTACTTGTTTCATGATGTATACAAGTTATAGCTAGTCACATGAGGTGGAAACTTTTTTCCGATGAAATATAACGTATGTTTGTCAACAAGACACACCCTCTATGTAAGTGAGCTATATCTAATATCTATTGACGACGGCAATTTGTAAATAATAAAATGTTCCCTCCATTCCTTGCTACAAATATGAAACATTGACGTCATATGCCCCGTGGGTTTCATTAATTTGAACATTACTTATATTCATAATAAGACAATAAAATATGGATATGGGGGCATCGGATAATGTACATGAAATTGATTTCGAAAAGAAGAACGAAACTTTTATTATTTGATTTTAAAAGGCAAAACATTTGAGAGGAGGAATAAAGACAACAACAACAAATTGGTAAAGATTAATGTTTAAAAGGCGAAGTAAGTGAGCTATATTTGATATCTATTGACATTCGTAAATAATGAAATTTTCCTTTCATGCCCTACTACAACTGTGAAACATTGACGTCATATGCCCTGTGGGTTTCATTAATTTGAACATTACGTCAGGATATAACTTATATTTCATAATAGAACATTAAAATATTGAAGTCGGGCATCGAAAAAAATAATTGACTTCGAGAGGAAGAGCGAGACTTTTATCAATACATTAAGACAGGCGAAACATTCGAGAGAAGGAATAAAGACAACATCAAAATAAAAAAAAGAATAGTAAGTGTACGGTTGTTTAAAAGGCGATTAGACCAATCATATGAATAGTGAAAAATTCAATTTGGATTTGCTGCAGAATTCTTGATTATATCGTTTGTAAGATTGGCAACAACGTAATAAGATATGTATTTATTAGATTTATAAATATATCATGTTGTGTATGTTAGACGTTATTGTATTTTAAATGCGGTCAGTAAACTGTAACAAGTCTCATCACCATTTGAACAGCTGACTGATAGACATGTTAAACAAAGTCCAGACACCAATGCTGACCTTACCTTATTGGATAGGCTCCATTTACCATATGGCAGCAGTTGATGTTGGCTTCGTCAGCTCCTGGGAAACAGAGATTAATACAATTATGTAATTATGGTACATTAAAAAGCGTTAATAACGCATCTTAAGGTACCTGGGAATTAATGATTTCGCTATGCAAGTAGTCAAGTATTGTAAAGATAGAATAAAAGAAAACAACGTTGTCGTTAACACGTTACATGTACTACTTTCAAAACAACCTTTGCTACCATACAAAAACCAAAGGAAAAGGCCAAACTCTGTATTTGCATATTTCAAAGTTATCTGTCCTTGGCTACTATACAAAAAAAGAAAAGCCAATGTTTAAATTCTGTATTTGTATATTTCATGGTTATCTGTCCTTGGCAACAATACAAAAACAATGCCAATGTTTAAATTCTCTATTTGTATATTTCAGAGTTATCTGTCCTTGCAGGTATGTATTTTTATTTTATATTATAACTTCATGTGCTTGCGAGCGGAACTTCAATGACGTAAAGTTTGCTCATAAAATAATGACGTCACAATTGAAATATACCCGCAAGGGAGGTTACTCTGTAATATGAAGAAAGGGAATTATCAACCATACGCTTTGCTGAACAAGTCCAGATAGAGGTATGACTGATGACTAAGTATTCTAAATGCTTATTAGTAATATTATATAGAGCTATTGTCAAGTAATGGTTATCATTTCGTTATAAATTTTAATTTGTTCTGAGGTCGCTATATTGTATAGAATTTATTTCTTATTTCTTCAAAATTAGATTTGTTTTAAAACTTCGCCATTATATAAAACTACTACCCTTGATAGTGCATTTTGCTAAACGACATTATTTTCGGGGTAAATTTAATCTTCCGAATTCGACATTTCAGGACTGACAGGCACGCAACCTTTTGACAACATATGCATACCACACTATTTTTTTGATTACTGTTTCATATGTGTCTAGGCATACTAATAAAGAGCACACGCTCAAACGACAAAACGATTTTTCCATAAAGAATATAATTTTGCTACTAACGAAGACATTCTTTAAATGTTTGTTCCCCTAAATATTGATAATAATTAATATTTCACACTCAGAGGGACCTGTCCTTACTTACCCTTTGATGTAGGGGTGAGTACCATATCGTGATCCAGGAACTGTCCCCAGGCCATGAACTCTACAGTGAATTTGTGGCTGAGGTCGTCGTTGTAGTGGTCCGACCCCCCTAATACCCCTAAAGACACAGACCGGGCCGGTGGGAGTGTGTAGTACTGCCCCGTACCATCCTGTACAATGCTGTACTCTCTCGGGTCTCCGATGTCTAACATATGGGATATGGATAACAAATATTGTGAAGAGAAACGTGTTGACTTGAGTTTGTTCTAATTGGAACTTAACAAATGCAACAGATATATTTTACTTACTAGAAAAAAAAACAAAACAAAAACAAACAAACAAACAAACAAACAAACAAGCAAACAAACAAATACCAAATAAAAAATAATAAAATAAAACCACTGATACACTCAAGATAACCAGAAGTTCTAAGTTAATAAATTCTCAAAAAGTATACATTGATCCAACTTCGCTAGCCAAGGGTACAGTAGTTTACGATACCGAATACTTGGTAGATGTCACTTCAAAAGTTATATTTCCGCACAGAGCCACCTACTGGAATACCTCAGTTGTGCCCCTTCCATTTACGTAATAAGCAACCAATGAAAACTCTCGTATCATTATTGTATGGATGGAAAAATGGCAGCGCCCTTTAAAATGCACGATTTGTTTGCGACAGATTCAAAATACCAAAGATAAACAAGTTTATGAGTCATTTGTTTGTCAGTTCGAATACCGTTTTTTGTGTTTCATCCATCAGTGTCCAATTTTGTCAGGAGATCGCAGTTTATCTTAGCATCATTTGTTTAACTTTGAAAAATAGAGAACATGCACGTATTAACTTTCCCAATCTGATTGAAGAGCAACGTATCCACGTACTTCATTTAACTGGTTTAATTTTTTTAAACTTGACTAAATAGTACGTATTCATTACTCCGATAGGAGCTGTTGTTGATAGTCATTGTACGCTTCACTTTACAAATGTAGGTCACTTCTATCACTTGGATTCAGTTTTGATGACAAATAAAAACTGCGTTTTCATTGGTCGCCTGAACCTAGCCGCATCCAATCTGAATTTGACCGGGGGAATTCCAATTTTGACACGACATCTGCCAAAGGTTCGGTATTGCAGACTACTGTACCCTTGGTTAGCGAAGTTGACATTGATCCGATATAAGTGACAAATACCTTTTTTGTGGCAGGAAATGTTACAAGTTAACCTCACATTAATTATAAAAAAGCTCACGTGAAAAAGTGAAATTCACCATACATAAACTTCACAGGCAATGGAGTTTACGTTAACCAGTTCTTTTCGTGTGAATTTTAGCATTTAACATGAGAAATTAACGAAAAATTTCATTCAAGTGAAAATGTTCCTGTAAATTTCATTGAATATTTAAAGAATTCCATGTGAGATTTAAGTGAACTTCATGTGATTTGTTCATGTGAAAATCATACACAGAATTTTTGCCGGTGTAATGGTACGGTACGCATTGCGTTTATACAAACAGTGTTTTATTAATCAATTTTATATTATTGCTTATCAAAATAATAATAATAATAATAATAAATAAAATGTCAAAAATCTAAAATTGTATTAATTGCTTGTTTTACTTTATTCGACTAAATCATATGCATTGTAGATATTATAATTGTCAACCGTTTTTTATAATAGTAAAGATTAACATACTGAACGATCTTTATTAGTCAGTGTGACGTCACATACAGCTCTAGCGATGATACAAACACGTCAGTGTGACGTCACATACAACCCTAGCGATGATACAAACACGTAAGTGTGACGTCACACACAACTCTTATGAGTGATACATACAGGTCAGTGTGACGTCACATACAGCTCTAGCGATGATACAAACACGTCAGTGTGACGTCACATACAACCCTAGCGATGATACAAACACGTAAGTGTGACGTCACTAACACGTCATTGGGTTACTCTGACTTACTGTATAGGTCTCCGTAGTCCGGTTCCAGCATACGCTGTTGTGGAGTGAAGGATTTCCCCCACGCGCGTTTGTTCTCGTTATTACACGATCCGTCCGCCGTCCGGTAGTACGTAACCTTAGGGTCGTCACAGTGTTCCATACACTCGTTCTCATAACAATGGGGGAAGAACTGGTGCCATGTATCCCTGATAACCGGGTCATTTATCAGGGCTGATAAAGACGGAAAATCGTCCCTGAAATAAAAAAAAACAAATATTCATTGTCAATTATCAGTTTGCTATTTACGTATTACAGAGTTACATCCCTTGATGATAGGTATATACCGTGACGTCATTATATTGTGCGGAACACACAATGTCACGATCAATACCTACCCGCAAAGGTAACTAGTTCTATAACATGCAAATACGAAATATCAATACGCACAAAGATATGCTGTTTCATTGCAAAATGTGAGGGGTATCTATAGTTGTTTATTACGGATTAACTTTGATCTATTTTTTTGTGATGGAGATATATGTCGTGGCCAAAGTTTATCTCACACGACGCCTGGTCCGATCACGAAACAGTATTTATCCACTTTAATTCGTCATTCAAACAAACTCCAGTATACCAATACAATATCAGAACAAATGTCGGAGTATTCATACAATGTATATCGTAAGATGTATTACCACGTGTGGTGCCCGGGTGGTATGATTAACGACTAGTATTGTACTTACAGCTTGAGAAGTTGACGGGTCGTATGTAACTGCTGTACTGCCTGGGCCTCACACGTGTCACCGTCCGGGAATAGCAGGTGTTGCATCTTCCCCATAGCCCATCTACAACTGTAGGGTACCGGGTCGGCATCATAAGCTAAATAGGGAAAATGGACTCAAATATTCAATATAGTCAAGTACTAATCAGTCTCCAATAAAAACAAATCGAAATAATCAGATAAATCAGATAAACTTTGCTAGCAAATAATAGCAAGTGATCGACATGACAAAATTCTGTTTGGCGACACAAACGATGGTAATGGTGAATGAAAAACTAACAAAAATGTTTTCAGTGCTGAGCACGTTTCTGCTTCTTCTAGTCTATGTTACATTGTACTGATCCGATAATAAGCGAGAGCATATATACTACTCAAAATTTGCTAAGGATCACTTTTATTTTTCAGTATATCAAATTCATGTAATTGTACAATATTCATAAAATGATTTAATGATGTCTTTAAGATGTCTAAACACAGGCTCCAACAGAAAAACTATGGAATTTTCACGTGTGCTCGATACATTACTTGCGAAACAGAGCTACCATCTAAAATCACAAAAACACGGCAATGGGAACGTAAATGAAATTCATTAAAACAATTTTCTCGTAATTTTGTAATTTTTCGGAGACGTTGGCTGTGATAATCGTTCATTTGGTAGTCTCAACATTCTAGCACGCCTGTCTGTGAAGTCGAGACAGAATCTGGACTTGTCTGTGAACAGAACAGGGCTCCAGTCTCTGATAGTCCATCTCGCATGATCGTGGGCCCATGTAAGTGTAGCCTGAGCATGCCTACTAGTCAAGGGAATCCTCTCTGCAGGTCTACAGAACCTCAGTCTGCATAAGTATGTACAGATTGCGTAGATATTCGAGTTCCAATGGCGTTTATGAAGTCATTTCGTAGTGACGTAGCGTTACTAAACCTCTGACGACGAGCTTCAGAGGGAAACTATCAAACGCACGGACTGGCCTGCTCGTTCCCCGGATCTAAATCCCATAGAGCACGTGTAGGACATGTTACAGTAATCCATTTCTTCCCGCGTTTACCATCAAAGGTCACTGCAAAAACATGGAACAGCCCTGCTAGAGGAACGGGCATCCATCCAGCAAAACCGGAAACTGGACTTATCGGCGATGTCGAAGTCTTATTGAAGCTAGGGGACGTCACACAATATACTGAAATGAAAATTACACGAGAAAACTGATTTAAAGCGAATTTCATTTTCGCTCCCATTGCCGTGTTTTTGTGATTTTGGGGGGTAGCTCTGTTTCGCAAGTAATGTATCAAGTACTCATGAAATTCCATAGTTTTCCTGTTGGAACCTGTGTATAGACATCTTAAAGACAGCATTAAATCATTTTTATGAATATTGTACAATTACATGAATTTGATATACTACAAAATAAAAGTGATCCTTAGCAACTTTTGAGTAGTCCTTATCGTATTAGAGTAAATCATTTTATTTTCGCTAAAAAAGTCATGTTTGCGTTATGTCGCGAACTAGTTTGTATACGTTTATATGAATACACAGCCAAGTAGTGTCACCAACAGCTATTGATCGCGGAGTTGTATACAGTCCGAGGACGTGAAATATCGTTACATGAAAATGAAGAGGTGAACAGTTTTATCTTTGGACTGCGGTGGATGGCTGCATCTGTTGGGTAACTATCAGTATGTTATTGTTCCATATGGTATTTTAGGACACTCGTCTACAATATTTTGTTTTGCCAAGACTTAATATAATTACGAAATTACGAAAATAATTACGTACGACTCCTTCTATGAAAATGTTCACGAGAATGACTTAATGTTAATACAAATGTGTTATATTGTTTCAGGAGCTCCACTGTAACAACTTCAGTCGTAAAGTTCCATCGATTTTCGTTTTAAAAGTATAAAATTCATATCAAAATTCTATAAGTGGTCTCATGTTGTAATCAACATTATCATCAACACATTGTATGGTCTTGGGATTAACACTGTTAAAGCTAGACCAGGAAAACCGTTTATCAATGTCGATAATCCACAAGATGGAACAGCCATTTTGACGGTGATCTGTTGACGCCACTAGGTCAACGTTAGTGACGTCATAATGGTCCCGTTTTGGGTGTCAGTTATACCTTCATATACTTCACTTTGCCTTGGTTAGTGTATATACTGTAGTAGAAGTGACAAGTAAATGTAAATATATAATGACTAATTTTTCAATGTCTTTCATTTGTTTTAAAACATTGAATATTTCCCCGTTACGCCTAACCCTTCTCTTTCATCTTTTGATAATTGTAATGATAAATGCAAATGACAGTTCATGGAATTAATGTTTATGTTTCCAATTAGAATTTCGATAACATAGAAAATGCCTTCATTTCATATTTTGTTGAAAGCAGTAGTAAATGTAAATGATTAATTATTGAAATACTTATATTAAATGTCTTTCAGTTGTTTCAAAATGTATTTAATATTTCCCCGTAACTCCTACCCCTTCTCTTTCATCCGTTACTTATTGTAATAATGATCACATTACAGTTCATGGATTTTATGTTTATACAGGCACACTATTCCCATTTCCATTCAGCACGTCGTTAACATAGAAAATGTCTGCATTTCATATTTTGTTAAAAGATGTACAGTAGTAGATGTATACATTTTAATTCCTTTGTTTTAACACGTAGACTGTGTGAGAACAACGTCTGGGGTTGCTGGACGGATCTCGTTAAGATCTCCACAAATAGACATATTTTCCTTCCAAAACATTCTAAACGATACCTTTTTGCAACTTCCTTTAGCCTCATTTTGTTAAGCTACATAACTTGTTTTTATTAACATACCCTTCATAACCAATTAAAAAAATTTCCAATCTACATTATCATTTGGTTCCTAACATTTCTTATTGCTAATAGGTTTTAAAGAGCTATCATAAGAAACGTTTTTAAAACTTAGCATGAAAATGCCCCTTTCTCCAATCCCCATCAACAAGCTTCTCCTTCAAGTATTTACCGCATTATTTTTTTCCAATATCGCAGCGTAAGAGATTAATAATAAATATTTCAAAACTTGTACGATTAAGATTTCTCATTTAAAACAAAAAAAACATTCTATGTTGGCCAAATATGCCAGTCCCGATGGTATCCATTATATAACTGACCACATTAAGGAATCTTTTATTATCTACCTGCATAATCAAGTCGTTTCTGCATCATACCCTGGTAGTACTGATAGCCTTGTTGTACGTAATCGGCCATTATATAACAGTCGACCTGGTGCATCCATAGCAACGAAAGTGTTACCAAGGTAGCAGCCCACATAATGTGTAATTTCCAGTCTCAGAACGGGTCTGAAAGAGAACAAAATATTAAGGCATTTTCGCTATATGCACGCAGATGTCTATTTAAACTTTATTGATGAAAAATAAATAATTTGCACTACTGGTAACGATATTTTTATCAGCACACTAATAAATAAACCTGTCTGATTTGCTCGGTAGATACGCTGTACATCTCTCGTCCTTTTTTATTCTTATTCAAGTATGGATCTTCTTGTCTATTATAAAATAATTAAAAAAGTTTTATGAAATGAAAACATTGTTTAAGATATAAACAAATAATAAATAATTCATAGTATGTATAGTTATATTATCACATTCAGTAAAGTATACTAATATTATCATATTCAGTAGATATATATACTAATTTATATACATATATTATCAGATTCAGTAGATATACCTATATCATTATTTTCAGTAGATATACCTATAATTATTATTTTCAGTAGATTACCTATATACCTATATATTATCAGATTCAGTAGATATACCTACATATATCTATTTTCAGTAGATATACCTATATTATTATTTTCAGTAGATATACCTATATTATTATTTTCAGTAGATATACCTATATTATCATTTTCAGTAGATATACCTATATTATCATTTTCAGTAGATATACCTATATTATTATTTTCAAGTAGATATACCTATATTATCATTTTTCAGTAGATATACCTATATTATCATTTTCAGTAGATATACCAGTAATATACCTATATTATAATTTTTCAGTAGATATACCTATATTATCATTTTCAGTAGATATACCTATATTATCATTTTCAGTAGATATACATGTGTTATTATTTTCAGTAAATATACCTATATCATTATTTTCAGTAGATATACCTATATTATAATTTTCAGTAGATATACCTATATTATCATTTTCAGTAGATATACCTATATTATCATTTTCAGTAGATATACATTGTGTTATTATTTTCAGTAGATATACCTATATCATTATTTTCAGTATATATACCTATATTATCATTTTCAGTAGATATACCTATATTATTATTTTCAGTAGATATACCTATATAATTTCATTTTACCAGTAGATATTTACAGTAGATATTATTATTCATTTTCAGTAGATATACCTATATTATCATTTTCAGTAGATATACCTATATTATCATTTTCAGTAGATATACCTATATTATCATATTTTCAGTAGATATACCTATATTATATTTTCAGTAGATATACCATATATTATTATCATTTTCAGTAGATATACCTATATTATCATTTTCAGTAGATATACCTATATTATCATTTTCAGTAGATATACCTATATTATCATTTTCAGTAGATATACCTATATTATCATTTCAGTAGATATACCATATATCATTTTCAGTAGATATACCTATATTATTATTTTCAGTAGATATACCTATATATCATTTTCAGTAGATATACCTATATTATCATTTTCAGTAGATATACCTATATTATCATTTTTCAGTAGATATACCTATATTATCATTTTCAGTAGATATACCTATATTATCATTTTCAGTAGATATACCTATATTATCATTTTCAGTAGATATACCTATATTATTATTTTCAGTAGATATACCTATATTATTATTTTCAGTAGATATACCTATATTATTATTTTTCAGTAGATATACCTATATTATCATTTTCAGTAGATATACATATACCTATATTATTATTTTCAGTAGATATACCTATATTATCAATTTTCAGTAGATATACCTATATTATCATTTTCAGTAGATATACCTATATTATTATTTTCAGTAGATATACCTATATTATATTTTCAGTAGATATACCATATACCTATATTATCATTTTCAGTAGATATACCTATATTATATTTTCAGTAGATATACCTATATTATTATTTTCAGTAGATATACCTATATTATCATTTTCAGTAGATATACCTATATTTATTATTTTCAGTAGATATACCTATATTATTATTTTCAGTAGATATACCTATATTATTATTTTTCAGTAGTAGATATACCTATATCAGTTATATATTATTTTCAGTAGATATACCTATAATCATTTTCAGTAGATATACCTATATTATCATTTTCAGTAGATATACCTATATTATTATTTTCAGTAGATATACCTATATTATTCATTTTCAGTAGATATACCTATATTATCATTTTCAGTAGATATAACCTATATTATCATTTTCAGTAGATATACCTATATATTACATTTTCAGTAGATATACCTATATTAATCATTTTCAGTAGATATAGATATATTATCATTTTCAGTAGATATACCTATATCATCATTTTCAGTAGATATACCTATATAATCATTTTCAGTAGATATATCTATACCTTATAAATCATTTTCAGTAGATATATCTATATTGATTATTTTTAGATATCAACCTATATTATTTATTTTCAGTAGATATACCTAAATATTATCATTTTCAGTAGATAAATATCCAGTAGGATATATATTATCATTTTCAGTAGATATACCTATATTATCATTTTCATTATTTCTTCAGTAGAACCTATATACCTAGATATAATATCATTATTTTCAGTAGATATACCTATATTAATCATTTTTCAGTAGAGTTTATATACCTATCATTTTTCATCATTTTCATTTTAGTAGATATACCTATATACCTATATACCAGTGATATACCTATATTATTCACTAGATTATTTATTATCATGTTCAGATATATACCTATATTATTATTTTCAGTAGATCAGATATCTATATGATATTTTTAGTAGATATACCTATATTATCATTTTCAGTAGATAATACCTATATTCATCATTTTTCAGTAAGATATACCTATATTATTATTTTCAGTAGATATACCTATATTAATTATTTTCAGTAGATATATTACAGTAAATATACCTATATATCATTTTCAGTAGATATACCTATATTATCATTTTCAGTAGATATACCTATATTATCATTTTCAGTAGATATACCTATATTATCATTTTCAGTAGATATACCTATATTATCATTTTCAGTAGATATACCTATATTATCATTTAGATTAGAGATATACCTATATTATAATTTTCAGTAGATATACCAATAATATAATTTTCATACCTATATTATCATTTTCAGTAGAGTATACCCTGTATATTATTCATTTTTCAGTAGATATACCTATATTATCATTTTCAGTAGATAATACCTATATCTTTCCATTTTTTCAGTAGATATACCTATATTATCATTTTCATTAAATACCTATATTATTAGTTTTCAGTAGATATACCTATATTATTATCAAAGATATACATATTTATCATTTACCAGTAGATAAACCTATATACGATGTCACCTTATTATTTTCAGTAGATATACCCTATTTTTTTATTATTTTCAGTAGTATATATACCAATATCATCAATTTTCAGTAGATATACCAAATTTATTCATTTTCAGTAGATATACATATATCATCATATTATTTTTTCAATTTAGTAGATATATACCTATATTATTTTTTTATTAGTAGTAGATATACCTATATTATCATTTTCAGTAGATATTATATGATTATTTTCAGTAGTAGATATAACCATTTTATTATCATATTATTTTCAGTAGATATACCTATATTATATTTTCAGTAGATAATTATATCAGTAGATATACCAGTATTTATCATTTTCCAATAGTCAGATATTATTAACCTATATTATTAATTTTCAGTAGATATACCTTATAATATTATTTTCAGTAATATACCCTATAATATTTTTTTTATAATAAACCTATATTTATTATTTTATAGATATACCTATATTATTATTTCAGTAGATATACTATATTATTATTTTCAGTAGTAGATATACCTATATTATTATTTTCAGTAGATATACCTATATTATCATTTTCAGTAGATATACCTATATTATCATTTTCAGTAGATATACCTATATTATTATTTTCAGTAGATATACCTATATTATCATTTTCAGTAGATATACCTATATTATCATTTTCAGTAGATATACCTATATTATCATTTTCAGTAGATATACCTATATTATCATTTTCAGTAGATATACCTATATTATTATTTTCAGTAGATATACCTATATTATCATTTTCAGTAGATATACCTATATTATCATTTTCAGTAGATATACCTATATTATTATTTTCAGTAGATATACCTATATTCATCATTTTCAGTAGATATACCTATATATTATTTTCAGTAGATATACCTATATTATCATTTTCAGTAGATATATACCTATATTACATCATTTTCAGTAGATATACCTATATTATCATTTTCAGTAGATATACCTATATTAATCATTTTACAGTAGAATATACCTATATTATTATTTTCAGTAGATATACCTATATTATCATTTTCAGTAGATATACCTATATTATCATTTTCAGTAGATATACCTATATTATAATTTTCAGTAGATATACCTATATTATCATTTTCAGTAGATATACCTATATTATTATTTTCAGTAGATATTACCTATATTCATCATTTTCAGTAGATATACCTATATTATCATTTTCAGTAGATATACCTATATTATCATTTTCAGTAATACATATTTACCTATATTATTATTTTCAGTAGATATACCTATATTATCATTTTCAGTAGATATACCTATATATTATATATTTTCAGTAGACGCTATACCTTATATTATTATTTTCAGTTAGATATACCCTATAATTATCATTTTCAGTAGATATACCTATATTATCATTTTCAGTAGATATACCTATATTATCATTTTCAGTAGATATACCTATATTATCATTTTCAGTAGATATACCTATATTATCATTTTCAGTAGATATACCTATATTATTATTTTCAGTAGATATACCTATATTATCATTTTCAGTAGATATACCTATATTATTATTTTCAGTAGATATACCTATATAATCATTTTCAGTAGATATACCTATATTATTATTTTCAGTAGATATACCTATATTATTATTTTCAGTAGATATACCTATATATTATTTTCAGTAGATATACCTATTATCATTTTTCAGTAGATATACCTATATTAATATTTTCAGTAGATATATACCTATATTAATCATTTTCAGTAGATATACCTATATATTATTATTTTCAGTAGATATACCTATATTATCATTTTCAGTAGATATACCTATATTATCATTTTCAGTAGATATACCTATATTATCATTTTCAGTTAGATATACCTATATTTTTAATCATTTTCAGTAATATACCTATATATCATTTTCAGTAGATATACCTATATTATCATTTTCAGTAGATATACCTATATTATAATTTCATCAGTAGATATACCTATATTATCATTTTCAGTAGATATACCTATATTATCATTTCAGTAGATATACCTATATTATCATTTTCAGTAGATATACATATATTATTATTAATTCCTATAATCATTTTAGATATACCTATATATCATTATTTTCAGTAGATATACCTATATTATCATTTTCAGTAGATATACCTATATTATTATTTTCAGTAGTAATACTATCATAATATATTTTCAGTAGATATCTATATATTCATTTTAGTAGATATACCTATTTATCATTTTCATAGATATACCTATATTATTATTTTCAGTAGATATACCTATATTATTCAATTTTCAGTAGATATACCTATATTATCATTTTCAGTAGATATACCTATATTATTATTTTCAGTAGATATACCTATATTATCATTTTCAGTAGATATACCTATATTATCATTTTCAGTAGATATACCTATATTATCATTTTCAGTAGATATACCTATATTATCATTTTCAGTAGATATACCTATATATTATCATTTTCAGTAGATATACCTATATTATTATTTTCAGTAGATATACCGATATTATTATTTTCAGTAGATATACCTATATTAATCATTTTCAGTAGATATACCATATATCATCATTTTCAGTAGATATACCTGTTATTATATTTCAGTAGATATATCTATGTTATACATTTTGTTTTTCAATAGATATATCTATATTTTCAATTTTCAGTAAGCCTTGGGTTTTACAACATTTTGTGACCCTCGGGTTAGAATATCCCTATCCTTCATACCCACATAGGAAAAGAGTATTATTATAGTTATTCTATTCAGTAGATATTATAAACCTATTCAGTAGATATATCATACTTTTCAGTAGATATACTTAAATTGTTATATTCAGTAGATATACTTAAATTGTTATATTCAGTAGTTATTACTTAAATTGTGATATCAGTAAATTTACTTTATTAATTCATTCAAAATTGATATTCATACTAATTTCAGTAGTTATAGATATTTCAATAGATATTATAGTACTATATTGACTTATAATTGTTATTTCAGTAGATATACTTATATTGTTATAATCAGTAGATATACTTATATGTTTATAATCAGTAGATAAACTTATATTGTTATAATCAGTAGATATACTTAATTATGTTATCCTATTCAGTAGATATATAATACTATACAGTATATATTAGTATTATATTCTTACCTAGATTTTGTCGACTCGGATAGACCTCTCTACACCAAAGTAAACAAACAACTGACAACTACTTAACAGGTATCACGGGGTCAAGGGTCAAACGGAACTACGGACGCTGACTTTGCAATGTTACCATGTTTATTGTTTTAATGTAAAGCTTTAAAATCAGGTCGTTGGTCTTATATTAGAAATAAATTCCTGGATAGTTAGATAACCTAAATGTTAACAAATATACTTATAAAAACCATACTATGTTATGATTAGTTTCATTTTTAGACATTAATTGCGTCCATAAATACATTTTATCCTTCGGTAAAACCTAATGTTTCGCCTGAAACAAAATCGGCTTGCGGAGATAACTGACATTTTTATTGTATCAATAATGTCTCTATTTTATTATCATTATTGTTGTTTTATTGTTGATGCGAGCTGTGTCATCTACACCAATCTGTCTTCAATGACAAAAAATAAAAATTACCTACATTTGTTAAAGGGACAATTCGGTCTAAGAGTACATTATAACAAATTTCGGAAACAAACCTAAGTTCTAATAGAAATTATATCAGTTGGTTTTACTGTGATATGCCAGAAAAACCCACTGTAGTGAAATGTATGTAGCTGTTCAAACTCGCTTGCTGTCCGCCATTACACATTGAGGTCAGATGTGATGTATGCCGAACCCTGACCCCTGCCTGTGTAATAAAGAATGTTTTGTCTAGAACTACTCAAAACGCCCTTACCGTTGTGTTAACATTATTAGATGCATGTTCTGTCTAAAAATAATTTCATCAACTCCTCAACGGTTATGTATTTTATTTGTTTAACGCGCGCGTGACTGTGACTCGGGTAAGGGTACAACGTACATGTTGTACCTGCTTAATCGTATTGATCAACGATTTAGAATTTCAATGTTATTAATCAAAATACTTAACAATGTTGTGGAATTTGTCACTATTTCTTGTCATATGTTTCATAAGGGATGTAGAACAATACATTTATGTCATATTTTGCCTCATGGTTATGTAACAAATTTGCCTCACTGTATTGTCCTTTTAAAGATGCCATCCCTCTGACTAATATTATTACTTCTGTCTCAAAAACAGCAGCAGACGAATTAAATAAAAAGTTTGAAGGTCTTATTTTACTTCAAGATAAAAAAAAATAACATAAAAAAAATAAATTTCATCGCGATGAAAAAATGGCACTATACTTTGTTAGGTATGATTTACTGATTGCGCATGCACTGAAAACAAAATGAATAATTTCATAATTTTGTATGTTTGTGTTAATATGGACACTTTTATCACATAACTAGCCAAGCCATGTCATACGGCCATGTCATAAATATCGTAAGACAAATTTGTAGTAACACTATTATGACGTCACATATAGAGTTGACGTCATAATATCTGTATGACGTCATATAATTGTTTCAATAGACAGAAACGTCACATCCGAGCCGGATTTCTATTGTTTTATATAGAAACGAAATTTATATTTTGTGACAAATAGAATCTTACACTCGTGACTATATCACATAGTCACGAGTGTAAGATTCTATTTTGTATCACAAAACCTTTTTTAGTAGAAATATAAGCAAAACTTTAAATTTCGTCTATATTTAAAACATTAAAAATCCGACTCGGATGTGACGTTTCTGTCTACTGAAACTCGCCCAAAGGCTCGTGGCATATCAAATTATTGAACTCGTTTGATAAATTCCATATCACATAATCACTCATGCAAGATCCTCTGTTTATTACATTTTTCACAGTGAAATACAATGTTTTACAGTGAACGTAAAAACGATATACTTCACTCCAGTGAAATTATCAATTTTAATATTTTCACTCGCTGATGACCAACTGGAATGCAGCATGGTAGTGAAAATATCATGTTGATTGTTACGTCATTAGTTTGTACACTAAAATGACGTCATATTTTTTTCTAGAAATATGATTTTACAATGTACAACCGTAACTCCTCGGATGTAATTGTCGTACATTGACTCCGGATGTGACAAAAGGGCATCTTTTTGATACTAAGGGACTATTTTCATAACAACTGGTTGCCACCGAGGACACAACCCCTCGAAAAGCGTCAGTTTATCAATGTTGCGTGTTTTCCGTCTCGATGAAGATATTATTACATTCTTTTTCCTAAAATAAGGCTAGAACAAACATCTAAATAAGTTCAAAATGTCAATAACTATTCACTTTCATATGCGCAGTTAGGGCGTAATTAGGTTTGCCGGCGAAGAAATTGTTTGATGTCTTACATATTATTACACCTATCACATCCGAGGTTATGTTTTATATCCGAGGAGTTCCTATTGTACAATGCATGCTCCCAAAATAAGACTTTAGCTCACAAAAATACGACGTAATAAACGCGAGGGCAAATAACTCTGTACAATACAGCGGCGTAACAACCTTCGGCGGAACTAGTAGTGGTGGTCTTCTGTAAATGGAAGCGAGAAAACAGATGTAATGAATGAAATATCCACTGTTGTTTTATGAATACCAGTAATATTTCATATGGTGGGGTGAAACTTTGATATTTTTCAAATATATCAAAGTTTTCACCTACTCGATGAAATATAGCTAGTAGTCATCAAGAAACAAGGAATGTCCTTTATATTCATATATACACAATTTAATATCAGTTATTGTTCAAATGAATGGCTAATGCTCTTTCGGTGATGGAGCATCTTCAATACGGTCAGGCGATGCTACAATATATTTTAACGGAGAAAACATGGCAAGAAATGATAAAAAATTAAGTTAAACGCAAATTGATACCTCAAATGGATTCAAAACTCATACAATATTATAAGTTACAGAATTACAATAATTATGAATCATGCGTGATTTCAAACATGGCGATTTCAAAAGAAAAAAGTCAAACATACCAAGCAACAGATGTCATACTAAGAGAAATTTGCATGTATTGGTATTAATTTGGGTACCATGACGTTACGTCTACATCACCCTACCTAATATATATCGACCTAACGTGAACGATGCCTGCTATAGATCTGTGGCGGTTTACAATTGCAGTTCTCGAATACCATCTGGATCTAGAATCTTTAACTTTTTTCGGTTTGGGGTTGGGGTCGGTGCTTGGGATAACCCCCTCTCGCAATACATTATTGCATGTAGCGAGCGTCTGTGATACATTTTTTTTCTTTCATGGTTTAAAAGCAAATTGTACATCAGTTATGGTATTATATTATTATTATTATTATTATACATTTCAGCATCCTATTATCTAACGTATTTGTAAAATGTTTTGATATATAAATATTTGGGTCATTGTTATCATCCTTTTAAATAAATACATACCTTCTCGCCAACTAGACGGAAACAACCCAAAAATATTATGGAAGATTATTGTCAGTATTGGAGCAAAATATTTTGAAATTTCGGGAAAAATTAATTCATACACGGATCTTTATCTGGTTTATCAAGCTTAGAGCTCTGATTTCGCTTTGTGGTGTTGGAATTAAATCGACATACACAGGTAGGTGTTAAATACTATTGTGACTATTGTTTTGTGTACGAGTATAATTGTGACGGGTATGTAGTGTGGGTCATTTAAGTTGGTGTATCATGTCAGTGACTGAGTTATTGTTGACATATCAAGCTGCTCTGCGTTGTAAATTTACAATCTGTTTATACATCACTACTATATCACCATCTTCAAACCATCTTCCCTTACAACCTAGGACTTTTAAGATTTCTTTAAAAAAAACATTAAATTAGAATGAAGAGAATAATGTACATTTCTGAAGTTTATGGTTTTTTTCTGGAGAATATCCCTACATCTCCCAGCCCACCAACATCAGTGTAAAGCTGTCCTTCACCTTATCTTATATCCCTAACTGCATGTGCGTTGTTTCTTTCTCCTTCTAATCCAAAGCATACAGGTTCTTTTATGTGTTCGACCAGAAACATATAGACGTGTATATAGAATTTGGAAACTCCTTCTTTATCTTTGCTGACGGTAGATGGACTTTTGAATGTATT